>NW_020454092.1:12394401-12513608 GCF_003342845.1 Nothoprocta perdicaria | reverse complement strand
AAAAAAAAAAAAAAAAAAAAAAAAAAAAAAAAAAAAAAAAAAAAAAAAAAAAAAAAAAAAAAAAAAAAAAAAAAAAAAAAAAAAAAAAAGCAAATACTTTAAATATAGTCCATTTTGCCGTGGGGCAGGTGGATGCAAAAGAGGAGGTCTTGAGAACATTTTTGAAACCTACATGGTTTGATTCTTTCAGACAAGCAGAAAAAGCTGGACTCATTTAAAACGGAGCCAAGAATACCAACGGCTCATATGGTACTAGGAAATTCTGGCAATGAGTATGTCCCACAGGAGGCTGCAAAGASATTAGAAAAAGCAGTCAACTTTCAAAAGTCAAGAGGAACCACAAACCAACACTGAGTAGCTTGTGCCCTCTATGAACTGCTCTGGAAGATAAAACTGAACTGAGGAAGGGTGACGTGGGTCACTACCCAGAAATGACACATTGAAAACAGCACCCCCAAAATAAACAAATCCACTCCAAAGAATTGACAAAAATTTTGCACGGTTTTTTTTGTTTGTTTGTTTGTTTTAATATATATATATATACACACACAAGTTTAACTAGTGATAGATGTACCCAAGTATCTAATGAGTGAGCACAGTGTTCCCTATAGAAATTCCCATATTCCCAAAGAAAAGCCAGAATCAGTTTTGTGTGTGACTCTCTCTAGAAGCTCAGAGGCCAGGAAGGCAAGTCCAGCCTAAGCAAGGTCTCTACCTCGCCAGGCAGTACAGCACCACCTTCTCCTAAAGGAAACTGAAACAATCGTGTTTGCTTGTGAAGGTGGCAACTCAGGTGTTCTTGAGTTCAAGATGCAGGTCAGAAGATATCAACTGGAAGCCCTTCGAGTGTGTTAGTGAAAAGGGGCTAAAACTGCATCAGCTTTTCCCAGTTCTATCATATGTGCAAAATAAAAAGAAAACCAATTTTCTGTCTGGACCCCTACCTATAACCTTGTATTCTACCCAAAGACAAGAAGGAGATGCTGTGCTCCAGAGGGACCGATCACCACAGTACTTTGGAGTGTCATATGAGCCACAATAATTAAAAACTGGCCAAGCAAGGAGRGGGCACATGTTGCACCGAAAACGTGGTAGCTATTTGTTCTATTAAAAACGAGAACAATAATCAGCTACAGATCAGCTGCTTCATTCAGGATGCAGCTTCTGATCTGAGCTCTCAATGAGAAGGGGAAAACCATGAGGCACCGTATAATTCAAGAATATCATCTCGCACACATTAAAAGTTGCAGCAGCAGTTACACAGGCAGTTAATGACTTTTGGATGTTTCACTTCACAACATCAGTATTCCTTCAGCATAGGTTTTTTTCTTTTTTTTCTCTTTTTCCAAGAAATATCATATAAAGAGACTCAGGGAGCATAGCAATATGGCCCAAAAAGGCAAAACGAGTCTCACTTCCCTCAAAACTCCCACACGCAGGGAACATGTTAAGAGAGTGGAGTATTTAGAAGCCAGCAACACCGAGGCGGATTTAGGAAGGGATTTCACATGAACCTGCAATTATGCAAAACGGCCACAAGCGAACGTGACTGCRGCACCAGGCAAAGGCATCACCTCAAGGGCCCAGGTGCAAAGAGGCCCAGGGCATCGGTTTGAAGAATCTCCAACCATCTGGAGAGAAGGGATGAGCAAAGCGATTCCGAACTGGAAAGGATAAATATCTCTGTCAAGGCACAAGCGCTAGACAGACTGGCTGAGCAAGATGGGGATTTGATAACCATCTGTAAGCACAAGGAGGATACAAACACCAAGAAAGGAGTGGAGGAGTATAATTAGCCATGGGCACATAACTGTGAGTAATGGAATGAGACAGTGCAAAGGAAAGTTGATGGCGAATATTTCCAGTAAACTTTCCAGAAAGAAAACAGAAGAGAGAATTGACCCCAGCAGGAAAATGTTCCATTATGTGAACTGATGAACATGAAAAAAAAGGAAATGGAAAAACACACACACACTCTAGGAAAAATCTCTTGAATGCAGACAGATGGGCTAGGAAAATGCATATAACAGCAGTGAATAATGCAGTTATACTTTAAAGTGATTCTCCTCCCTTATTTAGGCAAAACACTTTTTTTCTTTAAGTGTGAAGACTTCAGCAGCAAGCGGGCCCAGCTGTAGATGTCTGTGTTTCTGCGCACACAAACACAAGCTTGATCCGAGGAGCGGAGCAGAGGGAAAGACAAGCGTTTAGGCAGGAGGCAAGCACAGCTTGGATACTGTTGTCTGCCTAATTGGCTACATTTGCTTCTGAAGATATTAATTTCTAAAGGTGTCACTGCCTGCAGGCAAAGAGAGACAGTCTTGGATAAAAARGGGGATTTTTTTCTATTGGAACAAGGATTATGAAGGGCCCTGTTAAATAACTACAGTGATAAGTCATACCATTCACTTAAAATATAGATCAGCCTTGGGCCTTACAAGCCCAGCCATCATTCACACTGAACACTAAATACGGATCGCTGTAGATCATCCTATATAAGCGCATAGGTTCTTAATGCCTGCTGTAAAGTCTCCGAAAAAGAAGTAAACTATTACATGCATATCACCCTTCCAACTGAGGTCTTTATTATCTTTATAGGAATAAGCCCAGCGGTGCAGTCAGATGCATGAACAACCAGGGCAGTAGAAAATCCTACAAAATTAAAGAGAAACTCAACTATTCCATAACCATCAGAGAACTAGTGCATCAGCCACTCTCACAAAGATTGCTGCACTACTACTACTACAAATCACCAAACGAATTATATTCTTAAAATAAATGACCACACAATTGCAGGGTTGCATTCAGCGCAGCATAAAATGGTATAAACGTAAAATCACAAGGTACCAAAATCTTCTCCTCTGAACCACAGTTCCTCAGCATACAGCTTCGGACACGCAGGATGTGAAACTGAGGGCTTCCAAGCACAGGGATAGATGGAAAAGGTATCTTYGGGGTGTGCTGCTCACAGCACAGTACAGCTGGGTGCCAGTTACTGGGCGAGTGAGGTGCCCCTATTCCTGCACCAGGTTTCAGCAGTGACAGACCCATCAGGCCCAGGTCTCTCAGAGACCTCATCTGCTCTCTGCACAAGCAGCCTGAGCAGATGAGACATAATATCTGGTGAGCACCAGCTCTATTTTAACCAAACAGCAAAAAACGCAAGTGATTTAGCAGGTAAATGAGAAGCTATCCTTCCTTTACTTCAAGAATTTGAATGGTGCCTCTTGGCTTGAGGGCAAATTAAACCCTCTGCATAATCCCTGAAGCCCCTTATGTATTCCTAGCCTACTGTACGAGTTCATTTCTACTGCTCTTTCTTGCCAGCAGGTCCCTTGTTCAAGTCTCCATCCCCCTGATTCAGTCCACACCAGTGGTCTCCTTGCAGAGACGGATGAGCGGTGCTACATGGGCAAGATCCGTGGACTCTTCCTACACACATGGCAGCTCRTCCCTAACGTGCCCTTGCCATTTGAAAACTTGGCTCTGTTAAGGCAGGATGAAGTAGCAAAAAAACCATTATACCACTGCAATCCAAAAATCAGTTTACAGACCTCTCTTACAAGTATTTTACTACAAGAGAAAACTACTCTTTTTACTTTCTCTTTCTTACCGCTTTGTCTTTCTTATCACTTCCTTATTTATAATTATGCTTTTCCTCTGGCCCATCTCTATTCAGCTTTTTTTAGCACCCTCAATGTAGAAATTTTTCTGAGACCTTTGAGAATATGAACGAATTTTAAGCCCATTCCCTGTCTGCTTCTCGGACATCTAAATCTCAAGCAACTATTGAAACAGTTTTCTTTTGCCGTTACAGCTAGACTCGATGAAGATGTGATTTTTCAAGCAGTTTGTTCCCTTACAGATTACTGCTTCAGCCTGTGTACAAGCAATACAGGTAAAGAACTTTCTTGTAGAAAAGTATCTCCTTTTTTAATGAAAAATCTCTTCTGATGGAAGTTCAGCTGTGTTTTATACATACAGCATATTTTTGGGGTCTGCTCATTTATTGCTTTTCAGATTAACAGTTTATTCCAAAGCTGCCTTTGAGAGGACCTCAATTTCAGAAACTTGCTTATCTTTATCATTTAGACAGACTGGGTATAGTGCTAGGTCTTCTACAACATTTTTAGCAGTTAAAAATTGATGCAAATGAATCATTTCCCTTTTTAGCAGTATCCTTTTCTTCCTTAATTGCTGTCTTTAACCTCCCATCATCCATTAAACCCAGTTTTCTCACAAGACAATGGCTTCTGATTTGCTTAAATAATTTATCTTCTATGTAGAGACATTAGATCTTCAAAGCCCACCTTGGATCTTTCAGCTTTCCTTTTATACTTGTTATGCTTCATCTTCTCTAATACCATCTGGGAGCTGGATTTCCAAATTTTGACCCTCCAAACAACTCCAACCCTCCTGACCTGGACAACACCACCCCTTGAGGAGTGCCCACGTGAGACATGGATTTACACTAGGTGCCAAGTTGTGTCCTGGCTGATTTCACTCTGGGCTCTGGGGCTCCTGCCAGCAACGAAACCTCTGCCCGAATCCCTCAGTCACTGCCACGTATCCCAGCTGGGTGAATGGGACTTGGTGGCTGTGCTGCTGGAACCAAGGATCCTTCCCCACAGGTCCACTGAGTACAACAGGAAATTCAAACTGTCTTTGCCACCCCTTTTCCAGAGGTGCTTTCCAGCACTGCCAACACAGCCTCGCTCTGCTGGCCTGGATCCAGGTCCCGCTCAGGCTGGRTCCTGTCCGTGACAGCAGCCTACGCCGAGCGGCTCCGAGGACAYGGGAGGCAGCAGCAGCCCCGGGCTGCCCACGGGGAAGTCGCTTTCGAGARCTGCCATTTAGCCAACAACTTATGCCCTGCTAGAGGGTTTATATCTCCAATTAAACTGCCCGTAATTCTCCTCTAGTGAAACTACGAACGTTTCTGACGTTATTTTGGAATCACTCTTTCCTAAAGCATTTTGATGTTAATTATATCATACTTGATATTACTTTCTCAACCACGGGCCCTTCTTRAACCCCACGATTGTGTCTCACTCAGCATGGAAGCTGCTGCTTCGGCTCCAGAACCTGCCTTTCCAAGGAACAGCTCCCCTAACCTTAGCTCCGGCATGCCGCGTGCTCGCTTTATCCGCAGCCAGTTGCCGTGGCCTGTTAGGGTAAAGGGGCTTGCGAGCCTTATTAAGCGCAATCCTCCCCGCATGGAAGGCCCTGGGCATCCCGCGCTGCTCCGGCTCCGGAGGCCGGGGCGGTTGCCATGGGGACGGCACCGGGCGACCATCTTCCCCATCAGCGGCAGGAACCGCGAGGGCCGCGCGCCATGTACTGCACAGAAAATGGAAACTGCTTCTGCAGCCTATAAAGAACGGGAGATGCAATCATGCTTACCRTAACAAAATACTATATACTACATATACATATATATTTTTTTTCTTTCTTACTATATCCCTTTGTTTTGCTCCAATGGAGCAAAACGCCTCTGAGGTAGTATGTTCCTCACAGTACCAAGCCATATCAAAGGGGTGTAAATAGAAAWCAAGTCTCACGTATAACATAATGCTTATTTAAGATGAAGCAAACAAACTGCCTGTAAATTAAGAAATTCTGACTTGATAATAAAAAGCCATTTTTACCTCACTCTGTGACTGTTCAAAAAAGCACAGTTTCTCTCCTTCATGAGCAATTTGGGCTAAAAATTAAGTTCATATTCCTTGTGTCATATCCTATCTGGTAAGACACACAGAACTTCTATACCTCAAAATCTGTCTTATTCAGATCTGCCACTGTACGTTCAAAGCAGTGTGATGGAAGAAAATCAATTAATATATTTTACAAGCCATCTCAAAGCAATCAAAGCAAGAGGCTTCCTAGTTGCTTCCTGGCTACACACCTAGACAGCAGCTGTGTCGAAACTCCAGCAACCCAACATTTTCTGCAAAAAAAAACAACCAAATCCCAGCGAACCTGCCACAAAGCAACTCCCAGAACCCTGCACAGCAGAACAGGCCAAAATTTGTTCCCCACTCACATTTTTCTGCACATTTTCTGCAACAAAGCAGCATGTGTGCAATGCACCCCGTTCTCTGCAAGTGCTAAAACCTTCTTGGCAACGCTGCACGTGGCTGCCAACTCCTGCTACGTGCACCTTACCAACCAGGCATAACCTCAGCCACTTCAGAATGAGCAGATAAGAAGAGATGGGAGACTAAAAAAATAAGTTCYGCACATTTTAAACAAACCTGTCCAATCGCCTCGCCCAGCCTCACAAAGAAAGTAAATAAATGCAACATCAAAAGTAAATATTACCCACAGCTCTCCGATAAGGAGGACATATCAACACCTCCACGCACTTCTCACTGCTGCTTGCACTTCGTGCAATCCTGTACCTCTTAAGGACATTCATACCCCATAAAAAGCACAATAAATTTGTGCGGGTCTTTGCCTTCAATATCCTACACAATTTTAGTTACTAGAAAAAACATGTTTTGCTAGCCAAGAGTTATGAGTACATGGCAGCTATGTAGCAACCTATAATGGCTTCTGCATTTCTACATTCGGGAGAGACAGCAGAAGCAATCAGCTCTCACATTCGGTGTGGCACACACTGTGCAGACACAGGGTATTCTTCATTCTGTAGAGCATTACTCTTCTACATTATCCAATGGCTCTAGAAACCTCAGATTTYGCAGTTCAACCTCAAATAAGGTACTACAGAAGAAACCCCCCTCGTCAAAAGTTAGTTTCGTTTTTTATAAGACAAACTTAAAAATTGCCATTTCCATTATTTTAAAGAATGATTTCTCTGTATCTTAGAGCTTACAATCCCTATATATTATTTTACATAGGCAATACCCACTTCCTAATATATAAACCTGAAGTCTAATAAAAGATCAACCTGAAAGAATGATGTGCTTCTCAAGGAAACTGCCCTTTTGTAATGAAGATTTCTGCCAATAGCAGACAGAAAGACCTTTGAAAAACAGGATGCTCCATATGCTGTCTGTACAAATTTCACAGCCTTGCTATTGAAATCATTCACTTTTTCCTTCCAGGCTACCATCRTTACATGACCTTGAGTAAAACGTGAAGGGGATATACAATGTGCAGCCTCTTGGGATACCATTCAATAAAACTTATAAGGAAAGAAATTACTGCTAGTTGTTTTTTTCAATCCACTTGTACATTAATGTGCTGAAATGCATACTTGGAGCCATTGAAATCCGATTCAATGTACCAATGCACATTTTACAGTACTTAGGAGGAAAGCTATTTTAATTTTGTTAGTTGTTCAGAATGTAAAATCCTGAAGGCAAAAAGCTTTCCCTAGAAAAGAAACAGAGCAGATCTTAAAGGGGAAAGACATTGCACCTCGCTTCCAGATGATGAAAAACAGAGCAAATCTTATGCAGCACGTGGCAAGCAGAGCTCCAATGGAAGGAACGAGTCAGCCGTGGCTCTCACACATGGCTAATACTGGAATTGAACTAATGACAGAAGATGCAGTATCTTGTTCATCAAATCCAAACACATCAGATCAACAGCACCACAGAGCACCACTACCCTGCTGCCAGTAAACAAGGGCTCCGAGGCTCTCGGCGATGCATGCGCAACGTGCTCCATGTTTGGCACATGCTCTTAGATATGCAGGATCACCAGATGTCCCAGCTTTCTCTTACCTGCAGACTAATGCATTAAAGCGTTCTGGATGGCGTTCCCTCTGAAAGCTTATTTGGTTGGAGACTGCACTTGATCGATTCCAGATGTGTGCCCCGTCCGTTAGACGAGAGATAGACGCAGCACGAGCGCAGAGGCAGCTCCGCTGATCGAGCTGGAGCTGTGAGTGGGCTGSTTGTGCCAGCTCCGGGCTGTAGGTTGGCTCCCAGGACGCAGCACAAAGTTATCCCTTCAAAACCAGCTCCAAGTGCTGCACTACATGTGCCCAAGTACAGCAACCTGCATTGCGTTAACTAAGGGGGGTCTCTATCTGGTAATGGGTGACACAAAGTTAATTTTCCTAGGTGCAAGGCACCCASTGTCCACTTGCTTAACAGCCTTTCTCAATGCAAGACGCTTTGCATCTCAAAGAATCAACAGAACATCCACCACCAGGATATCTATCCCCTGAGCCCTGTCTCAGGGACAGCCCTCGCCTGCACTCCACAATGGCAGGAGTCCTCCTCRCTTCCCTGCCCTGCTGACCCAGGTGGGCTCTGGAAGCAGCATCTGGAAGTGTGACCATCAAACGGTGTGTGGAGTCTGCACCACTCAAACCCACCCAAAGGGACACARGGGACGGTGCCGGTACAGCCTTCACGTGACATCTTTGGTTTCATMCTTGTGGTTTTTACTAATTACGCACACACACACCAAGAACTTGCAATCAGTGTGCTCTGAATTAAATTTCAACCAATTCAAGAAGGATTAAAAACCACAATTTTTTTTTTTGTAACTTTTTAATTGTAGTATTACAGAATTCATCTGGTAACACCTAATTATAATTCTAAATGAGCAGCAGTTAACAGAGCTCTTCAAGGGTACCTAAGCCTTGAACAAACAAGGTCAGGGCAGTTGTTTTACTCTCCTAAAAAGGAGTTTTTACTCTGAAACCTGCCAAGAGGAGGCTAGTAGGCCTTTGGGATACATTTATCCTCCCCGTTTCCGCATTGAAGCATTACACTTTGGAAATCGTAGGGAATATGACCCATCACGCACAGGACTTACTGTACTGCAGGATCCTTTGGAGGAAATGGGCAGCCCCGCTCCTGTCACAGCACATGCATCACCAATATACGTTCACTTGAAGTGACATGTGCCAACATTATGTCGCTCTCGGGGAAGGTACGAGCAGCTCCAGCTCCAGCAAATACCATCATCCATCAGAAAGCAAAACCCACAAAGTGGGATGGATGGGGGACACTTTTGCACGCAGAAGCCAAAAGGCTCTCGCTGCAGCAAGGGCAGCCCACCAACCATTTGGGAAAAAAAGGCATCTCACCAGGGGGAATATTTCAAATCTAACATTCGCTGGCAAGAAGACAGCTGATACTGAGGACAGAGCCACAGGTTCCAGGGTAGAAATTCCAGGACATTTCCCATCAACTTGGAGGTTGTCCCAGAAATTTCCTGCAAGAATCCTACCTCACCAGTCTGTGACTACCAAGCTCTACGTGATGGATGCCCAGGGCATGTTTCAAATGTGACTGTCCCAAAACAGCATCACAGCTGCAGCATTTAAGGGCTAAACAGGCAAAGAACTGAAGCCCAGGGGCTCTGCTTTGCTTTAGTGTTTTACATTTTGGTGACACTCTAGGTTTAAAATTTATTTTTTTACATTTCATTCTTTAAAAAATTTAATTAAGTTTAAGTAAGAGGGGAAAAAAATCCCAATCTAAATGAGGCAGCATGCAGGGTAATTTTCTTCCTCAGAAGGAAGGAAAGGCTCTGGAAAAGGCTCTACAACAGTCATCCATCCATCCATCATCTTGTTTTCCTTTACTACTTTCTCTCTGTCTTTCAGCAACAGGGAATCTCAGAACTCCCAGGAAGCAAAACAGGAGGAATGTGGGCCATCCTCTACTGGAGGAAGAGAAAGAAAGACAACAGGAATTTGTGTCATGCAGCTGGTGTCCCCTCTGCCTGCAGGAGTAATGCAGAGTATGGTTTGAAGTGGGCATAAAGACACAGAAACACTAGGAAAAGTGTCAATGATCAGTGATCTAAATGGAAGAGCAGAGTACCCAGGGCACTGCCAGGGCTCACTCAGCAACCCACCTCTGGGAGATACTGGCAGTGGATCCTGTATTTTATGCATGCAGGTGGTTTATGAGAAACAATTCCTCCACCGCCCTTTCTAAAAGCGCAGCTGAAGAGCTGTTCCTCGCGATGAAGCTCACCCTGTCCTCAAAGCCTGAAGAGAAAATTCCTGGTAGAGGAATGTGCTGCACTGCCAGGAATGCACCACTAAGGGTTGGCAAATCCCCTGCCCACTTGGCAGGGCAACCACACCAATAATTCAGTTAAGAAGCTGCTAAGACAACTTTGCAGGGCCAGCAGGCTTTGTCCCTCCTAAATGTCACATCTGATGGAATTTCTATCAGTGCAAAAAAATCATWAAAAAGCACATATCCTTCTTGATGGCGCTTGTCAAGGAAGGGTGGGGTGGCACAGCTAGTGAACCAAAGGCATCACCTCCAAAAGGTGGAAACGCTGTCCCAGCAGAGCCTGCTGCAGAGGAGCGCCCAGGGTGTCCCTCCCGGGGCGCCGCGGCTGGCCCAGCCGCCCGGCCCCGCGGCAGAGCGCCCGGCCCCGCGGCAGAGCGCCCGGCCCGGCCGCCGCTTCGCCCTCCCCTGCGGTGCCGCTCTCACGGCCACGGGTTTGCCCGGCCCTCGCACGTCTTCCTTCCCGCCCCATCCTGAGGAGGGCTGCATGCCATGCTGCTTGGTTGCGTCTCTCTTCCTTTGGCCACGTAGAGGATGAGCAGCCGCAAGCTCGATCCATCKCCCATAAAATAGTGAAGAGGAAGAAGCAACACAGAGGCAACACACAGCTGTGGGAACCAGCCTAACTTCATTATATCTTTTAAAACCGATCGGCAAACAGTGGGAAACCCCACAATCCCCAAGCCCTTTCTAGAGCTTCTCTTAAGTTACCGAAGACAGAAAAAAAGCTACAGACACTCAGCCCTTTATTTTTAAAAATGTTCCACTTGAATTGATCGCGCTCCATGCAAGTCAAACTTTATTTAGCTGAACGAGAATCCCATAAGCCGCCCTTTCCTCACCCGAGAGTGACAACAGCTAGAACAGCTAGTGCCTTCTTGCTTTACTGAATTCACTAGATTAAAACCAAAAGCAAAGTCATCTTAACTTGAAAGGACTTTTAAAAGAGCTCCAAGCAATTCTGCTGCAGCAGCACTTTGTATTTTGGATTAACGACAAGTGGTCTTAACCCCTCAGAGCTCACATAGGCACGAGCCCCCATGGTCCTAAGCATTTAAGGCAGCCTGCAGGCTCTAAAATGTTATAGCAAGCTGAGAGTTAAGTTGTACACCATGTATAACCACAGTAATCTGAGCTTCTCCCTTCAAGTTAAAGAAGTTCAAGGTTTAGATATTTTTGTCCGCAAGAAAGGACCTGCAGAATTTGGTAAATTATCTCAGACCTTCCRCATGTCTCCGCTGCAGTTTGCCCTCCTTAGATCCCAGGCTCACAGGGCAAGAGAAAGGTCAAAATCCTGCTATAAAAGTCTAATATTATCATTAAAATATTGAGCGTTACTTTTCAAACATTTCTAGTTGGTATTAATATAGAAAGATTTCTATCTGCAGGGATTTTGTAAATTTGTGATTATTATCACAGCCTTTTTGAGCTCTTTTTTAAACAGGATTTAGCTTGCTGCTTGCCAATAGAGCATATCAGGAGCTAGAAAAAAAATGCAGCAGCAAGTCTCTCGAAATGAAATATTAAAAAAATACCCTGTCACCAATAACTGCTTCTGCTTGATGTAGTTTGTCATTTTTCTGGACAGCTGAAAGCCTTAGGCAAATGTGCAGGGAAAAACAGCAAACCATCTCATCAGTCTTTTGTTTATTAAAGCCCAAGTTTATTCAAGTGGCTTTGAATCCTGAACTAGACAAAAATCTTGTGAACCAGTTTATTCTTAGCAGTAGATACTGGGGGCAGAGAAAAATCAAACAGGGCCCTTACGTTTATTAACTTCTAAAGCAGCCGTTAGATAATGAGCCCTTTCATCTCCACACGCTCTGCTTGAGAACAGCGAGAAGAGACATCCACCAGGACGACGTCAGCTCCAGCGCCGTGCGGCCGCTATCAGAGCATCTCCCTAAGTACTTGAAACACCCCTTGTGAAAAGCATTCCTGGACACAAGGCTCTCCTAATGCACTCCCTTCTATAAATACCACCTCCTGAAAAACTGGGAGTATCGGGATTTTACATGGCTGACATGAGCAACAAGATGAGCTCATCCGCTGCTGGTCAAGTGGCTGCTGTCTGCATGCCACATTAGCTGCCCTGTTTTAARAGACTCCTTTGGAGAACGTTTAAGGTAGCTAATTAGTCTCTCTGTCCGCTAAACGCTGAACTCGAGAGACGTTTTTCCCCCAGCAGCCACATCTGCCCAGCGGGGCGCGGGTAGAACCTTCTAATCCATTTCGTGCAAGCTCCTCCTCGGCGAGTGTAACAGCAAAGGACTGAGGTAGCAGAGAATTACTGAGTGAATATGTGGTATTTCACTGCTAAACGACTGCTGACAGCTGGGCAGGCCCGTCCTTTGCTTGTTACATCCAGCCAGAGGGCCCAAAAACGTTTTATGGCAGGGACAACTGGGACGTTGTTACTCCTCCTCCGGCRGGGCTCTTCACTAGATGCTCTAGACCCCACGTCCCGTAGTGAAGCTCCGTGCAGCGCAGACCCCGGCGATGTCCAGCGAGGAGGCCTCCGCTCCAGCTGGCTGCGTCATCTCGACTGATCCATTAGTATTTGGTCAATGACAAGCAAAGTACAGGCTTTCCTCYCCTCAAGACACTAATCTATTACAACTGTACAAGGCAGAGTAATTAATCAAAAGTCTATCATAGCACATGAAATGAAAATGGCTCCAAGTCGTGCCTGTATCCATTAATTAATTATTAAAGGAACATTAGCTAAAGCTTTTCACCTGCCATTTAAAAGTTAGGGGCTAAAATGACATGACACTTGTACAACCAGCACGGCAGAGTCTACTCATGTTCATTGATCTGACTGATTTTGTGACAATATTGGCATTGTTTCTATGAAAAATGTCTGGAGAGCCCAAGCAGCAAGTGCAGCCCTCAGTACCCATGGCTGTAGAGATGCTGGAGGAGCCGGCAGGTCCCGGGCGCCTTAACCCCTCCAAACACAACGAGCATTTGCAYGTGCTCGCCTGACACTGGCACGTTTGTTTCCACACCAAGTCCTCAAGCGAGGAGGGAAAGGCTTCGTAAGCAGGAGAGCATCGCTAGAAACCACCGACCGTGCTGCTTTCAGCTGTGTTTGCACTGCTCTAATCAATGGGAGCACTTAGCAGTGATGAGAACGCACCGCCAAGGCACAGAAGAAACACACACACCAAACCCTTTGTGTGGCGGCTGCATCTTCCTCCAGAGCCACCAACAAATCAAGATCACCACAGGCACCACGAGGCGAAGCGCCGAGAAGGCTGGTGCTTAATTAAGCTGCATTAAATACGCACGGGCTCAGAAAAAGGCAAAAATTGCCTCAGTGGCACCGAAGCCAAGAGCGCCAAGAACAGACAGCAGACGAGCAGCTCCCAAGATCGCTGCTATTTCTACCTCTCCTGATCTGAGCTCGAGCCTAATCGTGCTCGCTGAAGAACAAGCAGCAGTTGTGCGGACACTAAGTGCCCTGTCGATGAGGCCAAAACAGATTTGCTCTATTCAGAGCAATTACTTTGGGACCTAGCTGTGAAGCTGGCACGAATCAAAGTCAGTCCCATACATTTAGAACACAAAACACCACCTCAGAAAGGAAGAGCTGGCAGCACAGCCTTAGTAATAATTTAAGAGCCGCACGCTTTAACATTAGGCTTTCCAGAAACGGAGAGGCAAGGCATCGCTTCCATAAAACACCATAAACCTGTAACAGGCTGCTTCTCATCCTTACAGTCTCTAAAATGAACTTTTATGAATGTGAACGCTAACAAAACTCATCCCATCCATTTTTTCATCAGGCATCTATATAACAATCTATATTCAATTTTGAGGAAAATCCGTATTTTTATGGGCAGGTGTTATGAGCACTTGAGGAACAGCATGTTCTCAAGAACAGTTAGGAACTGCTGAGATAGAGGGTCAGGGCAGAGACTCCCTCAAGCCGGGGGTCCTTGCTAACTGCAACCCTCACAGCTCCAACTGCAGACTCGTTAAAGGCAGCACATTGCCAAACCAGCATCAGCCCTTCTGGTACTGCTGGAAGTGAGAACCCAAACTACAACTTCTAGTCTCGTTCCTCATCCTTCCCAGTCTTTTCTCTTCTTGCTTCTTCTCCCATCCTAGCTAAACAGCGAGGATACGGGAACCAGGCTGGATGCCAGCCAGCTAAGGTTTTCAGGCTTTATTTTTAATGCCATCACCTAAAAATACATTAGGTTTACTTAGCTTCCAATCACCTCATTAACACGGCTGGGAAGCACCTAACATAAGCTCTACTTATAACAGCACATTTGATAAGATAGCTATGTTTTTACTTACTGAATCACCTAAAAGGTAAATCTCTAGAGATAAATATCTGCTATTAGCTGTTAACCAGCAACTTCCCCTTCACTATAGAGGAATAAATTGAGTTTTTCTCTGATAACCTGTGACGTTAAATGCAGATTGTGTGTGCAAATAACTTTTAGCTACATCTGCATTTCTGAATCACCCATCACAGCTTTGTTCGAAACCTTTAAACTTTTACAATTCTCAATATATAGGTCCAAGAGAAGCTTCTAATTCCATCTGTCCAAGCCATCAAGTGCGCGAAGGAAAAGACATACTTGGAGTTGATGCCATAATCCCACCCGCTGCATTCCAAATGCAGCTCACAATCTCCTTATGTTAAAGGGCTTCTCTTTCCCCGGGGGCCTTTCCAAGATCGAGCGACCAGATTTGCTGCGCGCTACGAGACGGCATCACGAGTGAAGTATCTAGAGAGAAGGTTCCCTAGAGCTAGGGACTGTCTGGCATAAGAGATCTCGTTAGACATCTTCCTCATTGCGCCTCGCCAGCCACCAGCTTCAGCGGCTGATCCTCTCCAAGCTTCACTGAGCAAGCAGACCTCACTTAATATGACTTCATTCGCACGTTTTTGTGCATATTTAATCTTTATATGCTTGTATTTTTGTAAAAATGATACTGAGCTCGTGTTCTGTAGACAATTTTCTTTGAATATCTCCGGCGCTCAAGGTGCCCTCCGCTTGGAGGCCGGCGCAGCGCAGCGGAGGAAGAGCCCGGCCTGCAGTGCTTGGGCAGGCCCAGCGCTGGCTGCAGGACCACGACCTTGCCAAGGCCTCCACTTCTGCCCCTTACGCTCCCCAGTGAAAATCCCAGCACGTATCTGCCTCCCGACACTATTTAGACAGAACAGGTTGTTTTAAGTGCCACAAAACTGCAAAGAATAAACTACTGCCAGCCTGAAAACAAGAGGTTGCTCTGGCTACTAGGTTTCCAAAATGGAAGCTTCTAGAGGGAATAACCTGTAGCAAAAAAAATTATTCTTAGCTTCTTGAAATTCCACCAAAACTTTCAATTTTATTATGAGAATGCTGAAGTGTCACTTCAGATGAAACCTGGGAACAGTTTGAATTCCATTTTTTCCACCTTAGAAAAAAACCTGGAGATATGTGACTTATCTCTCCTAACCCCACCACAGCAGCAGTTCAGCTCTAGCAGAACAAGATAAGAAATCAAAATGGTCATCTACCCAGCGACAGCGCATAAGCACCGTATTTATTAGCACTTGCACATCCTGATTTCAGGCTAACCTGTGTCTTGTAGGATAGAAAAGCAGAGGTGACCATTTAAAAAAACCACTGCCCTCGAAATGTCACAAAACAGAAGAGAACAAATGACACCCCCTGCGAGAGATCTACTTGCCTGCATCTTCGCTGGCGTTTACACAGCGCCACTCGAGGAGCATCATCTCGGCTCGTGCCTTGGGCGGCCGCTCCGAGCGCGGACGCGCTCCCGGACAGCGCGACCCGCCGCCCCTGCGGCCCGCGACAGGGCCACCATTCTGCAGGAGAGCACTCGGGCGGCGCTCGCCTATAATTAAACCCCAACAATTAGCTGGGATCTCGGCGGGACCGGCGTGTCACCTGTTAACGGGGCTCGGCGAAGAAGGGCTGAAACTGAACGTGGCAGATGGAGCTATATATCGCAGGCATCTCTGGAGAGCGGATTTGTAATGCAAAACACCGAATTCAAGATGCGACCCATGGATACAAGGAAGCAATCAGAACCAAACTGATTAAACAAGGCCCAGGCCTCGGTGCAGCGCACTGCATACTAAGCAGGAACACGGATGCCTCCGAGAGGGAAGCAGACGGCACAGGAAAGCACCGGCCGGCCACATTGCCAGCCCGTGTATTGCAGTCCGGCCACAAACACCAGCCACTGCCTCAAACGACTCTGCACCAAACTCATCGATCTCGGACACATGGAAGCCCTGGCCTGCAGGAGTTGCCTGGATTTTGGGAGGCAAGGAGGAATTTTTGTTTTCTTTCAATGGGGAAGTCCACAAAAACAATGCTATGACCCACACAGCCAAATCATGGCTGCACTTGTCAAACCCTCCAACTCGGATCCGCAGTATTCTAGGTCAGGAGACCACTGCGGACTTCTTACATTCCCAGAGACATTAAATTTCATCCAGTTATCCTTATCCAAAGCCCATATCCTGCTTGACGGAAGCACCTCTCCAAAATTTGGTCCTGGAAGAAACTGGACTGGTGCCAGAGGGAGGCCCCTCCTGGCTGCTCCTGCAAGGCACCGGCTTCCCAAGGCACCGGCTTCCCTCAGCCCGGGCACTTGGGGCTGCAGAGCGCAGCCGCACCTTCCCGCTCTGCCTTTCGCTGCTACAGTAGAGGGTATTTTTAAATCCTCACAACAGGAACTGCGCTTTCCCATATCAGCACTGATCTGACATTACAGACCTCCCACTCGTTTAGCTTCATCGGCTAATGGGAGAAGCGGGGGGAGGAAAGAAAAGAGGGAGAAAATTGAATAGTCCTCTGAGCTCTGACAGCCGCTTTCTTACTAAGACTCCACGGAAACACACATGCACAAGCACACGCTTCTCAGACTCCAACAGCCACCACAAAAAACTGTAATTTAGGCTTTCAACGGCTCCTTCAGTGAAGCACTAAAAGTAGCCCCCTTAAAGCGGGGTTTGCTCTGCTCGCTGCCCAGCCGCCCGCTCCCTCCCCGTGCCCGTCTCAGCAGCCTCACGGGAATAACCACATTCCAACATGCACCAGAAAATGACCCGAGACCAACTCGGCTACAAGCAAGGAAGGTTTACGTAGCACGTCTGGCACCTTTATAGTGTCCAGACCACATCTCAACCTCGAACCTCAGAAGAGACAGGATCTTCCCCCCTCTCCTTTCAGGGAGGGCTCAGTGCTGAACACGCTGCCTCCTTCCTGCGGGCCGGGGCTTCCCTGACTGCAGATGAGCCCGTCCTGACAAACGCGGACAGCACATCCGAATACAGGGCCAACCCCGCCTGCAACGCACTGAAGGATCAAGTGGGAAACGGCACATAAGGGGTTACACAATAAAGCAGGAGCTGATAAATTAACTTAAAAATCACCTTCTAATGATAAATCACAGAATCACAGCATGGTTAAGGTTGGAAGGGACCTCTAGATCTAAATCTCACCATGAAGACTAGCTCACCATCATGGGCTGGGTGAAGATGCAGTTTTGTTTTCTTAAAATTTTTAACAAGGATGTAGCTATATAGCTATCCAATAAGAGTAGCTATGGTAAGTCCTCAGAATAAAATGCTTACTATTTCTATACTCACATGTTTTTCATTGTAAGAGTCCAGTCATTTGAGATTCAGCATAGGCCTGTGCTTGAAATTCAAAAGGCACGTCCTGTACTTCCTTTTCGAGAGCAGGGAATAACCAGGCATTTTTTACCAAATATGGACAACTATGCAATTTCAGCATTATTCAGCAGTAAGATTTTGATAATGAAGTTAGAAAGTATTCCTAAAGGTTTAAAAAAAATCTTGACTGCCCTCCCACAGGACTTTTATGGCCCTGTAGAAGGAGTTAGGCCAATGTCCTCCCGAAGAGCGGGTGGACAGAACAGGTTTCTCGCAGTTTATGTTAAAACACCAAATTGTTGCTCTTGCAATGACCCATCGTCTTGCACAGCAATACTGATGAGATCGAAACTCAGGCATCAGTGAATGCATTTTCTGAATAAAATATATCTATAAAGACCTGTTCAAGTTGAAATTTTTATCACTCAAGTCTTCACTGCAGAGCCAGTTTATGCATCTTGAGGTTATCCCCACTTAGATACTGAGTACGTAGACAAAAATTCTTAGCAAGAGTTTTGTCCATAAACCTTTATGAGCAATAACACTGCTGTGGAGAACACAACTGAGCCACCTGCCCACGATCTACAAAGCAGAGAAAGAAATTCACTCGAATGAGAAACCACTTTTCAATTCCTGCTTTTATAATCCCCAAACTCCTGAAGAAAATAGGTCAGTGCGATATTCACACCTTCACTAGTATAATCACATCCTTTATAGTAGAAGACAGCTTCTAATTTTCTTTGATTCCAACCCTACTAAAACCACAGCAAGTTCTTTTAAAAGCACAGCAATCTTGTGCATCAACAGAAGCGAGCACGAGCCGGAGCAGGAGCTTTCACAGTGCTCCTTAGTGGACCCTAAGATATTCGTCTCTTGAAACAGAGGCTGTAATCTGAAAAGCTCGTCGTGCAGCAGCAGTAGCAGCTCAGCAGTCCCCAGGTCTGGGCCCAGTCCTGCATCACCTCCCCCAGACACGTCAGCACAGCCTCATGCAGCGCATTGGATGTGATCCCAGTTAGAAGTAAATACAAGAGGGGTTAAAAAAAGGGAGGGAAAAAAAAAAGGAGAAAAAAAAAAGGAACACTCCCCCTCACACACAGAAAACGACTAAGAAAAACATGCAGTTTCTCTTAACCCGAAGCAGTCTCCTGCTCTGATTTACTGTGCAGCTGCTAGTGACAGAGCAGGTTTGGAAAAAGCCGGCGGAGATGGGCAGGGACTGGATCAAGACTGGGCTGCCTCTGGGAGAAACAGTCCAGCTCCACACTGAGCCAATTACCGGCTACTGTGAAGTATTTACCAACCTCAACAAAAGATTTTAATGGAGTATTTAGATCGATTTTCTTTTGCAAAATAATCTTCCACCCAGGGACTACGGTTATATTTCAATAGCAGCTGAAAACGCCTGCTGCAGCCTCCCTTCTCCGGAGCGAGCAGCCCCTGGAGAAAGCACCTGTGCGACCCGGCTGCCCCCGCGCTGCAAACTCTGCAGAGGTGAAATCCTTTGCTACCTGCTCAGAAAGAGAGGCTTCTCCCAAGCAAAGCAATCTAGTGCAGCAAGAATTTCTAACCATGCCTCCCATCCAACTAAGTGCCACGTGCTTCCTCACCTTTCCTGACAGCTTTACTGAAAAGGGAGATGGAAGATTTCAGGATTTTACGACTCACCCAGGCTAAGTTGCTTCAAGCAGCACAGCTACATCTGACAAAGATCTATTAGAGAGGATGGCCCCTCTTTGAGGAGATACCTTTGCGGATTTGTCTCCTCTCCGAGGCAGAGCAAAGGGCCCATCTCTGCCTCCCTGTTGGTCTGGGACTCAGGCTGCTCGCAGCAAGGAGACGAGGCAGGACCTGTAATCCCACCACAACCAGGGGAGAGCACGGTACCTTCTTCAAACTTCTCCAAACACTCCCCAATGTATTTCAGCAAAAGTTCCCAAGCGAAGCATTCAGTCTGAATTAGAGAATCCGTCAGCACAGCCAGCAGGGACGAGGACAGCGGTGCTGGACACGCAGACAGCCCTGAGATGATAATTCCTGGACAACTGAGAAGCCCCCAGGTGTTCAAGGCAGTAAGGCAGGACTAATTTACCCGAAGACCTTTTTCCAGATAGCTTTAATAAGTATGCTGCGAAAGCCACTGTTAATTAGGATCTCTCCCCCCAAGGAGCCTACAAATTAAAGGTCACCATACAAAAATAAATAACTGTGGAACACGGAGGATATTTGATAAAATACACAACGTGAACTATTTTCGTTCTCAGTCTTTAGTGATTCGGGGATCAGGTTTCAGCAATAAATGCTAGGTTCATTCAGAAGACTTAGTTGTTCCTGACCAAAGCTTCAACATTTCTATAGACTAGCTTATTGATCAAAATAAGAAAACGCATCTCAGGCAACTTGCTCTGTTTTGTTTTGAAATGATGAGATCTTAATCTTCACTTGCAACATACTTTTTATTCCTGTAACACAAACAAGTTCAATCTTTAATATCAACTTCTAACACCCTCTTTGCACAATCTGTTTCTTCAGCATCCAGCACCCAAAGCTCACAAGTGGCATGAAAAGTATCTCCTCTTAAAAAACACTAAGCTCCATTCAAAATTGTCAAAATTGTCATTCAAAAGTTTGTCTAAAAAGCACACAAGGAAAAGAAAACAAGCTGCGTTATACAGCTTCTCTACTCTGTGCTACCGACTTCATCATTTCCATAAGCCCCGGTGAGAAATTATTGGTCTGTCAATCTCTTCTCTCCTACACTCTGGATTTTGGAAGAATGCATTGAAATAGCTGTTTTACTAATTCTGCCCAAGGTACCAACTCAGTAGCATATGCCACCCAGCCCAGGAGAATTTCTCTCATTTCAATCTGCAAAATGCGACTAAAAAGCTAGTCTAAATTTAGTGCAGACCAACCCAAAAGGAACACACGCTTCGAGGGCATGGGAGAGGTCTGTTATCCATACAGCTGTGACCCACATATTTCACCTACTCCAATCACAGGTGCCACGAGGTGTGCAATAAAAGTACTGAAATATGGATATACACAGGGGCTACTATCTCTTGGTCTGACTACCAGAAACTCCATTAAGGTCATAAATACAGTGATAGCTGACAAGAAGTTCAACAGAGGGATACGTGTTCTCCCAGGCTCCCAGTAGGAGAAAATGCTCTTAACAACTACCTGTGGGATTACGAAAATAGGCTACTTAAGTATCTGGGGCTATTAGTGATATTGCAGTGCCTGGCAGAGGGCTTGCGTGCTTCCTTCCCAGGAAGCTGCACATTCCCCTCCTGTTTGCACGCTCTGCCTTGGCAAGAGTTCCTTGCTCTACCTGCGAGAGAGCTGCTCTATCAAAGGGTTTAGTACTGAATTCAAAGTTTTTCCTCTTTCTTTCACCACTGGCACGACATTGACAAAAAGTTCTCTTTTCATACCAAAAGTCCATTGCATAAACTTACTGGGTTCACAGGGAGGCTTGAGGGGGGTCTATAAGACCCAGGAGCACAAAGTGCATCCAGTAAACCCAGAACTGCAAATATTTTATGTTTCTGAGACAGATATATATAGAGAAAAAATATATATATATACACACACATACACACCCCTGGACYAGCACACAGTCCTTCCTAAAATTAAACAACTACAAAAAAAAGAAGTGCAGCTTAGTGAAACTACAAGACTCCGTATTAATTAAAGGCAATTATAATGTATATGTAAAGGGCACAGCATTCGGAGTGTTAAATCACCTTTAATTATATTTTCGGGATTTATAACATTGACATTTGAATTCCTAACGCTCCGCTGCTATGCCGCCTCAAATATAATACGTAAACAGGCCCATTCTTAACCACCTCGCAGGCTTGCAAAACAGAGCCGTGTTTGAACACATTTGTCTCCCTCCTCGCACCCCTTCGGCTCCGGGGCAGGGCACAATGTATATTTCTGCAGCCATAACCGGTCACCAAAGAAACAGCCCGGGTGCCAGAGGCAGGATTTGGGCTGGCGGCGCGGGGCGAGGAAGGGGGTCACAATGTCCCCATTGTGGCCCCGGCCGCCGGACAGCGCCGCGAGGCGCTCGTGCGCTGCATCCGCAATGAAGGCCCGGGAAAGCAACCCAAAGGGAGCCTTTGTTCCCCTTTAACTTTTGTTCCTGGTACTAATGGCCTTCTAAAACCGTCTGGGCATTAATCTTGGGCAGCAACAAGAGAAATGACCAGAGATGCCTGGCTGGATTTTCATCCCTTGAAACAACTCCAAAAAAGAAACTATATAGTGGAAAAAAAAACTTTTTATAAATATATATATATAAATATCTTTTCTCTTTAATCAATTCTCTTGAAGTTGTCAATTCTATATTTATTACCAAGCCTTGGAAAGCAACGTTTGCAGCGTGGTTAATGTGCAGCCCTGCAGCAGATCTCAAATTCCTTCCTCAAAAGGGGGAGAGAAAAAAAAGAAGTTTACATACCAGAGGCCTTTTCTAGTGGAGTCAGCTAACAGCGTTCACACGGCCAGGAAGAAATACCCCCTCCGCCTTGTAATTTTGTGGCTTCAAACTTCTTACAAAGAGCTACGGTTTCTTTCCAGCTAGCCTGATGCTCTGMGGCAGGAGCATCCAGAGGCAGGATTGGTTTTCACATCTTTTCCCCTCTTTAGCAAGGCCTTTTTCCGCCCGCGCGTTAAGTCGGCTCTTTATCAGGTTTCCCCGCTGCAGCTAACAAAGCTGCAATTCAGGAGGCTCCCCTGCTTGGCTGCTCTATCTAGAAGGTGTTACAATATTCTCTTGGCAAGTCACGGTTCAAATGCTGCAGCTGCTAAACATATAGACACGTAGACAGACACACGTATTATCAGAACTATTGACATTGACTCAATAGTGACAAATGGATGCTGGATGTGTTTGAAAACATTCCTGCCTCATCTAGGTCCRCTTCTGCCCAACACAGAAGAGCGGGGTTTCCAGAATTAGAAAATTCAACTCTGGAGAAGTAAAAAATATAAGTCATAACATTTGAAACCAGGAGACTAAGAGGAAGCTGGTGACTGTTGTGATCTGCATTACCCCCAGAAAACTAAGAACCAAAAAAGTAGGTCCTGAAGGACTTCAGACATGACTGGTCTGTCATTCCTCCTTCCCATGTTTCTGCAGCAGGATACACGTTGAAGGCACATGATCTAACTCGCAGAGAAGGCAGAAAGCAATGCCTATCTAGGACCCCGATACYGGGTTTGCATAAAGCACAGGGCAAAACACCTGACGAGCCAGGATTCCTTCGCTTTTCCCTTGATCATCCGAAAAAGGTGCCAAGCAGGACGGTGCCTCCACAGATCGGATAACAAGCCATTACCTCACCAGCACGAGCAACACTAAGAGGTTTGATCTGGCATCATCAGAACTGCAGCGGAGAAAGCGGCCCCACAATGTCAGCTAATAATATAACAGCCGGTGCTTTTCCTTTCCTTAGGAGAAGGTGTATCACTTAACACCAGCACTCACTGAAGGGCTTTCATTTGTATCTGCCATCGCTAAGCACCTCACCATCTGCAAGCGGGATGGTTTTATTGTTTTCAGATACACAGAAGCACCTATTCCTTAATTACCCTTTAAACCAGGAGCAGAGGTCGTGTACACACGCGCAGGGGCGGCGAGCCCGGCGCTGCGCGTCCCGTAAACACCTCCTGTAACTTGGGCAATTACCAGCAGACCTTTAGACCCACACATCTCCCGGCCCCCTGCGTATTGGGAAAAATATCATTAAAACTGATTAAAACTGCTACTCCAGTCAAAACCGCTTATCTAATGGCTAAAGAAAGTGAGGACCTGCAATTCTCTTCAAAACAAATGATAAAAATCAACTKTTACTTCAGAGTCTTAATCTTGGAAGGGAAATTTCTCTCTAATCAGAGACTACTAAATTTACTCTCCCTTCTATTAACACAATGTTTTTGCATAACCACAGAATTGTTTCAAAAAAATATTTTTACGGTCTACAAACACAACAGTTGTATGTGTTCAGATATGCTGAATTAGATGAAATTCTTTAATAAGAAAAAAATGTAAGTAAAGTTTTACAATTAACATCTGCTTTATCTTCTTTTCTGCCAAGATGACATTTAAGCTATATGCATATATCAGAGTGCTTTATCACACAGTGCCATTTTCCCTGGAGCGTTCGTGTCTCACTTCAATAAAATATCAGCACACAAGGGCTAGAAACAGGCTTTACCTGCAGCACAGACAACTCCCAGGCTATCCATTTGTAAAAGCATTAGAAAAGCAGCAAGAACAATATTGACAGATGGCCTCTCCCACACTTTCCCTGCAAAAGACTTGGCTCTGGCACCACCTTCCCCACAAATTAGTCTTTGGGGAGTTGATAGATAATGATCCACTTCGGTCTTTCAGATCTCAAAAACATTACGTTAGGGGTATTTCAGCTTTTTTTTTTTTTTTTTTGCAGTAATTTAGACTCCAAATAACGCTTTCTGGGAAAGACGAAACTTGGCCATCGGTGCAATTAATTTCTTGCTCTGGAACTACAATATTTCAGGGTTCTTAACTCAGTTTCTTCTATGTACAGAGTGCAATTTTCAGAATTCTGAGGCTCCACGATAGCAAGTGAAATCCATGACCGACATCTGTCCAGAACTAGCACTTGGGCTGTTTGGCCACTGAAGCTTTGGCAAGCCAGTTACCACTTTTAACAGCCTCCTCTTTTATTGTAAGCTGCTTTGGTGTTACAAGTCACTTTTGCATTCTCTCTATCATAGGTAACAGGCAGCACCTTTGGGTCTTCTCGCAAGGAAGCCACTCTGCCATGAGCACTATAGCGTAAAGCACATAAGCAAAGCAACAAAGCACCAACTCCAGGCGACAGGACAGTGTCCATCCTCCTTCCATTCCCAGGAAGGAGCCARGAAGGACCGTGGGGACCAGCTCCCAACTCCCACCTCATCCACAAGCCGCAGTTTTAACCTTGGGACTGCTTTTAAATCAAGGGCTACCAAGCCACCCTACCRAGCACTCTCCATCTTGGCCATCAGCATCCTCAGAGGCCCAAGGTGCATCAGTCCTGTTGTCATTACAAGGTGTGTTTAATTACCCTGACCCATTAGCAACCAGGGAAGGGCTGCAAGGCACCTGCTCTTCAAAGGCAAGAGGCAGCACAGAACATTTCAGCAATTAGAGACTGCGAAGCATTCCACCATCTGCAAAGTGATYGGAATGAAACAACTTTGAAAAAGCTTATTTACCAACCAAGCCACACATACAGGCACCCACACTGACTACCACCGTGGTATCTCCTGTAGCTGTGGTCTGCTCATACAGAGTGAACACAAAGAAATCTGGCCAGATAAGAGCGTTCATGGGTGGAAGGCATGGCCCATACAGGCATGAAAGCAAAGTCACCCAGCAGCTAGTTAGCTTTATTGCTCCTGTAAACACTAACACTCGGAACAAGTAAATCCCCCAACTGCTCACGCTGTACAAATACAAGAGACCAATTTCATGTTGCAATGGAAATAAATGTCTTAAGGACCCAGCAGAAACGGAGCCATACACAGAAGGTGGGCACAAGCAAACGCACCTGTAAGACACCCAAGGCCTCCAGCAGACCGGCGCCTTGCAGATCAATTAGGCCACTCTCTAACAGGCGCAGCTGCGAACGTCTGCTCTGGTGCCAGGAAGCAGCAGAGGGCTTGGAAGCGGCRCCACATCCCTGCGACACTCGTGCCAGCCATGGCGAGCGCCAGCAGAGCGGGCGCCCTCGCACCGGGCCCCGCGGCGCCCGCGGGTTTGCTGGAAAAAACTGCAGGCAACCCTGTTCCAGAGGACTCCAGCTCTGGCTTTTGTTCCGGCGGCGGCTCCGACCCGCGCACCACGACAGCGGCCGTTCCGCGAGGAGGGCACAGGCTCCCTGCCAGCCAGGAGGGGACCGGGGACCCTCCCTCCTCCTCCTCCTGTCCAAGAGGGCAAAGGCGGCTGGTCACGGGCAGCCGTGGCACCCAGCAGGCGCTGGGCAAGCGGGTGCCACGGGCCAGCGCCGCGAGATGGGGGAGAGCTCACGAAGCGCCCAGAGCATGAGGGGTTTCTGCCATCAAAATGTGGAAAACAGCCATTCAGAAAGTCTCTCCTCGATCCAAACAGCTATCAAGGTTTTCCCTTTTTACATCACTTTGTCTTGCTCTGCTTTGATTCAGCTGTTTAAAGGGACATTGAAACCACAGAACTTAGCGCTACCCAGCAAGAATTTAGCAGATCCTCTGTGCTTCAGAAGAGGCAGCCAAACTACAAAAGTTGCTCATTTTCTACAGCCACTGCTATTCTTGTAACCACCTGCCACAGCCACCAACGTGCATTAATTTAATCCACAGGTCCCTGAGCCACAGGATGAAGACCCTACCTTAACCCCACCCTGCTCCTGCAGTGACAAGAGAAGCTGCGAAGGAGCAATGAAAAGGGCTCGTTTCTTTACCTGAAAGCAGCCATAATTAGGAAATGATGGATGTCACCAGTAAAAGTGAGTGATGTTTTTCAAGAACTCTCTCATCTGTAACTGCACTGTTTTCAGATAAAATAACCCTTTCTGTCAGAGTGTCAGGAACGTCTGCAGCCAATCAGTCAGTCTCTTTTCCAGCAAAAAATGACGTACTTGTCATAACATCTACAGCACGTTTCATCAGCCCTTCCTCCTTGCATACCTCATTGGTTAGAYTCCGATTCCAACAGTACCAATAAAGTGTACTATTCAGGTAAACAGATGAACTGAAGCTTCTAAAAAAAAAATAGCTATATTACCTAAGGAACAGAACTTCAGGTGAACACCACAGCATAAAATAGATACACACCATCTGGAGATAATGGCTATGAAGTAAGGCTCAGGAGAAAGCCCCTGCGCATCAACTCTGCGCACAGGCTGGCAAGGAAGCACCACTACAAGCAGCGCCTTGAAGGAAAAGCCAGAGAGTTAAGTGGGTTCATCACCACACTTTCACACTGCTGCAACTTCAGCTACAACAGTTTAACCAATGCTAACCTGGAAGGAAAGAAGATATATGGACACATCACAACTAATGCAGGTTAAACAGATGGTCCGAAGTCTCCAGCRCCCTGTGCAACGCCTGGAAAGTTGGTGTCCCTGGCAGGCAGGAGAGGCCAGACCCCTGCGCAGCGACACAGCCATCGTGGGAAATAACTTCAGCAGTGGCACCTCTGAGCAAGGTGGCCTTGTCAGCTTAATGGAATATGTAGGGAAAAAAAAAAAAAAAGACATCAGCATGATTAAAAAATGGGGACAGATGAACAAGACAGACCATTAGTCTTTGYGAATGCTTGATGTGGTCATCTGTCAAGGGGCCCAGCTATGTTTTTAAGTGATTAAATCAGACCTTGACAGAAACTTTAGTGTCAATTTCTCGACATTCTAACCCAGAAAAACCTTTCAAGAAAAACAACCGCACTGAATTGTTGATAAAGTTCAKGATTGCAGCTACCTCTCCGCATGCCAAAGCTCCCTACCTTTGGAAGCCACCTTACAAAATTTCACAGAACTAAAAATAGAGGTAAGGTTTTGGTTATATAAGAGCCATTCCTGATCTTTAAACGGAGCCAATGCATATTAATCTTTAACCACTGCACGTTAGAGATTACATGGCCCCGTATCCATTAAAGCTCAGAGCTATTAGTTTTGCAAAACATTAAGAAGAAATTGATGCTGAAGTCACTCATCACATGTTTTCTGTTTATTATGATGGAAAATAAGCTTCTCTGATTAGGTACATCTTTATTACACTACAAGGCTACAGTCTCCTTTGAACATTCAATCATGCCATTTGCTCATCAACCACGTGCTCGATGCAAAGGTTTCTTGACGGCTCAGAAGTTAAACACGTCCAAAAACAACTAAATGCTTTTAGCAAAACAAACTGCTGAAGTACTGAAGAAATCTAAACATTTGATTAATAGTGTTTTGTCTTGAAGCTTGATGAAGAAAACAAGCTTCTTCATGTCATTAGCAGACACTACTCAAATGGAAACAATCTCAGTAATTAAAATACCTGCCCTTTTRAATCCCTGATTAACATCAACTACAGGAGCACTGCCACTGGCTTATGCCTGAGACTTGAACAAATCAAGAATTTCACCCTCTGAAGAAAAGAACCAAATATGTTTACAGATTCACAGAGCAAGACAGGTGGGRAGAAGCCTCTGCACATCTCCAGTCCAACCCTCTGTTCAATGCAGAGCTAACAAGTTAGCTGGGATTGTACAGAGCCTTTTCCTGTGGATTTCTGAATACCTCCATGGATGGTGACCTCACTTCTAAGGCCCTTGTTCAAGCACTTGTCCTCTCTCGCTGTGGAAATTTTCTGCTTATATCTGACTGGAATGTCCCTTGCTACACTCGTGAGCATCGCCTCTTTGCTCTACTCAGTGATGCTCCAGGAGCCCAGCAACCTCCTCCCTCTGCAGCCGGAGGAAAGAGTGGAGCTAGATCCTCCCGTAGGCCCTCGCTTCTCCTGGTTAAGGAAGATCAGCTCCCTCAGYCCCTACCTGCTCTTCTCCTCCTCCAGGCTCCTGGCCAGCCAGGTAGCTCTTCTCTGCATTCGTTCACATTTTCAATGACTAACTCAGAGTCTCAAACTCCTGCTCTCAGCAGGGGCAGAGCCACCAGCTCTCGCCTGAAGCAGCTCTGCTGTGAAACCCAAGAGGATTTCTCAGCCACCCCGTGGCCAAGCCAAACAGCAGCTCAAGTCTCTTCTTCCACAGACTAATCACAGTCAATCCCCCAGTAGCCTCCACGTGCTACATCTTCCAAATCCCAGGCACTTCCCGCAGATATCTTCCGTATTCCCCCTCAAGGGCAGGGCTTGCAAGGGGACATGGCTTCCCAGCCAGGATCCGAGCAGCATTGAATAGAGCAGCATCATTACCTCACATGTAATTACAGTCCCGTTAGCATATTCCTGATTAAGTTTATCCTTTTGGCAATTGCATCACACCCTTGGCTTGTATACAGGTATCCACTACATGGCCCCAAGTGCTCTTTTGGAGTTGTGCAACCTAGCCATGTACTATTTAATATTTCTTTCTTTCAGCTCATTATGCTGTATGTTGCAGATCTCAAAATGCTTTTTCAATTTGTCAGATTTAATTCCAAACTATGTTTCAAAACGTTTGCAGCCTTCTTGCAAATTTGTAAGTATTCCCTTGCCCGCATCAGCAAGGAGAACTGCAAATAGAGCTCAGCCCAAGACAAACATGGGCGCACGCAGATGATTCCCTGTTCCATCCCCCACTTCCCTGATTTCACATTAAGTTATGGTAGCTGCTCTTCAAATAAGGTCTTTAAGCAGTTATTTGTGTACCTTGTAATTAAATATGTATATTTCCCTATTCTACAGGAACGCCACAAGGGSKTATGTCAAAAGTCTTACTGAAGTCAAGATATATCACAGCTACTGCTACCTCTTGTGCCTTATCTTATTAACCTCCAGATTCCTAGAAACTGWTTAATAATTTGGTTCAATTCTCAACACATCACAGTTGGACTAACTACTCTATAATCCTCTGGATCTTCCTTTCCAAACGGCAGGTACTGCACTTGCCCTTTCAGTCCTCCAGGACCTCTCCTGCTCCTCACAATTTCTAAAAGATAATTGTAAATGGTTCAAAGGTAGCGCGGCTAGTTGCTGATGTACCCTAGAGCAAATTTCAACAGGCTCTGACTATTTGAATACACCTATCTTATCTGCCTGTTTTCATCTATTCTTTTCCTACTCTGCACTTTACGCCTATCGCCTTGTTTAAATTAATTTTAATTAATGTGAAGACACACTCGAGCAAAAGAATAACTACATGAAATCCATTTAGTATTTTAAATTTATAGCACAAAACTCCAGACTGTTATTTTTCTAGCATGACTGCTTTCTTAGAGGAAAAAGACATTAAAAAAATGTCTTTTCAGCTGCCAGAGCTGCTAAAGGCTGTCTATGGCTTGTATATGGCTCATACTAACCTTCAGCTGAGATTTCTAGAGGGAAAACATTAAGAAATGTCAATAGCTCCTTTTTTTGCAGGGAAAGATTTAAAAAGAAAATTAACTGCACTTTAAAAGGGACACCTTCAATTGCTAAACCAGTCTGTTTTGGTTTGATAAATCAAGAAAGAAAACGCCAGACAAAACTTCCCCAGTAGATAAAGTATTTGATAATCAAATTCACCATTTCCTGCAGCAGGCCCTTAGTTATCTAGCAGCAATCATCGTTGGAGGTAGGGTACCAAATTAGACTGACCACTGGTCCAAACGAGCACAGCAAGTCCCACTTCTCTCTGAACACCAAGGTATCTTGAAGCACATTAAAATTTTAATGCATCCACCTGTTATAGCTGTAATTTACCTTTCATCAGCTGAAAATTACCATCCTTCTAGCTGAGACATGGCAGCTCATTACAGAAGCAGGGCTGGTTTGCTTCTATGCAAAGCAGAACAGCCAACCTTAGATGATCTTCGRCGATTTCTATGTTGTTTTTCAGCAAAACAAACTCGCCACGGCTGCATGCTCTGCTACAGATCCCAGCTGAAGCCCAGTAACCTCCTCCACTGCTCCGCTTCCATCCTCAGAGGCGCCAGGCTCTGCCCTGCGATGCCCTGGGCAGGGGACCCTGCGCTAATGGACACTCTGGCTGTCGTTCTCAAAAGCAGTTAACAAATTGCAATGCCTCAATTCCTACTGTATCCAACCTGAAATCCTTTAAAAGGTCCAATTTTTGAGAAATGATCAATGTTCCTTTTTTTTTTTTGCACTTTTTTTAAATCCAGTATCTGATTTGCCTKAGGTTTCTATCTAGAAAACGTTTTTGTAAGAATGCAGCCCTAGTACCAGTTTAAAATCATTTTTWAAAAATCATATTTTCTATTGCTAGCTCTGTCAAAGATGCAACAAATCCATACATTCTTCCATTTATACAAAACACAGTACTTTACTCTTGAATATGGATCTGTATTTTCTTCTGTGGGGATAAAACAAAAACCAGTCTCATCATAAAATACTATAATCTGCTTTCACTGAAATCTTTTCCACTGGACATAATAATACAGCTTGGTTTCCAACACTGTTAGGCCAAAAACAAAACAAAAACCCAAACCAAACCCCACCAATCCACGTATATTTGCATTTGCTCCCAATGCAAGCATCACTATCAGTAATCCCTTTCATGCTGCTTGCCTCCGCAGAAAAACTAATCATAATTAGCAGACTACTTGAAATTATCCTTGAACTAATAATGAATTAAAAGCGAATAGAAAGCATCATCAGGGGAAAAAAAGCCAGACTTAAAAAAAAAAAAAAGGTAATTTCCTATGCTGCTGCTCCTAGTTTTCCTACTGCAAAAATCAGGATCTATTTTAGTCAGAGTAGTTTGCTATCACGTAGTTGTTCAGCAGGACAAACATAGTAATTTTGGGCATCTTTACAAACACTCGTTTTGCCCAGGACTGTGCAACCGGAGGCACGTTCATGCAGCAGGGAGGGCAGCACCTGGAAAAGCCACAGCCCGAGTCTCAGCTTGGGCATGAGCTCGTTGCTGCTCTCAGCAGCACGTAGCTAACTCGGGGTGCTGCCACGGCAGCCCATGGGCACCAGAAACCCCATGTATATTCATACCTTCCTCTCTTTTTTAAATTTTAATGTGTAAACCCATTCAGCCCTGCTTCAAACAGAAGCCTAACCAATACTGGATGGTTTCAACCAAGCCTATGCTGATACTAGATAGAACGAAACCAAGTTAATTAGACTCAAATGTATCCTCAAAGGAGATCTCGGCACCAAAACTTCTTATGCACATTACTTATGTAGCTTGTATTTTTAATGAGTTCAGCACTTGTGTCGGGTTTAAAACACACACACACACGGTGTGGCAGCTATTCAAACCCATTGCACCAGAGTGCGAGCAAGTGCTGACTAGGTGGGACGACAAACTCACGCTGCCAGTTATGGTGATGCTGCCTTTATTGCCTCACCTGCAGAGAGCTCACGTAATTAAAGAGGTAAAGTGACAACACAAAAGCCACCTACCAATATGCTGATTATATAATAGAAAAGGAAATGAAAAAAGACCAGAGGGCTAATACTTAATGTTCAACTCTGCAAACGTGGTTAAATATTGTCACATCGYCAGCTTCTACTGATACTGCTTTTCCTAAATACTCTTTTGAAACGGTATATCCATGCAGAGCAGCTAAAACATACAGCTTCAAAGCAGAAATGAATTTTACTAGTCCAAATTTGTAGTCAGGAACCCCACCCTTCCCTCTCCACACGCATTCTCCAACACATCCTATGTGAAACTAGGTAAATCGCCCACAGTCCTGCCCTTTGGGCACCAATATATTAAAGTACTCCAGTCATTTGAGAGATAAAAGGACTTGTAAAGACTCCGTGTCAATTCTCATATTCCAAGTCCAAAAACCCATATACAGCTATACGGAAGGAATGCCGAGCTATGTCAGCGGGTTCAGCTGATAACCTTTGGAGGTTGTCATTTAACATAGAGCTGGAAAATATTGCTGACCAAATTAAAGTGAAAAGTAATGGGTAATTCATTGTTTTGTGTTAAGCATTAGCACGTTGCAGCCAATTCGGTGTAACACACATTCAAATCTCTCTGAATTGCATAAGCTTTGTGCCAGTGTGTTGTACAAATACATAACCTATATCACAGAGAAGCCTTTAAATGAGAACATGTTATCACAACACATTTTCCCAAATGCAAATAAGTTCAAAAATAAAGAGATTCAAAGAATAAGATGACAGTGTTATCTGATGACAACTGCGCCTCTATTTTAGTCAGAATGAAGAAAACTAACCGTGTGCAGAAGTCTGTTTTAACTGTGATTTCAAAATGCCCAACTTACAGTGGTAACATTGCACATTAAAAAAACAAAACTGCAATGACAAACATTTTTTTCTAGCAGTAACTACTTCACATGGAAAATAGCTTTCTTAAAAAAAAAAAATCTCCACTTTTCCAAGTTTAATAACTTCAGGATTGCAACATTAAAATCAAAACTTTGTAGATTTCTACATATCCCTAGAAGAGCGACCATACAACAGTTTTAGTTTAAATGAATGTCTAAAGAATGCTTCAGGATGCAATACAGTGTACAAAATCTTGAAAGCTTAATCTGAATTCTGCTAATCTAGGTTACAGTTTATCTTCAGGGGTTCTCCTGTAAAATCATTCCTTGATGCTTTAGATTCAGCCTGACATGATTGAAAAGGCATCTTTATCTTTCTTCTCCCATTCATTTGGGCAGCAAGAGGAGATTTTTATTCCGACTTCTCCTGCCCCCCAATCAGAACAGATGGACTTTAATAAAGAAATATTTTTTTAAAGAAAACCCTACAGTTAAACTATGACCTAGATCAGTGAGATTCTGCCCAATTTATGCAGTTAAAAAGAAAAATTACTTTAAAAGATGTTACTGCATGCCACTCAGACCACACTTCCAGCACATTTTGTATGGGCCAGGTCTGTCATGTTTTATTTACAGGAAACCTGAATTTACACTAAGAGCGGCAGAACGACTTTTTAGGGTCAGCCGAAAACATATATAACTTAACAAGAGAAAAGGGGGTGGGAGGGAAGATTCAAAAACCAGGAGGGTGTTGGCGAGCTCTGCTTGGCTGAACAGCAGCACGACCAGAGCCAGCAGCTCAAGTCCCGCCTAACTCCCCACTGCTCCAGCTCACCTTTGTTCTCAGGCTGAGCCCCTGACCAGGTTGGCGGTAGCCCCTAAGCTCTGTGACACACCAGGCTCTCGAAACCAGCCATCTCCACACGACCTGCTGTACCGCACACACTGCCCCCGAGCCCCATCTCCATGGGGCTTCCCAGGTGCCCCATCTAACTCCCTCCGCACCCCAGAGGCCCGGCCTAAGGGCTCAGGCCCTGGCAGCCCTTGCTCCCCGGCTGTTCTCCCCTCCCCAGGACCACACTGCTCTCCAACACATGTACACAAGGACCTACCCACCACCTAAGTGCTTCCATTTCCACTTAAGCAACAAGACCAGCTCCTGGTTTTAAAGAAGTCCTGTTCGCTTCATACATCGGCATCTTAGCTAATGAGTTTTAGCTTCCCTTCTGCTCTCCACAAACACAGGACTGAGTAATGCATCGCCTAATTGACTGCTAAGGTCACTGGCCAGCTCTTTAATCTTATTTAGTACACTTTGAGACAGTTCATGAGTCATTAGGGCTTCGTTCTTGGGGACACAGAGGCACGTAATATACATTAATAAAGAGCATAAATATCATTCTATGTGTGCATTTTACAGAGCGCAAAATTAGAAAGCTGGCATTAAATATTTCTTTGCAGTGTTATCATTTTAATAGTGTTGCTTATTTTAATAGACAATAAAAATATTTAATTGTGAGAGTCTGCTGGTGTCTTCRTAATTTGTAATGTTGCTGTAGCTTGAAAAAATATCAAGGCAGCAAAAGTCATGCTTTACATTCAAACTTTAAGGGAAAGAAAGGCTCAAGGGAGAGTTAGCTTAAAACTTCCCTACTTGAAGGGGGGGGAGGAACACAATTTCAAGCTGTTATTCATGGGAGTTGAATTTATGAGGTAAGCRATAACTCCATGTGCGCACACGTGTCAGGAACTTTGTGATAGTTTTGAAAGGGATCAGCACTGCTAATCAGGCACCAAAATCCGATTTCCAGGAGAATCTGGGAGCTCAAAGCTGAACATTTTAGCTGGYTTGAAAAGACCTTTGAAAAATGAAGTTAAACAGCAATCATCCATAAATGTGCTTGAGAAACCTTACACCTGTCTTGACACGAATCAGATCTTTGCATGGATGATGAAATTCTTGGCATTGCTTTAGGTGATTGAGATGGCATTAGCTTAGGCAGAGGAGGAATTCAACCACCACAAGCCCGGACAGGTAGGATAAAGGAGTTACTGACTCAAAAGTATGACAGCTTATCTGTTGAAAGTCTAAACACGTTAATGATTTAACATAAACAGATCTGCTGATATTTTTAGAAAGGCATTTCAACTCGCATGTAACAATGTTAAAAAAGGACATCAGTAACGCTAGTCATATTTTCCACAGGTCCTCCCAGCCCCTTGCAGACTGTTTGTACAAAAACTCGGAACAGGAGACAAGAAAACAAGCCCCAAGCCACCACCCAAAGGCAGGATGCTGGGGTTTCCAGCAGGACCATAAGCAAGTTGCCAGGATTTTGGCTGCTGGCCGGGCCAGGAACTCCTCCTGCAACCTTTTGCACACTGTGCCTCAGTTCCCAGTCTGTAAAACGTAGTAATAATATTTTCCTACCTCACAGGAACGTTCTCGGAATAAATCCATAAAAGCCTGGGAGACACAGAGACACTGCTGTGACAGAGGCCATAAAAACACCTAGGAAAAAAAAAAAAGAAGACAAACAAGTCTCATAAGTGACCAGAGTAGCAAAGAAATTCACAGATCAAGTAGAAAGAGCTAAAACTTTTCTTAGTGACATGAATTCTCCACCCTGGGAAAAAAAAAAAGTGGTTAGGTCCAGGAACATGCTCCCAGTCCAGATTTTAAAAACAGGTACAAATCGTGACCGCAAGGGACAATTTCCCTATTCCCACTTCCACAGAATCCCACCACAATAAGGCACCACCACACAACCCTACGACAAGGAAAGGGGGCTCCTTCCCACAGCCCTGGCCCCAGCCCTCTCTCACAAGTACCCTGGGCACCAAGAGCCCAGGCCACAGAGCTGCCAGCTTCCAAACCATGCRTGTTCTCCCTCAGTTTCCATATCTGATGCCGTATCTTCTCATTTTCAGCCTAACATTTATTCCGAAGTTTTTATCCACTTGTTTGCAAGCTAACATTGATCCTGCAGCTTATATAGCTTCTCTCTCTCCCCAGTGTTTGTTTCCCTGATGTATTTATAAAGAGGAATTATACCAGCTCGCTTTCAGTACTCATTTACCACCCAAATCGAGTTCTTTGTGTTCTCTCTCAGGTGGGATCTCCATTCTTAGCCTTATCTTTTTTTTTTTTTCTCTCCTCTTTTACCCCACTTTGCTTTATCCCCCACACACAGTCGCACTCGTGACTCACTCTCATCTTGTGACTATGTAAAAACCAAAACGTGGTTCTCCCGCACTTCCCATTGGTTATCTCCTCCATCCCACCCATCCTGGAGCAAAAATTTCTCTTATCAATTCCTCCTAAGCCCATGAGCCCAAACGCTAACACGACGGTATGTCCCATTTCCATTGCTCCAGGTCTCCAGTTTCTTCCACGAGGCATCTCAGCCCTCTGTAGCATTGGCCATGCCTCGCAAACCTGTTGCCCTTTGAGTACTGTGCTTCCCAGGTGACCCAGAACGTGCGTAATCTCCCCCAAAACAGACTTATGTTCAGCCTCAGTTCAGCTAGGTAACAGACGGTTCGAGCTCGATTGCATCGTTAAGTGTTCTCTAAAATGAGCCCAACGACGACCGTCCTCAAAAGGATAAATGATGCAAAATTATGCAAATGGCTGAAATGCATTACTTTGCCTTTATCATTTACAAAGTACTCCTTTTGTATACAATTTCATTACTTTTCCAAGAGCATGATAGCGCCCTGAAATGAGGGTATTTGATGGCTGCCGTGTCACACACCGACTCAGTGTTGAGGCAGAAGCAATGCCAACTCACTCCAACTCTGCGGATTTAAATACAGCTGAGACAGCCCACCAGCCTGCCACCAAAAAAGGAACATATGTACYCGGGTGCACCCGCAGACCCTGCGCCCACTCTCTTGTTCATGCTCAGCTCAGATTCTGCCTAAGCTGAGCTCACCCCACCAGCAAAAATCCATTCAGTTTTCTGGGAAGAGGGTAGTTTGCTTCTCCCAACGCAGTGACCCAGCCTGGGATCGGGACGGACGAGCCCAGGGCGGCACAAGGGGATTGGCAACCCAACCCTTCCATTGGCAGGGGGCCTGCAGATCAAACTCGGTCATATCACAAAATCTCAGCATAGGGAATGAGAAAGCGATCACCTTTGCAAGGACTCGGTTCAGCACAAAGCTGCGCTTTAATGACCTTCACAAATAAATATATTATGCAATTTTAGGTTATGCAGCATTGACTTCAATGACTCTGTAGCAGTGCTTGCTCTACTGTATTTACTTCTGGCACATATTTACAGGGTTTGCTGCAGCCCTTCAGAGCATGTTCCTGTCCTAACTCCTCAGGTCCTACCCTGTCAATACCCACTCAGAAGACAGTTCTGGATGGGTTTTTTTTTCTCTCCAACTTTGACCACGCTATCCCTCCTTCTTCATCCCCTGCTGCATGTGGTAAAATCTTTGTCCTCATACATAGGACTCCTATCTCCATCCCAGTACCTCCCACTCAGTATTAGTGAATAAATCCCGCCTCCAGTTACCCCATACCKTCGCATTCCATCCCTCGGGTCACTGTTTAGAGGGAAAGAGGAGAAAAAAGAAAAAAATAATTATGTGCCACTGGAACTTTTTTTCTCYGGTCTCTGTGGCGCTTGAGGAAAGCCCTCCTTCAAACAGGCACCCAGAGCTTTGACGCTTTCCTCTCAATGCTCTTCTTCAGTCAGATTCAGCCGAAAGCCTGGCTCTGGTTGGGGTGCTGCCCGACACCTCCGCCTCCTCGCCAGGCTGCGTCTCACCAGCTCCCGCTTCTCCCCAGATGCCCTGAAACCAGTCAGTGCCTCCTCCGAGKCAAAACCGCCTGGGTGAAGGTTTGCGGGCAGAAACAACGTTTTGATTCTGTTTTATATAACACCTTGCCTAGGCCCAAGGTTCTCAAGGACTAAATTAATAAAGACTGTAGAAATTTGCTCTCTTCCTTCCCTCATCGCTAACATGATGATCGTTTCAGTGCTCTCTCTTTCTACCTTCTTCATCAGCTAGCCTTTGTTGCAAGAATGGCAATCACATCCGAGTGGAATTCATCCAACAATAAGTGGTTTGTTAAATCCCAGGACACGTTATCTACAGAGAAGGATACTTAAGCTACTTAAATGGCAACCCTTTATTAAATGCATTAAAAATGCTTGAAATTTCTGCAAGCCAACAATTTATATTAATTTCCTCTTGTACAAGTATCAATCTCTGCTAAGTATGATATTGCTTTTTGTGCGTTTCTTTGGTATTTATTCTTTGGAAATCCTAAGCAATTTTCTGTAGCTCTAGCACTTTTAATTTCAGTCTTTCATGGTATATGCACGCTTTTTCAATAAAGACCCGCTTCCCCACACCCCAACACCTCCCCAAAAAACCCAGACTTAAGTAGGTTCTRCATTTATGCAGTAGAGAGAGTTACAGTCAACTATCCTTCATGACACCACAGTGGCCCTAGTGCAGCAAAAGGAAGGACAAAGGCCAAAAATCTTTTCTGCACCAAAAATATTAAGATGTAGACAAAGCGCAAAGAACTTTAAGACATATTTAGAAAATACTCTCAGTCAAACCAAGCACTGCATAACATGCAGCTTAAGACCCTGGAAAATGCTTCGCACAAGAGGAGCTGTTCAAGTGGAAGCGATCACTTAAGTCCCAAATTCCTTTGCTTATGTTGCTCTGATGCACATATATTTACAGTTTTAGACATTCAGTTTTGAACGCCACGGCCAGCTTTACAAACACAGACACTGCGCTTACACGGAAAGGCACATRAACACTGGATTGCTGCTCTTTGAGATTAGACATTAACAGAAAAGCGTATTCGGCAGTGACGAAAGCGGCCATGGCAGCTCACCGGAGATAAACCCTGCCACGGAGCACGCCACAGCCTCCATCTCGCTCACTYGGGCTGCCGGAGACCTACAGTGACTGACGGACTAACACATCAAGAGCTCTTTGGCACTTCCAACTACATCCCCCCCTTTAAAACAGGRCAACAACGCTCAGCGCCCAACCAAAAAGGTCCCCTCGGTGCCAGGAAGGCCGTGAAGGACGCCGGGCTCTGCACGCCGGGCACAACGCTGCAAGTTGGAGCAGTGCACCGAACCTGGCACCGGCAAACGCCCAGCGCCCCGGGCGGCCTCGAACCGCGGCCCCAACCGGCAGAGCTCTCGCCATCCCCGCAGCTTCCGCACAGRAGGGAAGACAAAACATTTCCTAAAAGTCCTCAAAGCTTCTTTCTCGATCTAAGGGACAGTATTTATGGAACAAGCGACACCAGCAGCCACGAGCGATCCGCCTGGAGCTGAGGAGCTGCAGGAGAGGCCTTGCTGTCTGGTGAGATCCCATGCTGTTTGACACTGCACGAGGCACTGTGAGAGGCCGAGGAAGTCTGCAACTCATCACGAGAACGTGGCAAATTGTGAAAAACTTGGTAGTGCGAGGTTAGCTGCCTAGGCAAAGCTCTAGCAGAGCTCCATAAATACCCCAATCTGACACTGACAGAGGTTAAAAACCTATTATCTCTCCCCAACGACAGCACAAACATATGTTCAAGCGAACACCCCGCCCCACCACGCTACAAAGCGGGATCTGCTCTTTCAGCTCCACAAACACAAACCACAGGGAGCATTTTAAATGAAAGCATTACAAAGATTACATTAGGCAAGTCTGATCTACTGTAAAACGCTCGCACACAACATTAAGAGGGAGAACAACCTTTAACACCTGCTTTCTCTTCAAACATAGCATTATCTCTGTGCATGGCTYGGCTCCTAATGGGATGAAATCTCCAGCTAAATTGCAAGGCTTACTCTGCCAGCATGGAATACTTGAAATGTTTGGGATGGAGCATCCCACTGCTCCCAAACTGTGGGGAATACCCTGCTCAAACGCTGGCGCAGCCCAGCGGATTCCCACCTCGGCGGGAAACCCCACGACACGAGGGGAGACRCGGCAGCTGGGAGAGGAGGACGCGCTCCGAGCGGTGCCGAAATCCACCGCCATAAATATTCACACGCAGACCCATTTGTTTTCTTACCACTGGCACACTGTTATTCACAAATATTAATTAGTCGCTAAATACCGCCTGTTACTCAGCCCTCCCCTGCCCATTAGGATGCCGCGAGGATCCCTCACTTCAGGGCCGTGTGCCGCTTGGATTTAATGATGTTCCGGCTCTCGTGACTTCCACATTCACCCGGTTGCTGGCAGCAGGGGCAAGGAGCAATCGCTCCTGCATTTCGGTCCACATTGACCTCTCCAGAGGATGAAAAGAGCGGCATTAATGGGCTCTGAAGGGAGCTCTGCCAYGGAAGTGAACGAGGACAACTCCACCGTCCCGTCCTTGGAGCGGAGAGGGGTTTGCAAGAGCCCAGCCTTGCCAGAGACCACAGCGAGGCGAGAGGCCGAGCTCAAGAGCTCTCCCYGCTGCAGGCAGGGCCGTTCCCAGCACAACTGCCTGCATTTCCAGCCGTCACTCACATTCCAGACAGAGCTCAGGCACCGCGAATGGCACGTCACAACCCTCAGTGTAACAAGCAGCAGTATAATAAATTACAGTCCGTGAGGAAGAAAACTGTCAAACAGCTAGGCCACTTTCGTTAGACTTCTGAGCAGGTTCCTTGAAAATCAGAGATAGAGGGGTAGGCAGACAGCTAACACAAGCTACACTGGATTCCTCCTTCCCATCAGGAATCAAGAACACGCTCCCTCCTTCCCTAACTCGGTGCCTCACCCATACCCAGCTCTGTGCATCATCCATGGCTYGGCATTACCATTTCACTGCTAATGAAATGCCCGGGTCGGCAGCACACTTAGGGCTGAACAAACACCACGGACGAATGCCCAAATACCAATGCGGCCCCCTCAGGGCCAGGATACAGAATCCCTCRAATTCGGAAACACCCGTTCTGGTCGCTCTCAAGAGGAGACAGGGAGGGAAGCTCAGCTCCATCCCCACGAACTCAACACACACGAACTCGAGCAGCCCGGGGCTCCCACCCAGCCTTGCTGCAGGGGACGCAGCAGCTTCCACGATGCACAGCCTGTGCAGAACACCTTCCCACAACGCCAGATCTCTCCTACCACGCACGTGGTCTGACATTTCACCAGCACAGGCCACTGTGAATACTTCTTAGGTAAGAGGTATTTCAACATCTTATGCATCATGCTATCACCTCTTCAGAACAGCACAAGCAACTAACAGATTTTACGTGGTGATGAGAGTGGGTTGCTGGAAAATGACACCTATATGCTGCTACCTTATCTTTGTTGAGAATGATATGGAGGAGACAGGGCACTGCTTGCTATCCTAAAAACCTTTATGGGTTCTTCCCTACCAAGAAAACTCTGCATGAGTCCCTGTGGATAGCAATATCCCAAAGGATTATCACATTTTCTTGCAGGCTTGTTTAGCCTTGTATTTAAGTTCCAAAGAAGTTCCATAAAACTCAAACGGGATTGCAGAAAGTGTCTGAAAATCACTTAGTCGAGTCACCAAAAAACAGTGCTGAATCTCTAGAAACCCAAATGGCTAAAGCAGARGTTGAGATTTACTACAGCCCTATTTAGTTGTGTAAAGACAGAAATCAGAAAAGTCTTTAATAGTTACTAATATAGTATGGCACAAGATACTTAACTCGCTCAGAGTCCAGGGCTACCTTTAGAAAATAGCTTGGTTACAGAAACTGGAAATACAAAATAAACAACTCAAGATTCCACAAATCAGTGAGAAAACCATTTAAAACCAAGAAACGTCTAGTTTGCACACTTTCAAACTATATTGGTCTTAGCTACAAGTAATGTCAAGGCCTCTTTTGCTTTAATACTAAACTTCAACCAAAGTCTGTTTTCCTGAATGAAACATTCATTTATTCAAGGACTCTGTGATTACCTAAAAGATGTGGCATAATCAACACATGGCTTCTCCAAAGACTAAAGTGGAGCTGGACAGAACAATTAACAAAAAGAAAAAAAAAAATCATTCATGATTTCAAGTGTTTTTTTTTTTCCTATGGAAAATGCAATTCTGGTTAACAAGAGAGCTCTCAGCTCAGCAATCCATTTTAGACTTCCATGTCTCCAAAACAAAAGACCACAAAACACACGATTCAAACAAAGGGCTAGTTAGGCCACGGAGAACCAAGTCACCATTGTACAGAGGAATTTCACACACTTCACAAGTGCTCCGAGGGGCTGCACTCAAAAATCCCAGGCATCTGGCTGAGATAAAACCTGCTTCCTGCCTGCTGCAGCAAGAGCATCCGCTAATACAGCCACTTGACTTTGGAGCTTCCGAGTCTATAACTCGGCATCATTAAGCGCTGACGGCACTGGGAAAGTTGTGAAGCTGAGGCAGAAACCGTATGTCATTCCTTCTTACACCACTGGACAAATATTAGCAAGGCTCYTTGCCTTGCCAAGTCCCATGACTGTTTGCAGATATGGAAGCTGGTATTTCCTCCTTGGCTCGAGCGTTAAGGCCCCGTATAACCCAGGCCATTACACAGTGTCCAAATGCTGATGTGCTGGGGGCCCTTCTCATTGCAGCTCTGGCTGAGAGGAAAGGCAGGTAAGCATTCAGCCCCACACAAAAGACCACCAACATGCAAGGGTTTTAGCCAAAGCAAAACTACTGGAACGCACATGTCTTTGCCTGAACTTCTATAGCATTCTTTTGAGGGGAAAAAAGGAAAGAGTGCTCATAAATAGCTTATAAATATCTGCTTTCCTGGTAGCCTCCTACAAAAGATTACCCATTATTTTGTCAGTAGTGGAGAACGTGGAATTATGAGTCCTGGGTACGGAGCACAGAGACCTCTTCTCACCATGAAACACATTTTAGACGCTCCAGCTCTGAATGATCTCTCCCAGCTACAGAGCCGAGCATGACTAATGTTGGTGAACAAGTTGCAGAGACGTCCAAACAGAAATGACAGCTCCACTACCCCACTTGTATGCACTCTAGGAAACTTGTTCATGTTTTGCCGTCTTTGTGGATCTCTAATGGGAAAAAAAACTCATGCCTAAATGAAGAAAAGGCCAAGAATATCAAAGCTTTGCATAGGAGTTCACCAGCAGGCAGAGCTGGAATTTGAAGATGCCCATTTAATTGTGTCTTTGTACTCAAATGAGATATTCAGAGTGATTCTGCTGTAGGGAACTGAAGGTTTCACCCGGAATTTTACTTCTCACCACCATAAAGTCCCAAGTTTTGATTTATCGTACTAACTTTACTATAACAAGACAGTTCTTGTAGCATTTTGACTACAAAAAATGATTCTTAGGCTTGAAGAAAAGACTTTTTACCCAATCTGTATTGCTTCAGGGACAGGGACTTAGTCTTTTCAGATATATCCAACTAGTGTTAAGATTTTATTCTGGGACATCTCAACCCCACACCCAGTTACCGGCAAATGAACAAGAGTAACAGCAACCACAGGAGTGCACAGTTCTTTGAGTATTCAAGGGCAGCAGCTTCATCATTTTGCACATCAAACTAAAGGCTTTGCTGTACTTTGGTAGTACTGAAGCCATCACTGCAGGAAAAGGCTTCATAAAACAAGATGTGGCTGCAGTTGCACCCTGAAGGTCTTCACGCAGCTGATGCAATATCAATGTACTTTGTTGCTGCTCTTGCAATATTCCTATATGGATAGCACTACAGCAATGTTCTTGGTGGGAATGGCTGAATCCATGGCTAAATAAGGAGGGTGTGTATTAAACTTCGAAAGAAAGGCCAAGCTTGAGTTTGAGCAGTAAAGCACTAGCAGATCACACCTGACTGTCTTTTCAAGTTGCCCAGTAGCTTTCAGTATATTATTATGTGCCTTAATTCTCCTTGGATGTTTTCTCAAAAGACAAGATGCACAGCAATACAATGTCTAGCTTGACATCCTTAGAAAAGGATGTGCAACATCCCTGGAGCAGACTTGATTGCACTAGGAATTTGATTTTCATCCTTCTCCCGTTTCTCCATAGGCACATCCTTAATGCTCTTACAGTCATCATCACAGCACTAAAATAATCGAGAAAAAGTGGCAACCACCTGACGTGGGTAGGATGTGGAACTCCTCTCTTCTCCCAAAGAGCACTGAGATTTTTCCTACCAGGAGGAGGCAGATTTCACTTTGTGCCCATGACAGAGACCCCAGGAATCATCTTCCCTGCTACTCCGGCAACAGAAATACAACTGTCTAGTCATTTTTTCCCTCCCAGATGATTAATGCATTCTTTATATCCAAACTGAATAGAGCAGTGGGCATGATTACAGCTATCAAGCAGTCCTAAGTTAAGAAAAAAAAATGTAATTCAAAGCTCATGAAAAGGAACTTTTCAACACATGCATAATTTGRGTAGAGTCTCCAAGATCTTAATGAAGCTTCAAGAAACGAAGAGAYAAGAATAATAAGCATACAAATTAGTGTTACCTAGTCAGTAATCACAGAGGTATGGTTATATATATGTATTTCAGGAATTAAGAATACCTAATTATTAGGAAATAGGATTAGAATACTTTAAAAAAAAAAAAAAAAGAAGAAGAAGAAACAAATCACAATGCTGATAGTCAACCAGCTCAGAAGGGGGGAAGGAGAGGGATGCGGTTAGCACCGTGTGGTCAGGATGAGCTAGACTGGAGCTGGTTCTTTGAGCACGCAGTGGTTCCCCAGCTCATCTGCTCCAAGACTTGAACTCCCATCAAGCAGACACTCCCGCACCCAACAGCCTCTAAGGTGTCATCTCCRCAGCTTTTTCAGCAGAGGACACTGGTACCTTGTCTCCTGCTGGAGMAGAGCTCTTCCAGCACAGGAGCACACAGGGAACTGGGAATAACCACGCGTCCAAACTACTAAATCCTGCAATTTGCAGGAGCGCTACCAAGCACAGAGTCAGGACTAGGGTTGTTACTCGAGGACCTAGGGGCTCTCGGTGTTCTTCAGTCCTCCAGGGGATTACTCCGTACAGCAGGAAACAGACTCTAATGGAAAAAAAGGCTTTTACAGGATGGGAAATAAGAATTAATGTCAAAATGTAAAATGGGCAATTCTGGGCTTGGGGGTTTCTGCCTTATCCCCTCCTCCCCGCTTTSTTTTAGAAGCCCATTGGAATTGATTGCATCAGACATTACCACAACAGGATAACCTCCAAGAAACTAGCATGAACATCTTGCTACAGCATAAATCCAACAGTGGCAATAAACAGCATGAAGGAACATTTCCAAGGAGCTATTAGATCAAGTCCCCATTAGTGGTGCCTGACATGTGTGCTCCATTACACAGAGGAGCCGACATTAGCTCCTCTCCGCAAGACTTTCGACACAAAACCCCAAGAACTGTTCGGCTCCATTAATGCTGGAGAATAGGCAGCTACCTCTTCCAAAAATGGTTAAAAAACACAACCAGAAGAACTTCACCCTAAGTATAATCAGGCTTTGTTAGCACCTCTTATTAACCTACCATTTTTTTCCTTGAAAAACTAAAAGAGCACTGAACTGTTTGAACCTAAAAGTTATTCACTTCAGCTGCAGCAATGCTACAGTATGGCAAGATTATTTCAAATTGGAATAGCCAACGTATATTATACGGATATACTTACAACATCTAGGCAAGTGCATTTAAGGAGCAGAGAAAGAGCCTTCCCCTTCCCAACTGCAGAATTATCATGAGCTACAATCCCCAATGAGTGCTTGGCTGTAACAGAAAGTGTTAAAATAAGGAGAATTTCAAATTCGTTTACAATAAACATATATTCTTGTTCATTTTCCTAAGCAAAATAGAGTATTTTCTCAAAGCTGCCTCTTTCTAATTTTTATATGTGAATATAGCAACAAAATGTATTGATAGCACTAAAAGCATTGCATAACTATTCTACATCACATTTACACCATCATGCAGTAAAAAAAATGTGTTATCTAAAACTCACAGATAATCAAATGCAACATAACCACCTAGATATAATTCTTAATTATAAAGACTAGATGAGCACTACATATTCAGAAGGAATTTAACAGGGCTAAATGGCAAATTATGCACAATGACAAATTTTGGATACTTATTTGTTGCAATGTGTTTAGACATTTGGCACTGAATAAGCGAAATTCAGATGCGTGAATTTATGTCATTTTGCATTGCTGGTATTCCTCAGAGATGAAATAAAATTATATTTTTGATACTTATATTTTAAATAATGCATCTTAAAGTATTTTCATAAACTTCATTAGGTTTATGTTTTTAAAGTATAATGGTACATTTTATATACATGTTCATTTTTGATGTTTGGACAATCAAAAGCATTCAAATTAAATACGTATTCATATGCATTAAAAATAATAAAACCCAAAAAACAACAGTTTTCACTTCCCAGACTTTAGCCTAGTCATCTGACTCCCTAAACACCTGAAAGAAAAGCACTAAACCAGCTCTGGAGTAGTGAGGGGCCTTTTCAGCTCATGCAGAAAAGGCTTTTTCCTAATTTCAGTCTATTTACTTGATTCAATTCAATGACTTGATTTGCTCAAAACAATATATCAATTAAGAAACAGAAGAGCATGAAGATTTGTTTTCATTTCTCTGTGTAGGAACAAACATTAAGTTGAGGAAGCCGAAGCCYATACACTAAATACAAATTTGAAAAACAAATAACATTGTTCCATCACTATCCAGAGTTAATAAATTACTTTTTTCAAATGAAAATGCCCTGGAAGCAGTACCTTACCCATTTTAAAGGCAAAATACATCAACAAGTTTAATGCGGTATCTAGTTCATTTAAGATATAACTAACATTTAATACTTTTGTGCATTTTAGCATGCATTTGAACTGCACTTCACTTTTGAGCCACAAGAATTTTACATCTATATTTACATCTAATAGAACTATAAATTTAGCATTTAGTACAAATTAAATGAATATTTGACTACCAAAAATATGAACATCAAGTYTCTGAATTCTTACTTAGCATATTTAAGCAATTACAACCTAATATGCTCTAACACTGACAAAAGGTGTTAGCTCCTTGCAAAAGCTGCACTTCGCAGCAAATCAAGGCATTCTCGTAATTACCAAACTTATAATCATCAACCTCTCCTTTGAGAAAAGTAACAAAGTGAGATCAAAGTAACTGATTTACATCAAAGTTTCTGCTTGATTTGTATCTGTATTTAAATTATGTCTCAGAGAAGGAGATATTTATTACAAAGCAGCAAAAAAAGTTAAAAGACTTGAACTCTGACAACGGTCGTTCCTGTGAGTGAGGAGCTAAGGGAGCTCCTTGGCTAAAACACACTGCACTTTTGGCAGAAGATTCCTGCAGGCCCCCCAGCTACCCTACCAATTTCAGGAATTACATCTTTAATTTCACAATATTGGGATACATTTTTTTTTAAATAAATACAAGTTTTAAGGAACACATATTAAAAGTTTAACAAACACAGGGGACTGCCACCATACTGCTATAGGTGACCGCTGTCACACCACAATCAAACTATCTCAGTAGTGGGATACAAGTTACAGCTGATTCTTCACCAGTAGGTTTCAAGGGGTGAACGATGCTCTCTTGTGTTCCATCAACAGCTACTCATCTTATTGCGTGTTGGATTTATTCCTCAACTGACCACAACAGGTGATTTTTTTCCACTGTTTAGAAGATAAACTACTAGAAATTCCCACAGGTCTACCACCGCCACGTTTTAATACCAAAACAGTGAGCAGTAATGAGCTATTTCTACAGTTACGTGGGAGCTGAAAGGGCTCAGAAACGGAGACACCCTCCCAACACCTCTGACCTCGTTGAGGATGAAGCTCCTGCTGGTGAAGAAGCCTCCTGGCACCTCCTGCTCATCGGTGCAGCGAGAGCCAAGGCCTAAACAGTGCTCAGAGGTCTAAGCAGTGCTCAGAGCTGCAGGGAATTAGCAGCGCGTCCCACAGCTCCCCTACAGCCCACRAGGGAGGCAGTAGGGGAGGACGGACAACCTCTTATCTCAGTCACAGTATTTTTCCTTTATTACCAGAATTAAAGAATTATGAGAAATGCACAAAGTTAATACAGACAAATGACTTTTTTTTTTTGTAATCTTGCTAGTATTTTAATTAAACCCTTTTGTCATGTCTGCTAAGCAAGTTCAAAGTGTTGCAATGCAATAGCACTGGGAACACAGAAGTCTTGTTACGCTTGGGGAAAAATGTTTTCAACTTTTACCAAATCAACGACTGTAATTACTATAGGAATAAATCAAGTTTATAGCAGGCAAACACAAGGCATAATCATATTTGTGCGGCCATAAATGAGTTTATTTTTGTCGCAATATGATAAAGTTTAACATTTTCCTGCGTGTCAGAGCGACTATTCTGATAATATTCTTTACATTTCCTCCTTATTAACGACATGAAAAATTTACCATTGAGATATCCACATCATCTCAATGCATCTCATTACTGGACGAGCTTCAACAAAACCTTAAAGTGCTTTTTTTTTTTTTTTTTTTTTCTCTCTAACCACATCAACACCATAAACACGAGCTCCTGCTTTAATATTAAACAATATTTTGCTCTTGCAAAATATGAAGAGGTGAGTTCAGCATGTAGCAATTCAGGTTCCCCCCTCCCTGCAACTCACTGAATTCTGCTCAGATTGCTGCAGCACTGGAGACAAAGCCAGGTCTAATTTTCATTTTTCCAAAGACTTTCCAATTTTACTGTAGGTGAGACAACACGCATCATTTTCATCATGTCAAAGACCACATCTGCTATTTTGAAGTGCATTCCCATCTCCACTCTCCCAAGTAACCTCTCGCCGAGAACACTTTCTGATTGCTAAGCTGTTTTTCATTTGCCTACCTCTATTCACAGAAAACCAAGCACGTAAACTGGCAGATTTCAAGGACTGTTAAATAACCTGAATGGCTCACAGGCATAAAACCCATTCGGGGTCTGCAAAGCCTAGAAGCGATGCTACCAAAACCACGGGACCGCTTGTGCAGGCGAGGGCAAGGAGAGGTGTGAGAGCCCTGGCTGGCATCGCAGGGCACAAGGGCACCACAAACACCCTCACATGCCCCACCGGCACCACCGGGACCCGCCTGCTCCTTGGCTCCGTGTCGGCTTGCACACGTGGATGTGTACGTGCACAGAGGCGCGTACACGCTCGAGGACGCGGGCACAGACACGGCCTCCCCGTAATCCAATAAACCTGACAGCTCCTACCCGGAGCGGCATTTTTATGAGGCAACATAGTTCAACTCAGCACAATACTTGGGAGGAAGTTATTCAAGAATTTGCCGGTTGCAAACTGGGGTTTCTCCTTGGCTCGGTCTGGAAAATTACCATGGAAACGTAGAGCAGAAAAGGCTTCAGGTGGCCGGTCCCCYGCGGGGCTGGGCAAGACAGCCGCAGGAGGGACAACTCGGAAACGCTCCCGCAGCAGCGCTGCCCAAAGGCCTTCATCAGGTAGCACCCATACATTTGTTTTCTACTAGGAATCTTCTTGCATAACGTGCACGAAAAGGACATAAAAAGCAATCCGTCTGCCAGCGGATGTAGAAAGCGAATGCGAAGGCAGAAGGCAACATATTCTGTTGAAATATGCAGATACAACACTTAGATCTCGGCGCGTGCCACTGCCTGAYACCCAAGGGTGAGATGTTCTGATCTCTGCTGACAGCCTTTCAGCTGAAAATACCGCCCAGACTGCGTTCAGAAAGTCTGCAAGGTGCAAACYGCTTGCTCCAGGAGCGGGAGGGTGCGTTCGTGGCGGGGGAACCACTGAAGTGCCACCAAGGGCCACCAGTGTCCCCAGCACCGCRAGCGGGATACGGGAGCGCCGGCTGGCAGCGCGGGCCGGGAGCTGCCGCCTGCAAACAGATGAAGCCATCAAGCCATYGAGAAACACGTTTCCAGATCTGCTCCCTCATTTCTTCTCGCCTTTGTTTGTTAATTTGCATAACCTGTAATATTAAAAGCCGTGCAGAACGGCAATCACGTCTCTTATGAATAGTTTAAAAAAACAGTAACAAATAACCATCTAACTAATCTAATAAAGCTACTAAAGGAAAATAATATTCTACTCAATAGGCACAGATAAGTGCAGCTCACGTTATACAGATACATAGGAAGGAAAACAAGAAGATCTCTATATGCAGAACTCAATTTCTCTGAGCCAATATTAAATTATAATTAGCTAAGTATTTTAAAAAACAAATATGAAGATTAGGCAATGTAGAAAAAGGGCAGAGGATCCAAAAGGCAATGGATCTAAAGATACACTTAAATATTTAAGCCTATTTTTGTTCTGAATTTTAATCATTTTAAACTAAATCTTTATCATTCTATTAACATAAGTTTATAGAGCTTGTATAATAAGTCTGTGCCTTGCTTTTTTTTTTTTATTGTTTAACCTTCATAATTCTATTTTTAAATACACAGCAACCACTCGAGCCTCTGGGTGTATTTATATTAATTAAATACAGTGAAACAAAATGAAAAGCCTTTGCATTGTCTGAAAGAGCAGACCACTTGGATTCGTCGGCGTGCTGTAAAAGGGATCCGCAGGATACATCCCTACAGGATCCGAGTCAGAGACAATAGCCGTGTCAACACTAATTTGCCCGCATTGTGAAGGAAAACACTTAATCAAAAAGTAGTAATTTAATATTTGCATTGTGTTTGCCCAACAAACCTCTGGCGAGAGCTGATGCTCAGCACCGAGAGCAGCACCTTCCCCCGGCGCCCGCTCCAGGGCAGGCTCCCGTGCGTCACAWACACGCGGCGCCGTTCACTCTGGAGCGGACTGAAGTACCAGTGTCGGCCCCAGACCTGCCCTGACGCAGCTGGCAGCGGAGCAGGGAGGAGAGAAAAGGTCCCAGGCCAGCACCACCACTAGCCCCGCTCCAAGCTGCACTCAAGCCACCACAGGCTGTCTCCCTAAATGTACGCACATCCCTGCTTTTCACTAATGTCTCCGTTTCTTCCTCAGACCCACAGGAAAGCACCCGCTTCGGTTCCCTTCTCTGCCACCTAACAAGCCGTCTGATGCTCCCCACACACGGCGGGAGAAGCGGCTCCATCCCACCCGCTCCCACTGCCCTCGCCACCTCTGGGCCCATTCCTGTCCCAGTCCAGCTCTGCCCTCTCCTTACCCAGCCCAGGTCACCTCATCTGCTCCGTGTTTCCTCTAGCAAGACCCCCTTTCCCAGCACGCAGTCTCCTAACTTTCCTTTAATCAATTAAGAATCCATAAGAGGGCATCCTTCCACCCATGGAAGTCAAACCTTAGGACTCCTTGGCAAGAGGCACCACATCAAAACCYTTATGGAAACCTACCCGGATTGCCCACCCCAGCAAGCTCATCCAGGTGCTGGCTGCCCCTTACAAGCAACTCTCCCAAATTTGCAAAGCCTGAAGTCTCCTTTTACAATATTCCGCAACTCTCATGCTCACAAGTCTCTCAATTCCATGTTTTTGCTACCAACTTACTTGTTTTTATTACTTTTGATTAAAGCACACGCAATTCTGCTGCTACATTAAATTATTCACACTGAGCCCCATGTCTATTTTAACCTGAAAGAAAGGAATTCTAGTTCTACCTTCACATTTACTTATTTTTATTTTCTCCYACAATCAGAACACTCTAGTTCAAAACACACAAAAGTAAATAAAAAAGGCTTAAAAGGCTTCCTCCCAGCACCTACCCAGAAAAATATTTTCTTAGCACTTATGCCTTTTCACTGCAACCTATTTCCTACTCGGTAACAAAAGACAGCTTTTGAGGTAGACTTATTATACCACATTAAGATAACAGACTCCAACAACACCGTAGGTGCATCTTGGAACACACACTCTAAAAATCTCACAAACAGSAGCTGCACATGGAGGGAAGGCAACAGAATTTCTACAACCTTTCAATTCTCCACTCCAATAATGCAGAAATTCAAGTTTTATACAGAATGCACCCCAAAAATGTGTTGTTTCTCAATGTTACTTCAGAGTATTAATGAGATTTTTAAAACAGCATCATCTAGAGCATAAACATGATAGATAAATATTTGATTTTTTTGGAAGAAACTTACATAAATATACTATTTTTGACCAAGCTCCCTACTTTATCTCAGAAACAAATGCCAGCTCAAAATCTATTGCAATGCAACATTTCACAGAAGCTGTTTTTATGAACATAAATCTAGTTATTGAATAGAAGCAAAGTGTAAGTAGCAAACACAGAATTTCACATCCCAAATTGCCCTGTATTTATGAGAAATAAATTGAAAGTAGCCTACTTGAGCAGAGATTATAGATTTCTTAGTCTTGTTTAGACATTGGAAACTAGTGATTTGCAAAACTCCAGCTCTCATCCAAAAGATGCCTGGGCTGAAGAACAGAGGTCAGGTACTGGCAATACCCCCAGAGCAGTGGTGAAATGCCCTTCATCGACGCCAGCACTGCTCCTCCTCAGCTGTCATCACCTTCAGGCCCAGGCCCCACAGAGCYGCTCTACATAAACCAGGCTACTCAATGGTGCAGACATTTCACATGCAAAACCCGTGATTTACACTAAAAGCCGAACCCAGAGGTTCCCACCCTGATGCAAGGGCAGCCCTGGCACAGGGTAAAGAGCCCTTCCCATTCACAATTTCTTGCCAGTCACAATTTCTGCCACATGTTTTTTTTTTTTTTTTTTTTGTCAAATCCCCCTGAATCAGCAGGCTGCTCTCTGCTCCCATGATGGGAGCGGGTGCCAGCAAGCCCTGTGCAAGCTCTCCCAGGAGCAAAGGGGGAGAAAGGATCCCAGAGCACTGGGTGCAACAGGGTCCCTGCCAGCTCAGGAGACCAAGATCCAGGAGACCAGCAGAAGGTGCAACCAAACAGCAAGAAGCAGCAATAAAGGTTTTTAAAAAGCCACATTATTGTAAGAGATCCCAAACATCCACCAGGAGTAATCAATACTGAGCAAGGAGATAAAATACCAAGTCTCTCTTATCGAACACAGTCTATCAAAGGGAAGCTGCTGAAAGCCATGTATTTTTTTTTTTTTCCTTTAGACAACTCCAAGGGAAAGCATTTGCTTTCACTGTTTTTCTTTACTAACAAAGAGTTTTTCTGCGTATTAAGTTTCAGTATCAATTAATTTCATGCTTTTATATTAGTTCCACCTAGTTTTCAGGCCTCCACCAACCAACTGGAGAAATCTGGTAAAAGAATCCAAAGCAAATCCCATATTAAAGAGCAGAATTGCCGCTGAGAGCCCCAGCGAGGCGCTGCRCAAGGCCAAAGCAATATTCGCAGCCCTGTGATCCAGCTCAGCAGGTTTTGTCAGATCCCATCCAGCTACTCACAAACACTGTCAGGYGGAGGTTTGTTTTTTGCCAATAGCTGAACAAGGCACAACCGAGAGCAGCGCCCAAGCCCGGCACCTCGTGCTGCGAGGATTTCTCCACCCATCGCTCCAGTCATAGTCATGGCTAAGGAGGCCAGGGCACTATTAATTCTAATTTTTCCATAGTATTCAGCACCGCTGCAGCTTTTGAAAGCAAAAACCAAACATACCCTCCCCAAACTTTAAAAACCCAGCCTGCTAGAACTTGATTCCTTTTCATTGTGTCTATACAGAAACGCACGCTAATCCATCCTGCTATCTACCCAGTTAATTTTACAGCTGTATTCAAAGTCTATGTGAGCTGCATTTAGAAAATTATATATCTTATATATAAATACAGTATGACATTCCATCAAGTTATCTTTTAATATTTAATTTCACCCTTAAATAAAAGGGAAGGTAGTTTCTAGAGTCACCTAGAAAGTTAAATCAGAGAGAGAAGCCTGAAAGAAGCAGTACAGGAAGGAGGTCCTTGGGAGCGCCGTTCCCAGGCAGACGTTCCCAGGAAGRGGGTCCTCGGGAGCACCTTTCCCAGGTGGATATTCCCCATTCCCCTGGGCCATGGTGTTTTGCCTGGCACAGCCTGGCAGCCCCACCACCACCTCCTGCCCCCAAAGACCAGGAACCTTCCCAACAAGGGGCACTGCTGGCATTTCTGCAGCAAAAGCAGCGCAGCCTGAACGCGCTTGGTGCAGTTCATGCCAGTTGTTGTTGCTGCTGGTGTTTTGTTGCGGTTACACATCCCACCCTCCCTGGCGATGGCTCCGAGCAGTGTCCCCGTGAGCCGCTATCTCACATTCGGACAAAACACCTGGCCCCAACACCAGCAGCCTGCACCCTGCCACCCCTCCTGCCCACGAGACCTCTCCGGCCTTCCCACCCCAGCACAGGCACTTAGCCCAACGACCACGCGTGTCGGGAGCACCATCCCCACACAACCTGCTCACACTSACCACGACTCGCAGGAAGATGGGCCAGGGCTACGTGCCCAACGCAGGAGCCCCTCAGTGCGGAGCAGGCACCAAGCAAACAGATCCCGGCCAGCTGGCTCCCCTGCACAGGTGAGGAACATCAGGGCCAGAACGGGCCACCTGCCCCCACAGGCCTTCCAAATTAACTCCAGGAGAAGGCTCCTCTTCAACACACCCGTGGCTCAATGGAGGCTGAACCCACAGATGCAGCTCAGAAGGTCCCATCTTACCCTCCTCTTGGCCAGGAGGTGCCCAATACACAGGCCATGCRATGCTGGGCACAGGGCATGGCTGGTAGCTCCATCCAGCCCCGTGCCCGGCGGCTCCCTCRGCACCAGCAGGACCAGGGAGCAGCGCTGCTGCCAGGCAGGTTTATACGCCCTACGCTGGCAATTCTGCATTCTCCCCAATATTAAAAGTCAGCAACTTATCTGCAAACCAATTAGGCCCACCATAAACATACACTTAGTGTTGCAAGAACAATTTGCATTTTAGTAGCACTGCCCATTTCGGCAAACTTTAAATTAAATTTCACATAAAAGCTCAGCTTTAGGTGCCCCATAATCTGTCTCCTATTTATGATTTCTSACAACACCAAGCAACATAAAAACTCTTTTTCAAGTACAGTATTTTAGGAAAGCTTTCAACATACCAAATCCTTCCAGTGCAAACCAAGGTGAAGCTCCTCCTCCTCTTATAAAAAAGGTTTCCTGTAAGGACAGCTCAGTTAACCCTACCACCATTCCTCTTCAATTTCCAGCCAGATGACTTCCACAGCAAAAAAAAAAAAATTTAATTCCTGATAAGACACCCTTTCGACCAACAGAAAATGGACTTTTGACTAAGGGCAAGCAGCTGCCCCAGCAGAGACTGTTCAATTCTGGTTAGATTTTTTCATTGTACTCATAATCACTGCAACATCAGCAGACACAGAAATGAATTAACATTGGAGGGGGGAGGGGGGCCCTAAATCCAGTGTGTCCTGATTCCAAGGATATTTCCTCGCAAGCTCAGCTTGGCATTCCCCAAAGTCCCAAGCAGGAAACACAGACTGCTGCAGCTGAACAGAGAGGCTTCCAAGTACAGCTCGGAGATAACTTCACTGCATATTAGCATGGGTTATATGGCAGTAAATTTTCAGTATTGCAGCACTTTATGATGTTAAATAACATGTTGTGTGCTGTACAGGTATATTTTATTGTGCATTTTTTCCACTTTGATGACTTTCATGGATTCCATACAAATTGCAGACAGCTACTTATTACTGGAGGTTGACAAGCTACTAATACATTATCTGATCATTTGAGAAACAGAATGCAATAGTACAACTGAATACTACATTTTAGCATGCACATAAAAAGGAATGATGTGGACACATTTTTTAAGTGCTTAACAATATTCAGAAATTAATTTTTTAAATGAAGAGTTACTAATTTTACAGCATCTAAATGYGTACTACTGTATATTCTGTATATGAGATTGCACCCCGAAGAACTATAGTACAGTGAAAAAAATTTCCCCTGGAAACTCTGGAATGATTTAGCTTTCCTGCAACTAAAAATCCCCAAATAAATGTCCTATTAGCATACGTGCTGGTGGTTCATTTTCTGATAAGGGAGGCTGGTAAAGACTCAAGAAGTAGATAAACTGCAGAGCAAGCACTAGAAGTCAGGACTGTCAGCTCCCAACTTGTTTAAACTTGACTGTATATTGCTAAGCTTGAACAGAATGTAAGCTGCTGCCCTGTAACAACTTGGATCGTATGTTAAAGATCTTTCAAGAAGACTTATTTGTATTTTGATATTGCCTGAAGGCCTTAAATGAGCATCATACTCCATGGATTCTCTACCTATCTCGAAGAAATTATGATCTAATACAGACAAGACGCAACAAAAGTACAAGTGATCAAGGAAAGGGAAGAAGGGGCAAATCACCAGCTTACAGATACAGCTAGTTGGTTCTAACTAACAACTGTTTCTTTAGGGAGAGGTAAAATAAACATAAATAGCAGTAGCTTCCATAGGAACCCTTTTAAGGGAWAAATATTTTAGAATTTCTGTGCTGTAATTATACTGCTTTCAAACCTGATCCATARCTGTTGGTTAACATAATTTATAATTTTTAAGTGATCAATTTGAGGCAGAGAAAGTCAGCTATATTCTTGCCATTTTCTTAAATACCTGAAATGGAATCAGTACAAGTGAACAGGCAGCAAGAGCTCATAAAATCCCTTGAAATTCTCTTGGTTGAAGTTTCTTTCTTATATTGCCAAAATACAGAGAAAGATCCTTAGCTATTTATTGAAGACAGCTTAGGACAGGCCAATTTTAGCCATTTATCTTCACTCCTCAYTTTTAATGCAAGGTCAAAAACTCGCATTCCCTGAGGTTCCTCACTTGCCCAACCCAAAGCTGTTGCCTCTTTCCCAAAGGGTTCAAGGGGCTGCATGTTTCCACCAAGATGCTGCCCATTCTCCCTTCGTTAGCAGCTTCAGCTTATGATACTCACCTGTTTCTTACCAATTCACAAGCTGAGTCAGATTTGTTTTGCACTTGTACAGATTAAGACAAGAAGTCTTCCATTTTGGATATTACACCAGTAATACTTAAATAAATACCATATCTCATATTTTCTGTCCAAACAAGGCATTCATCAACATAACTAACAAACAAAGCATGCAACTTATCTAAAAAAACCATTTTCCAACTGTTTTCTATGACCACATGCATCTTCTTGAAAGCTGTGCTTCACTCCGACTGGTTTGTCCTTCCTGCATAAAACAGATTCTGTTTAAGAGCTCATAATGGCATTTGCCACATGTCATGACGGGGGATRGAAGGACCCAAAATCCAGAAATCCAAACTGAAAGCTCCTCCAAGGCTGACTCTGCAGTTTAGAACCTCTGTCTGAGCAAGGTACCACCAAACGAACACAACCAACAGTGACAACAAACCCCGACCCTAAAATATCAAAAAAGGGAGAGAGAGATAAAACACAATTTACTAAATAACCACTGCAACTTGTTGCTGTGAGGACTAAGCACCAATTAAAAACTTTTTTTGTTCAATTACTCAATGTTCACCCTCCAAAACCCCCCCAAATATCCTGCACCCAAATTTCTACACAAAACAGATGTATATGGAACCTGGCCAGACAGTACAGATAACATCACTGCCTTGAAAACGTGTTGGAAAAGTATGCATTACTTTGAAAACATCCTAAATTATGGAGTACCCATCCTTCATGAAAATGAAATAACATGTTATCTCTCATTCATCTGAAGTTACCAAGTATTTACTTCCCTAATCAGGAAAAAGCAGACCTTCTTGAGGGCCCTCATTTCCCCACTGAGTGGCCATGAATATGAATATGGATAACAGGACAAAAGCATATGAAACAGAAAGAAAGATAACATAAGAGAAAGATGCTACTATCAAAATTTGAATAATGAGGCATGTTTATCTTAAACAGTACATATTCACACGGGGTGACAAGAATATATTAAAGCTGTTCTGAAGATGGGCCACTGAACTGCAYAGACAACCACAAGGAGCCTGTTTTCTTTGCAGGCTTGCTGTGTGTCCATGCTTCAAAGGGTAACCTATGAAGAAGCATCCTACGAATGTTCCTAACTCATTAAATCTACAGTTCATATTCTTAAGAAAAAGTTGATGTTCTGCTAGTGCAGCATTTTTACAAGCATGGGAAGGAAAACCTAATGTGGCCAAGCTCCACAACATGACCTTCATGTGCAAATGCACTCCATCCGTAAGTCATTTTTATTTACTCTCTGTACATTTGGACTAAAGCCTTTTTATTTAATTTCTTACACCTGAAGGATGGTGCAGCACACAGAATTTGCTGCAGTCACTCGTGTATGCACATGCACACGCATGAAAGCAAAGTTTACTCAATCACTTTTCTATTAAGAGAAAAATTGGCAAGTCTCTAACAGAAAGCTGTAAAAGCTACCTGGAATGCAGATCCTAATCACTACAGAAARAAAGCACAGAAAGCAGGTTCCACACCTAGCTGCATATGAAGCTCTTGCACGGAGATCTGTGGGAATAAGCAACGCGCTCCAAAGAAACGGAAAAGAAAGGACCGAGGGGGTCTTCCCTCATTAAGAGGCCTCCCTTATTCCAGAATAAGGGTCCTTTCCAGAATAAGCAGCAGCAGAATAAAATGACAACTGCCCAAGTTTCCGTTCCCACAGGGGAACACTAGAGCAGGAGAGGAACAGAGAGCTCTGAAGGGCTCCGTGCACCCAAGCTCAGGGACCCAGAGAGCTCCCTCGCTAAAAGCAGACGGGCGCAATTACCACGGGGCTGAGAGCCCATTTATCAAGGCAGATTGGTACCGCAGGATTAAAGAATAGCGAATGCAAATGCCCTTTTAAAGAASGCAAAAACTCATTTTGCTATCTAAATGTTGGTTGATTTGATCTCAGGAGAAATGAARTGTTTTTAAAATGTTTCAAAAGATAGATAATTAGAGACCTGAAGTGAAAAACAGGATAAAAATGCAACTTGGGTTAACCAGCAATAATTTGTGCCAGATTTCCCTAGTTTGTTTTGCTGATCAACCATAAGATTTCTCTACACACAATGCGGTGGATCTCCTTTATCTAAATATTAGAAAGCATCACTACGATATTGTACAGGAAATAACTAATTCAGTGGGAGAAAATAAAAACAATATAAAAACCTTAAGGTAAATAGGATTTAAATAGTTAAAAAGGGTTAAAATAGTGAAAAGATAACACACGTGGAAAAACTGATCTCTAGCAGTTGCTGATATTTTCTTTCCAAAGGCTTGTCATGARATATATTTTTATTGTTTAGATCTATGTCTTTGAGACAAAAGGAAAATACTAATGAGACTCACTGCATGTCAACATAGAAGATGACATCTATCATACAGTAAGAACAAGGTAACTTTAAGGACAGATAACAGAAGTAGGATCAAATACTTAGTACAACATACAAAGCTGCACTCAAGGGAAAAGAGAATTTCTGGTATAATCAAGCAAAAAGTGATTGAAAATAAATAAAAAACATGGTGTATTAGATAGAGGACAGTTACGAGAGGCAGCTTTGAAGCAAGTTTCAGGGGAAGTCTTTTTAATGCTGCTTGTATTGCACCAAGGCTCGGGACAGCCTGACCTGCAAACCTGGTTGCTCCCATTCACAGGTTCCCTCAAGCCAAGTCCCTGCAGAGGAGGCTACTCGCAGCATAAGAAAACAAAAACCAGGGAAAAACTGCTGGGAAAAACTCCCACAGCAATAAATCTTAGGTGGCCAACAGAACTGTAGAGACTAAGGGATGAGGTCAGCACAAAYACTGACTGGGTATAGAACTAGCCCCATAGAAACCTAGGCTAGAAACGTGCAAGTTTCTTCCTGTTTGAGGGGATGGGTTTAGAGCACCCACACAGGATGGCATCGCCACAGGAAAAAGTCTAAGGATTTTTAAATGGTGCTTTCTTAGATTGCAAGAGAGATTCCATGGAACAGGCCCTGTAAGAGCCACAAACCAGATGCAACAACTATGTGTATTCGTAGCAGCAAAAATAATGGTTAGGATATTGATATTGCTTTCCTCTTTAAAAGTGAATTCTAAAGCACATAACCGAGAGAAATAAAAACGTAACTCGTAAGCAGGGAAGAACAACTAATGAAGGAACCGGAGCACAGGCTTCAGGAAAACATCCTTGAACGTCCCGTTCAGACACCAGTTTCGCTTTAAAGCTGAGTCACAATAAGAAGAGACAGAGGAGGGTGACAGGAAGTGCAAGGAGGGATTTGTTTTACTTTAAAAGGAAACATTGTACCTTTGGTGCCAACAAATACCACCTAAAAACCTACGAGGTCAGAACTATTTCCTATGTCACTACTAAACTCTCTCAAAACGTTCTTCTTCAGTTAAAATGCAGTTCCTCAAAGCAGATCTCAAAGAATTTTTGGTCTGAACTTCGAGTGCTCATATAAGACGAAGATGAAGTTGCAATAATGACTTATTTTCTTTTACAGTTGAATTATTTTGGTTTTGGCTTAGAAACAAATTTTAAGTCCAGTGGAGACACTTCTCTTAGATTAACACCAAAAAAAGAGCAATCCAACAGGTAACTAATTTGCAAGCCTATTATTACAGTCACATTAGTTTATTCAGATTCTTTCAATGACTCCTAATTAATGATTCTTTTAATGACTCCTAATTAATACTTAACTGTTGCTATCAGTTTTTTTTTACAAGAAAAAAGGAATAAAAACAAAGTTTAATTTTTCTTGCAGCAAATTCTAGCAATGAAGTGATTACTATGCAGATGTTACTGTATTAATCCCAAAATGTGAGGGTATGCATGATACGCACGTGCTATGATATAGATACAATATAAACGACAGTGAAGATTTCCACTCTCTCTCGCTAATTGCGAGCAGCACAAGCTCTCCTTTTTGGAAGCAACACTACTCGAAACTCCTGTGATGAAAAGCAAAAGCAAGCCCTTTAAATTGAGCTATTAAGTCTTTTGTATCTCAATCTTGAGATGAGCAAAAAATGCATATAATTATCCTCTGCCCACCAACCAGCATTTCCAATACAGAAGTTAACAAACTCCCTGCAGGGCCGATAAACAAAGGATGGATAATCCATAGTAATTACCGGCTGTTGAACAATGCAGCGCTCTGAACTTTCCCTAATCTAGCAGCCACGCGGATTTAGCCATCCCTATGAAAAACAGCCCAGGTGGAGTCAGGAGGCAGAAAATAAGAGAAACCAACASTGGTTTGATGCAGACGGCTCAAGTTCAGGTTGCTTCGCACAGCCCTGCACGCAGTCGGTCCCCAAAGTCTTCTATAATCCGCAGACAGCCCGATGAAACACTCTGCATTTTGTGAACGCTGCTGCTTTCCTGGAGTTTGTCCTGCAACAAAGGCAAATACCTGCTGCTAGAAAAACTAAATAAGAACGGTCCTGTAGGAGCTGGCAAATTGCATCACAAAGCTCAAACGAGAGCAGTGCTGAGCAGCAATAGCCCACGGAAATGCTGCAGATCCTCCTCTTCGCGCCACAGCAGAGCAGCAGTCACGTAGCAGCCTTGCTAGGCGATGTGAACAGCACACGCAGACAGCAAATGCTGTACAGCCAGTAACTGTAGTATCAATAGCAAAATGACAACTTCAAGGGGAAGCAAGGGAAGCAGGGGAAAGCCAGGACACCAGCTATTTAAGAGAGTATTAAAAAGGCAGCTCTCACCACAGTGTTACAACAGGCTTTGAACAAGCAGCTCAAACCTAATTCCATCAAATCAAGAAAATCGCCAACTTTGAGAACCTGGATTCTGGATCCTGAGCATCTTTCTTCTACCTTTTTGCTCTGTGCAGCCTCTGAACATTTTTAGTTTCAACACGAGGAAGGCAGCAGAAACACAGAGTAATTTGAACAAGCTGGATGTTCATTATCTTGTCATAATGCACAAGAAGCGCCGGTTCTGTTAGGCTTCTCTTCCTCTCTTTAAATATTTTTATTCAAATAAGCTCAAATGCTGTAGAACCTGAAGTCAGACTACAATACTCAAAGGGAAATATATACGTCCTCTTTTTCATCCTTAAAAATAATTATTTTCTGCGTAAATATTACATTACATGCATGCACCTTTCTCATATGCATGCTACAGAAGCAGAGTCCCTCATGGCTTGTGTAATCCCATTATATTAGTTATGTCCAATATAAAGTAACTGAAAATACACRGTGGACATACCTGACCAGACAGTCCACCTGAGAAAAGTATTTCATCTTTTTATGGCATTCTATCATATCCAACCATTTGCTTTCCAGACGAAGCTGCCTGCTGTACTGGATTTCCATGGCTGTGGATACCTCCATACCTCTTATGGCCACTGATAACCTTATCTCCTCTGTACTCTTTTGCTCCCACTTTGTCCATCTCATTCCTGCAATGAACAAACCTACACACACTATTTAAGATGCATGAACTTTAGAGAAGGGCACAACACAGTTTTCTATTTTCCCATCATTCTTGACGTACCATTTTCATATCATTTTTTCATTGCTGCCAAAGACTGAGCTGGTATTTTCAGAGTATTCCACAGCTCCCTTTTTATCTAACTATAATAGTTGATCTATATAATAATCTATCTGTACATAGATTCTCATGTGCATAGTTTGGCCATTCATCTGAGCCAGCTTTTTAGTTCTGATCACYTAGAAAAACATTTCATTCCTCAGTAAACTTTATGTCCCTTTTACTACTGAGCAATGTGTAACACCAGTAACGACCCTCTACTGTGAAAACTAACCCGCCACCACYCAGCCAGAGGTTTTACCCAATAGTTTTGAAATTTTAAGAGCTTTCAGAGAGGGGCCTTGTTTTAACCCCACTGGAAAGCTAAGCACACCACGGCAGCCAGCTCAGCTAAATCCACACGCTCGCTGCCTCCTTCAAACAACTTTCCTCTGCAAGAGCTAATATTGACTCTTCCCTATGCTTTTATTAAGTCTATTCTTTATTACAGTTTCTATCAATATGCCCTGTACATTTACTGTCTGCAGCTCCCTGGAACACTCATGAAGTTCTTAAAAGAAAAATATGGCATCACATTTGTAATCTTCTGTTCTCCAGCATCCAGGCCAATTTAAGTAATAGGTTACACACCAGAGTCAGCAGCTCATCAAGTTCACATTTAAATTCTTTTAGAAATCTTGATTTAATACCTTCTGGTTCTGATGATTTGTTACAGTTCCTTTCACCAATTAATTATAAAACCTATCCCACTGACACTTCAATTTGAGACACCTCCTCGCAAATCTCCTGGAAGAAAAGGGCTCCAACGTGTACAACTCTCCCTACAATCCCCTCACAGGTRAAGAAATAGTTTGATCTCTGCACTTACATTCCTATCTTTCTCGAATGTTCCTTTCACACCTTGAATCCAGTGCATTTCCAAAAGGAYGTAGTAGTAGTTCTTACTCATAGTAGTTAACAAACCAAGCTTCACTTTCAGAAGGCTGCTTCCCAATTTTCAGTCTTACATTTCACTTGCCAAAACCTGCCTCCTTCCCTATTTTTCCTTGTTTTATGACAACTTGCTCTGAGAAGTGTCTTTCTACTTCTAATCATCTTCCTGAGGTTGACAATATTGACTTATCCCCACAGCAAAGAGCCTTTTTTACAGACAAGACACATTAGAGCTTTGAACCCCTTCACATGCTGCCATTAAAAGTCACAGCGCAACCTGAACAGTTTTAACCTTTTAACTTTCTTTTTACAAAGGAAGACGAAGAACAGAGAAGGATTTCTCACTCTTGCAATTTTCATGTCATTCTCATTATGGAAGTCAAGTGCAATAGGACTGCGGGTGGATTGTTTATTGCTCTAACACTGAGTACAGTCACCGCTGCAACGTGGCTTTACTTTATCTGCACCTTGAACCTACCACATCAAGGATTTTCTCCTGGATTCTTCACCTACTTGCTCCATGAAATAGTCATTTATGACATTTGAAACCTTTCCCTGTCTAATGCTCATCATGACCTGATCCAAACCTCCAGATTGGTAACAAAGGCTCCCATCATTGAGTTTTTGGGTTTTTTTTTTCTTTTCTGGCATCCTTTGCAGTCTCTGCTGAAGTACAGTAGCCACCCTGATGCAACATAAAAAAGGTGCAGTCACTGAACTGAAAATTATCACTATTGGATATCCTCAGAACCCTGGAAATTAAGGAAAACCTGAGTCTTCCTCCGAGGAACGCAGAGATATCAGATGTCTCACAAATCTTGCATAAATATCTCATCTCACATTGATTAACCCTGACTAGCACCCTTAGTTACACATAAAACATTTATATATCATTGACAAAACGAGGCAATTTGTCCGAGCAGGGCATCAGCATTATTAGTACTGCAGCACCAAAACTTCCAACTGGGATGGAGGCTTACAAGAAAAAAGACACTGCACAAATAGATAGAAGGGAAGAATATCCAATCCATATCTTTCAATTTTAAAAATGCCTACAAATACTGAGATTTGCAGTTCGTCTGTCTCAGAGATAGGCTGTATGAAAATTACATGAGCAACACTCTTATTTTCCTTATTTTTGCCTAGGAGCTAACTATATAGCTTTAATAACAATGAAAAACAATTTTTTTGTGTGGTATTACTTGCATTTTTTGGCAGTGCTAGGAAAACAACAACTTAAGTTAGAGACAGAAGAAAGCTACAGTTAATAAAGCTGTACCAAATTGTTCTCACAACATATTTCCTAGTAGCATGTCCAATACTACTACTTACTGCCAAGTTACAAAGAGCTGTAAAGAAGTTAACAAACTATCAATAAAATGCACACAGCTTTTGTAAAATGCTTATTAGATGCCTCTTAGCTTGACAGAAATCTTTCAAAGTGTTAACAAAATGAGGAGGGGGGAGGCTCAAACCAGTCAGTAATTTCAGCAGAATTTCTCCAAGGAACTAATGAATTTCTCATACAGATTCCTTACCAAGGAAATAGAAATATATGAGATAAAAATCCCACAGGGGACTGAAATATGATTATTAAATAAGGCAGCAAAACTAGGAGCACATCAGTTTTCAGTAACAGGTTAATTCTTGTAAGGTTATTTTTGAAAAGCAAGACTCATCAATATCCCTTGCTATAAAATCATGGAAGGGAAGGTAGAAGCAAGCTAGTAGAACAACTAGCATGATTTGTATGGCCGGTAAAGATTGCCTTAAATATCACAGYGTGTTAGCAGAGGTCATTTTTCAAATCTGCATTTAAACATCAGCTTTTGAACATGGCTACTATTCACAGGAGAGCATTTTTTCTCCCCCCACAATTACTCMGGAATAAAAACAAAAATCACTACTCTAGAAGCAAACCAAAAGCRTAATAATTAAAGAATACAATAGTGCATTAATGCCAACCTAGACAACAGCAACATGAAGAAGCCTCATGAATAACTTGCACACCAAGGAGTTTTGCATTAGTTRAGTTTAATCGTGAAGCATTATTTGAAAGAAAATACACACGATGGGGATCTTATGAGAAATCAGGATCTCTCGTTGAGCAAGTCTAGAAGGGGATACAGAGGCAGTATTTCAGCAGATGAGAGAAAGAAAAGTRGAGCATTAAAGGCAACATGAGTAACCAGAACCATTGGTCACACTGATTCATAAGCAAGAAAGCTCCAGTCTAGTGCTGAGGACTTGTAGCCAGATTCCAGGTCCCCATTCTACAGAAAATTAGAATTGCCAAGTTCAACACCTCCACATTTTAACCCAAACTTTTCTGCATCATGTTAACTGACCCATGTTTGGCTTGACAATAGCAGCCATTTTAATGCAGSATCAAGTTAGAACTACCTGACTGCRGTGCAGCGGCCACCACACTGCTATCAAGTCGCGCTTCTCAAAGGAGGGATTTCATGCATTGAGGAAATACTGAGGAAGCTCCAGGATGTGCCCATGGCAAATTCCAGTGCTTCTGAAGCAGCAGCATCCACATCTCAAAGCTTGAGAGTAAACAGGTTTGAGATAGAACAAAAGAAGGATGGAGAGATCAGAAGACCAATGTCACCTGTGATACAGGGGCCTTCCCAAACCAGGGCCTTGAGGAGCAGCACCAAAACACCACTTGAGCAGCCCTTGGCCATCTAAGACAACCTGAATCAATATAAGCTAACASAGGAAACTGCCCACTCCTCGTTTACCAAATTTCCTGTTTATGGTATTTTTCCAAATACCGGCGAACACTTACAGCATTGATATGTTAGCCAACTACTTATACTTTTCCCATGGACAGCCTTCCAGCAGAGGTACTGCAGAGCAACCATCCAGAGTCACTGCTACAAGTGTAATATATCAAAATTAATCTGGCACCTGTGTAAAATTTGGCAGTCACATCCAATCAGCTGTTTCACCCATGACAGAGCAGTGAGTGACAAGCCTAGTGGAGGGAACTCGGCACACGGCTCCTCTCCACACCTCATTACGGCACCAGCAGATAAACCGAGCACTCCGTGCCTGTTGTTACTAGGCCCATTACTCCTTATGGGAGTCTACAAAGAACCCAGGTGCCCTCCAGAAGCTCAAAGACTGTAATTTGCCTGTAAAACATGAGCAAGAATCGTCAAGCTGTGAGCTATGAGCAGAGACCCTGGACGCAGCAAGTTATAGAAACGCGAGGGCCGTTGATGTTGCTTGATGGGCCCCTCCATGGACCTTCTGGCAGGAGGAGGGCGAAGGTAGAAGGTACAAAAACACATTCTGTCCAAAAAGCCCCTCTGTAAGTTCCTCATTTGTATTGTATGGCTCTTAACGAGGAGGTGCACAACCATCTGAAGGCACGCACTGCAGCTTTATTTTGTGTATTACCTAGRAAATTAAGTGCTGCCTTCTTCCTTTATCTTGTTAGCAGAAGCCATTACATCTTTCTCACACGCCAAGATAAATTCAATGCATATTCATTGGTTTCTAAGGAAGAAGAATTTGTGAGCATCAAATTATATCTAAAATGCATTCAAATCCCTCCCTGCCCTTTTAACGGCATGTAAAGAGCCCGACTTCACCCCAGTAAGAACTTCAGCTTCCCTAAGCTTACTGCTAAAACGCTTATTTTCCTGTCCATAGCAGCAGCCTTTTTTTCTTTCCCTCCTCCCCAGCGGAGGAAGAAAAACAAAATTAAAAACACAAACAAAAACACAAGCACACCACCACCTTAGAAAGACACCTTCTTCTCAGTGATAAATTATTTATGAGTTAGAGCTCTAGCTGTTGGTAGCAAAGCCTTATTTGACCACTGAAAGCAAGATGGGTTTCCTGGGCGAAACCGCCTTTTCCGCTTTAACGGAGCTCCCGCGGGGCCGGTTGCACTTGGCGGGCACAAGGCCACCCAGTCCACGGCGAGGGCCAGCAAAGCGTTAATGGTGGCAGCTGGGCCAGCAGAGGGAGCACAACACGTATCCCGACCGAGACTCACAAATGGACTCCTAAAATGAGGGGGAAAGTTGGTGGCGGTCATTAAAATTGCTTGGATTCTAAGGAAGGTCTCCAGCTGGATCACAGAAACTTGAAAATGATACATGGGGTCAAAGCTCAACAACCACGGCTCCTTAAACTCCTGACTGAACTCTACGTAGTATTTTCAATTATTAAATGAGCAAAATATGTTTCTGTTTTGGAGGCACATTCAGCAACCACAAGGGTGTTCTCCTGAAACCCTCTGCAAAGTAATGAAYTGATGGGCTGTGAACTGATGGGCAGGTGAGATGAGGCTGCCCACAAGCACCTCCTGTTCTGCTGAGACCTATGAAGGTCTCTACTCATACGGATGTCCAGGGGAAAGCCACYCAAAAGAGGTCTGGTATAAAACCTGTATAAAAACCATGCTAGACAACCCTCGGTTCCAAACAGGGAAAGAAATCACATCACAGGCTGAATTTCATTTAAGGAAAGCAGAGCACAAGAACAAGGAAGGAAGGTTCCAGTTCTATTTTTCTAATAAATTAAAGCCAAAAATGGATAAGAGCGAGCAATTTATTTCTGCACTACCCAAGCTTTTGGTACTCATCAGCAAATACCTGTGATGACCATTTTACTACCCAGTTTACTTAATTTACTGTCTTCCCGTAACACAGTATTTCTTTTCGCAAAAATGAACATAATGAGAAAACCTATATACAAAACGTGCAAATTAACAAATTCAGCGATGCAGCAGCATGCGAGAAGTTCGTACCGAGACCGAACCCTCAATTTGCTTGATTTAAACTAGAACATTAAGGTATTTTTTCCCACAGACTCCATCATCAGTGTTTTCATAGCGAGGAGTGCATAGACTGCATAACAAGGATCACTGCTGCACTCACTGCTCCTACCCACAGCACAAGCCCAGGAAGAAGGAAAGGGAAGATGCTCTGAACTACAAAGTGACTTAATTTGCTTATTATATAAGATGCTGCTACGTAAATTAAGGAAACAGAGATGAAGACATCGTCCCATAGCAATATTATATTGACTAATATTACCCCACCCGGGAGCACGGAGGGCGCACGGAGATGCGAGCGAAGGTTCCCAAGGCGGCTGCTCTCCACAACCCACCGCTCCAGCACAACGATCCGGAGGCACTTGCCTTCCACACTCACCTGCAATAACAAACCACCCCAAGTTTTCTCCTGAAATAGCTCATTCGATAGGCACAAAATGGAGACACGGCTGCGAGCTCCGGTTAAATGCCCATGTTTTCTGTATTCATCAATAGCTCTCCAGAGTACTGCCACAGTAAGACATTCTGCATAATCCATTCCCCACAGTTATGCCTCTTAGTGATGCATTTTTCYTAATGACTATTGCCAGAGGCTTTAAAAATACAAGGAAATAGTGGACAGGCTTGCCTAGGGTTTCTGAGCAGCAGTAAATCCGTGTGCACRTGTACGTAAACTGCATATTTCACATGTCACTGCTTTAAAAAGACCCGAGTCTCTAATCAAATTAGGTCTGATCCTGAACACCCCGGAGACCCAGCACAGGAAGCATCTCACCTCCCTGTCAAAAGCTTTTGCTGCATCTACCAACACAGGTGTAAACAGTGAAATAAATCTGTGCTGTTCCACATCTAATGAAAATGCACCCTTGCATTTCTGATTTTTGCAAACACATTTAGCTCAGATGTTCTTGGCTTTCAGCACAGCTCTTAAATTCAAAAAAGAACAAACAGATGCTTTATTATTCACACAGCGCTTGCCTGTATCCTCTCAAGACAAAAAGGAAACAAGTCTATTGTAAAACTGGGGATTTTTCTCCACTCTGCCTCCATGCACGTTGCTGTGTGTGAATTACGGGCACTTGTTTAAGGTGTTACTCTCTCATACCCTTACCAGCACAGGTAACTTACCTGGCTGGGAAAAATCCCTAACTGTAGTTAGTCAAGTCTTCTTCATACTATGGAACACGTAAATACAGTTTCTACCACAGGGCACCTTGGGACTTTACACACATACCTGCAGGTCTTGGTTACACGGACATCACAAATATAAAAGGATTAGATATTTGGAAACTAAGTTTGCTTGAAGGACACTAAGCTCCCCCCACATTTCATTACACAACCTTCACTACATTCATTCGCCATTAGAATTTCACATTTATTAGTCATTCCCCTGCACAATCTGAAGATGCTGAAGTTCAAACTCCCAAGCAACATAAAGAGTTTGTCTACATGCTCCAATGCTGCTTGCTATTATTCCAATTCTGTTGGAATTTCAAATGAAAATAAMATCAAAAATATACAAAGCCTTCTTCAGTAAGTATTCTGATACTTTTTTCCCACTTCTCTGCATTAAGTTTAACCAAAACCTYTAGAATACATACAACAATGCATGAAGAGACAGCAAGTGACACATCAAGGCCAAAGAATGACTAATGACAAAAACACAGACCTCCCAAAAYGCAGCTTCACAGACAACCCAGCCCGCTGGTAGATGCCAGGCCAAGGCAGAAGAATTTAAGAGCACTCCCCAAGACCTTGCCCTGCAGTGAGGTAAGAGCCCATATGCTAAGTATTTATAAATATGTGAACAAGARAGATTCAATATCAAAGCCAGGAATTATCGGTTTAAAATAAAAGCTGCATAATTAATTTGCCCCATCCATTCTGTTGTGCAATGAGCTCCTATCTACGAGGTAAGGGCATCGTTCCTGACTGACAGGCCGAGCTGATGCCGTGGCACCTGCTGCCCTGTTTGGTCACACTGGGCATCTGTTTCAAGCTCACTACAAAGGACTATGACCTTCTGGATGGAAAGGGTTTCGAACTCGGCCAGGGGCCACCGCCACCACGGTTATCCATAAGTCTCTACCATCTATTAACCTCAGACCTCTCTGCATGCAGAGCCTTTAAGGTAGAATCCGCTGTCTGCTTCAGAAACAAATGCATCTGTGCACATAGTGCACCAAATTCCCAATGTACGGAAGCCTGTTCCTCATCCACATTTCACATCTCCCTGTTCTGGTGAGAGACTAAGCGTGCTTCCCACCGCTCTTCCTCCCACCACCCTCCTCCTCGCGAGGAAAGGCTCCGGCAAAGCCGCTCTCCCGCGAGCGTGCGACGTGAACGGGGAACGTGGATGCAGAGCTCGTCCCTCTGCACCAGCCTGTGATTCATGTCACACTGCCACGGGATTTCACTCTGGATTAGAAGCTACAGTTCTTCAAATTATTGATTTAACTCTGAAGGCTGAGAGCAAGTTCAGGTTTTGGGCTCAGCATATTGAGTTTTACAAGGCTTGATGTTTCAGCATGCAATGAATTAACCATGGTTGCTTGGTCAACTTGAGGAGAATTGAAGATAAGCTACATTTTCACAAACAGTGTTTCTACAACATTTGGAGAAGCTAAAAGGTGTGTGCGAGAACCAAGACACTCAAAATAGAAAATGGGCAGTTAACTCAGAGACCAGAGCTATTTGAGCAGAAACTCTATTCCAAGACAATGAAATCCCACACGTGGTCTACAAGGCAAATTTGTCTCTCTCCAAACCATAAGCCACAAAAATCATCTCCAGTTCTGTTCTGTTTTATATAATGTACACCTGTTCAACAAGCAAATGGAGGATTATCTTTGCTATCTCGACTCTCTACTGAATTCTATTGAGTAATGTTTTTAAAAGTTCCTGCTAGAGGGCTGATGTTCATTCAAACAGCATAAACTGCATCTGACATGTCAGTGTTGGTGTGCAAAGCAACTCGAGCGAAAATCCACCAGTGCCCAGAGCTACGTTACACCGAGGCTGGGGTCCCATACATCTTCCTAACTACACAGGTGACAACAGGATACCAGGATTCATTTGGCAATGTAGAGATAAGCTGGAAACACTATCAACCAAGAATACATCTCCTTTTCTCCATGCACAAAGCTCCAGGAAAWAAAAAAGGGAAGAAAAATGAAAAGCAGTTTCTAGAAAGTAGTTTATTTTGTATAGAGGAATCAGCAGGAAGGCTCTTGTCCTTTAGCAGCACTAGAGCCCTCTTCTCCTACCAGCAGTGAGGTTGACCAATACAACCAAGGCTAACTACAGCAGCCCTCGTGAACACTTCTTTCTTCCTTTCTCTAATGGGATTCCTCCTTAGATGCACATTAAAACCATAAATCAGCTTTTTTTTTTTTTAAAAAAAAACTGAACAGTTTACCAACTGTTTTCTTTACTACCAGTCAACAAAAGAAAAAAAAAAGGTACAGGAAGATTGCAAGCAGTATTASATGTGAACAGATTGGCCCTGTTTTGCTCAGCTCACGTTGTACCTAGCAAACAGCTAGAACATGCAGAACTTAAATGAAAATTACATCTTGAATACCAGGTTAACAAAAGGCTTCCCTGAGATCTTCATTTTACCACTTCACAAATTTATAGCTAAGTTTAGTGTCTTTCCACGTGAAATTCTTGCAGACTCCACCAATAATGTCACCTTAAGAAAACGCAGCACTGCCAGAACCATCCCAGGGGAGCAAAGTCACGAGCTGCATTTCTGTGGCCTCACCTACAGTGTAATGCTGGTGCATAACAAAGCTATGCTACAGATTCCTGAGACACTTACGTGTACATTAGCTCAGAAGGCTGAAATGCCTGTACGTGTTACATCACCAAGGCGAGCTCCGGGTCACCAGGCTGGGGATACTCACACTCCCAGCCCTCCTACCCCAGTGCGATGCCAGCGCAGGAGAGCTCGGACCAGCCTGCTTGACGGCTGCACCCTCTCATCCATCCATCCACGCACCCATCCATGCATGCGTCCCGTGGCTCCTCAGCAGCGCTCCCGGGACATGCTCCCACGCAGCTCCAGCACCCACGAGGGCTCAGGAGAGCACAGGCATCTTGCAGGGGCAGCTAACACACACACACACGCAGGCGAGCTGCTGCAAGGCAGGGATCCTGCTGCATTCCACACGCTTGCGACGCCTTCTGCTCCCAACCAGCAGGCGCCAGCAGCCAGGGGAGGGAAGTTAGCTCTTCAGATAACTTCTTTCCTTAAGCAGCTTGGTGCAAACTGCTGACAGATCAAATGCAAAATATTGCAAAAGAAAAAGATTCTGCACAATAGCTAGCAGAGCAAATTGCAAAGTCTCAGTTACTGAGTGTTTTCAGCAGCAGAAGTGCAAAGKGGTACCTGGACAAAGAAGATCCTCTCCATTGTCACTAAGAAGTCTCATAGCTTAATTTCAGTATAAAAACATACAGTGCCAAGGCAGTAAAGAGGAAATCCATCAGAGAGTCAGCTGTTAAAAGTACATGAAAAGTGAAATTAGGAATGTAAATGGATAATATTAAGAAAATAAGATCACTAGCTTCAYAGCAACCTTTTACACAATGCTGTTTTAAATTCAGAAGGTTCTTTTAAATATACTTTGAAGGATGCGRGTTTCTTAATATGGAATTTGATAACACATCAGTACATTGTGATTTTATCAAAATGTCACTGTCACGAACTTCAGCAGTGACTAACCAYGGAGCATAATTCGAGGAACAATAAACACCGAATCTGCATTTAGACATATACTCCTCACAAGGAAGACAGCTAATGGTAGCAGAAGAAGCTGACTCGAGTTTTGCTACTGCTTTTCCATGTCAGTGAGACACTATAAGGCACAAAATATCATCTATAAGTAGCATGGAAGGATGAAGAAGGAAACGCTCAGCTGGTTGTATAACAATAAAGAGACAGATGTCTAAGCCCTCTCCCAAAATATCCCGATAAAAATCCTTTCTTGGGATGGGTTTTCATTTGGACAAAGGAAATGCTCTCCGGAAACTGCTGCTAGCTCAAGCTTTCTAAATGACGTGAACAGATACACTTCAAAAATAAGTCATTTCAAATACTTTTTTTTCCCAATCAGATAATTTGCTCTGCCAAGGTATTTTCAAGGACAGCTTCCTAAAAACAAACAAAGAAGTGCACAACAAAAAACCTCCCTCTTCTCCCTAAATTTTTGCCCTATTCCTTTCATGTCCAGGTAATCAAACTACATTAAATTGCCTGCTGAAAAACATATCCTCTTCAATTGATCTTGCATATTATTTAATACACCATTTGGAAGGAAAAGGGCTTCCAGGCATAAACRGAAACTTTTCCTGATTCACTAAAAATTGACAAATTCCAGTACYTGTACATCACTTCTCATATGCAACATTAACATCATGTCCTGATTAAAGGGCAGAACAAGGAAGAGAAATCTTCAAGTGTTCTGGATGTTATTTTGTATTAATATATAATTGGAAAGTTTATACCCACAACTAACCGGTAAGTATAGAGAATATTATCTAATACATTTGTTTTGAAATATAGCAAGGGTAAACCATTTCTCAAGATGATGATGTAGTGCACTGAGTTAAAGTGTACATTATTTACAAGAACAAGCACCAACTTCCCAATTCTGCCTTATTTTTTTGCTAGATATAATCCAAATTGCATTAAAAGCATATATATTGTGCTAACAAACATAACAATTCCTCAGAAACACTCCTCTTAACCTTCCTTTTTTATAGATCTATAAAATACATTCATGTAAAAATGYATATCCTGTTGATGAGATAGTAAAAATAAATAAATCCAGGCTGCATCTGAACGAATTTTCAATGCGAAATATATAAAATTATGCTGCCTCTGAAGCTTGGAGGAAGAAGGAAAAAAAAAATGTAACAGCACTGATTTAGGTATTGCACAGAATTTATTCTTCCTTAAACAGAATTGGGTTTTACAATAAACCACTCTGCTCTTTACTTTGCACTGCTGCCTGGCAGCTCTAATCTGATATGAAGTTTGCCAGAGTGTTTTTAGGAAAACGCTTTACAGGAAGGAGCGCTGTTAACCTACCAGTCATCCTTTCAGCTAAGGATACACTATCACCCAAGGAAAGTACAAACAGCACCACAYGGTTCAAGCCTCCGGATCACATGAACTCATCGGCCCTCGGCCTGCTTTAAATCAAATGCTAATCCAAACTAATTAGAAACTAAACCCCAGCACSGAGAGCTTTTGCTTCCCTTTCTCTTCCAGCAGAGCTGCCTTATTAACCTGTTCTATTCTAACAACTGACTTTTCCCATTACAAAAAAATAATCCTGTGCAAGTGAAAAGGCTCTGCATTCACATATGGTTTCGCTGCCTCATCTTCATGAGAAAGTACTACTACTACTAATAATAATAATAAAGGCAGGAGGGATGCGTTGCACTGCTTCCCACATGCAGGGTAGTCACGGACTGATGTAATCTCCCGCTTTGATCTCAAACTCTCATGAGCTGCCTTTTCCACTAAAACAAGAAACGGAGGATTCGGAGGCTTTGCACCAGCCCCGGGTGCTGGGACGTGCCCGTTTCCACGCATGGGGACACGGGGATCACCCGCTGCCCGTGTGGGAGCCCCAAAAGAGCAGCCCCTGCTCCAGATGCGGAGCGAGCCTCTGGTCCCACACAAACATTTGCGCCCAGTTCCCCGAGCAAATGCATCAATTTAAGGCTCACGTAAATCACTCCGATTTAGAGACAGATTTAGTTAAGTCAGCACAATCCCCTCCTATGGGAGCTCATAAAATAGCTTTAAAAAATAGCCAAAATAGACCAAGTAATTCATTTACCGTAATAGTGCAGAAATCACAACATGTCTGAGATTTTCCAACCCTAAGAAGCAACAAAAATAACAAAACTTTAGCTTTCATAAAAACATTTCTAATTCAAGTTGTTTTCTTTTGCAATCTGAAGTTTGTCTTCACTCTCTAAACAATATTYACACAGATGCAAAAAGCCCTCAGTGCATAAATCCTGCAGCCTAAGCCTGTATCCTTCAGTGACTAAATCAGCGAACAGGTAATATATATACCACATGGAAGCACTTTCTAGGTTTTTACTGTATTTTGCAGTCCAAATGTCAATAAAGATTCTGGGTTCACAGCCAAAAGGCCATTCAGACTAGTTTGGCACAAGTTTTTCCTCTTGTGGTAAGTTAAATAAGCTTCTCTTCCCCACCRCCCCGGGAAAAGTTACAGGCCAAAAGTCCACGGCTGAGAATTTGAAGTGTCAGATTCTCTTACTGCAAATTTAAGAATTTTTACTTTGAGACGAGAATTAACTGGCTTAGTGATTTCCTGCAATGCTCAGATTTATTTCAACTAAGTAATAATTACCCTTCTCCACTGACCACTGTTATCATGGCTCAACAGTCAGTCCCAAGCTGCTATTAAACTATTTATTTGCAGAGACTAACACTAATGGGATGGAATTTAATATTTTATMCTCCAAAGCCCACTCTGCCCCACAAAGCACTAGGATGGAAAGAGGCTGGGAGCTCTTAGGGTGACAGTTCTTGTCACACCTGCTTAACTCTTGCCTTACACCAAAGCATCTGCCAGGCCCAGCACACAGAGTTAGTAAATCATACAGAGGAACAGTAGCCTTTACCAGAACATAACTCCTTTACATCTAAATATAATGTACGTTAATGCTTAAAAATATTTTTCTTTTTGCAAGACCTCAAAAACCTACTGATCTGTGATATCAAAATAACATTGTACCAGAAAGCAAATGAGAGACACAAAATTTGAGTATTTTGTAGTGTGAAATTCAGGGTTTTTTTTTTTTTTTTTTTTTAAATAGAGCTGACAAGAAAAGACCAGGTTTGCAAATATCTTTGGCAATATCTTGCTTAAAATATATATATGTATGTATTTTGCCTGGAGAAAGGAAAAAGAAAAACAAAGGCTAAGAACAAGAAAAGACAAAAATGTATCCCTGCATCTCCTACATATCTTTCCACGTAGGAGCTGCCCATCCTTTCCCTCCCCTAAGATGACTAACTCAGGAGTTTCAGCAGGATATCTGGATTTCCTCCTGGAAACGGCCACAGCCCACGGGACAACCGAGCGCAGCTCCCGCGTCCCTGCCACCGCCAAGCACCATCCAGCCCCCACTYGGGACCCGGCCCGGCCCCTCTCGCCAGTGAAAAAACAGAAGTGTTTTCTGCATTTTCACTGTGAATTTTCCATGCTTCAACGATGAAATCTGGCTTCCACTGTGGAGTCCCCCCCTTTCTCCAAATTAGTACCTTTTGCTTATTTAAATACATCTAAACCACAACAATGATGTCACTTTTTTCCACTTTCTCTTCAATAAACAGTGTGAGCTTTAAGTCACTCAGTCAAGTGTTTTCAAGCTTGAATCACTCTTTAAGGTTTCATTGAAAACATTCAAGTTTCTAAAAATGGCATTTTGAAAATTTAARCACAACACAAATATTCCTGTAGCCATCGCATCACTACCACACGCCAAGAGAACATCACCTGAGTGCACTGAGACAGCGTTTTCCCTAAAAATACAACACAAGAGCTTCTTAGGTCTTTTAAACACAAAACAACAGTGACAAGTGTCTTAAGAATCAGATGCAGCAAGTCAAATCCCCTTAGACTAACACTAGACACAATTCAAAGTGAGGGAGAGAACCAGCAGACAAAAAACCAACAGCAGTGATATGTAAAACTAAACACAGGAACTTTGGAATCATGTGTCCAAGTTCCAATTAAACAAACATCTTCAGGAAAAAAAATTTGCTCTGCTTTTGCTTTTATCACCCTAGAATTCTCTACTCTAATCAGCCTTTTTACTCCTCCTTTGTACCTAAAATAAACTCAGAAAAAAGTCAAAGCTATAACATCAAATAAAAGTTTACTTTTTTTTTTTTCCCCCTCTCTCCCTCTTCACTACAAGGAAACACTGGAGATGCCATTTATGAAACTATAAAGCATTCCAAGGATGGTAAAGGCAAAACATAAAATATGTATTTACGCATAAATATTTTACATGGGTGAGATAAGACCTTTATAGTCAATCTGGGGGTGTTTTCAGGCACAATTTATTACATTTCATGCAACTTGCAGGAGGTTTTCTATTTTGTATAAATCCCTTAAGTATCATCTTTATGAATGCAAGCAAAACACATCCCCTTCATGCCTGTTTTAGCTGCTTTAAATTCTCTTTCTGGACATTTTCAAGTCGAAAATCAATGTTATACTTAAAGCTTTTTTCTTTTTTAAAAAAAGATTATATTATGGTTGCTAATAACAATTTCTGTAAACTTCATTAAGACAAATTAAGACRAACACTGCATTTTTAAAGTCCTCACGATTGATTTTTATGTCTGAAGCTGACACAGCTCAAGGATCACTTCAGCACTGGTGATCTTCAAGACWACAGGAGCTGGGGTAGCACAAGGTTTCTCCATAAGGTAGGTGGAAAGGGAACATCTGGGATGCCTATGACCTGACCTGTCCGCACTAGCTGTTATTCTTCTCCCKTTATGGAGCTCTGCAAGATTTGTAGGAAGCTTCTTTTGAGGATCTTGGCACTCCAGCCTGTGAGAATCAACAACTACCCTGAACTAAGCCAAGAGTCAGGCTTTGCTGCCCCAGCAGAGCTCCCCTTTTCCTCATTCCTTTTTGCCTCAGCTTTTCTTGGGAAGCTGGAACAGCTGTTCCCCAGGCAGCACGAGCCCAAAAGAAACAGCCCCACTGTTAAGGACGTGACGAGGCTGCAGGACCATGGCATGTCCTGGTCTGGCTGCAGGAGCCTTCTGCCAGCAGGAACAGCAAAGAGGAGCTTGCCTKGCATAGCAAATCCGTACTATGAACRCTTACAAATTTGCCAGGGAAGCTGGATACTGGGTCACAAAGCAGGTCACCTGAAAACTCAGCACTATGCAAAGCACGAGCTGCATGCCTTCAAGAGTCATCCAAATTACTTAACTTCTACACAGCAACAAATCCCCAGAGGGGGAAAACAAGGGAAAAAAAAAAAGAAAAATCACTGTGTTAAAATAATGCAAGCTACCTAAAACTACTTAATCCAGTTTAGGTCCTGTGAATATGAATTAAAAATCTCTGATTTAATACAACGTATCTCGGGGTCTCAACCAACACACAGCGCACACAAGTCTTTGGCATATTTACGGTTCCCCAAAGACAAATATCTCAATATAACAGTCTGAGCAACCCACGCAGGAATCTTAAGCATCTAAAACACCCGTTTTAGCACTTTGTTTTACTGGCCGGGCGGGAAGGGCCGGGCCCCGCTGGAGGCGCTCAGCTCACCTCTGGTTGCGGCAGCGAGGAGCGTCCCAGGAAGCGCCAGCGCGGGCAGGACGGGGATATTCTCACAGCTGCATCCCGGCGGAGCGCCCAGCACGGAGCGGGAAGGCTGGCGCTGATCCTGCACCCTCGCACGCACCCTCGTGTGGCCAGGCGGGCAGAGCTGCCGCGGGCACAACAGGGCACAAGGAGCTGCCACGGGCCGCGAGAGGGGCCAGGCCAGCGCGGCGACACCGCTGGCCACAGCACCAGGACACCCACACGCACGGGCACCCTGACAGCCTTACCAACAGGGAGCAACGTGCCCTCATGCTGGGATACAGCCCTGCTCCAAGAAGCAGCCATGGGAGCAGAGCAGCATTCCCACATTCCCAAGAGATCCTCTGCTCCCCTTGCCCAGTGCTCCTCCGGCATCTCAGCCGAGCACCGAGCCCATTGGACTCCTCCGGGGACAGCTTCAAAAGCTGCTTTCCAACAGCTCCACAAAGGCTTAACACGCTTTATTACACATTTTAAAGCATCTACAACATAAACAAACAAAAAAGCCCTTATTCCACACATTCTTTAATAGTACTATTCCAAACAAATCAAGACAGTCACTTGTACTGTGTCAGAGGTGTATCTCCTAACAACTGCATCACTTAATAACCATATAATGTTTTTCAAGTGCAATACATTATATGGAGACAAATATTAGTTTATCAGCATTGCAAATATTTTAAGATCATGACAGCAAAAGAATCTCTTTGTCAGCAAATTTCACTTCAGCAAATACTGATAACTGCTTAAAGCTCCTCCAAGGWAGCCAAAACTGACCCCAAAAACGTGCCTCCTAACACGGCTTGCTAAACTCTGAGGAACACACCGAAATCCACAGCTGTTTATAGCTGTAGCATTATGCATCTGACAGTTTTATTTGTGTAACAGTTTATGCTTTCATTATGTCCTGTCACTTGCTACATGGAATTTGTGTTTAAGAGGATTCCACTGTATCATATCTAAGAGGTTTACATGAAAAACCAAATAGCTGAACCCGCAGATAGGCTGCATCGCTAGATTTAAGGGTTCACAATAACTTCTCACAGCCATATTACATTACCCATCTTTCTGCGAACAGATTCGCCCATAAACTACACRAAGCACCAGAAAAGTTACCTTAAGCGTAGATTAAGAGATCGATAGCAGTACACCTGTCATGTTTGAATTTGCATGGATTGCAAAACAAAGATCGACTGCCTCCCTTCAAAAATCATCAGGGAAAAAGCAGCAGCTAAATCTTACCCATATTGCAAGTAYTGGAACAAGCAAAGGAGAATCTATTTCTGTCAAGAAGTAGCAAAGATCTAGAGACAAGTCTACTGTGGCAAGCAGAGAAACTATCAAAAATACAAAGCAYAAAAATTTAGAAGAAATTATTAGTTTTCATAAATTCATTCATGACACCTACCTGTCCCCTCACCTCATTGTTCTTTTTGCTCCCATGGATCTCCCTGTTCTTTTGTTGATGAATTAAAGATTTCTCCACTAGCCAGGTGCCATTCATGCAGGTTGGTGGTAATTAAGTCATCCCTGAACCTTTGTGGAAAGCAGCCACAAGCAGTGACAGATTACAGCAGATGAGGCCGGGCACTCTTCCTAGACCTCACCTCATATCTCATCATTTTCTTAAAGCTTTCAATCTTTTCTTTTAGCATTGTCTAAGAACAAGTATCAGAAATGCCTGGCATTACAGTAACTCTTTACTGAACTGTAAAAGACCAACTCAAAACAGCAAGTGCTTTTACCACCTTCTCCCTTCATAGCAAGGCCTGCAGCATCACCCTATCTCAGGGCCCACAGAGGACATGGACACGTCCACCACAGCCACCAAGCTGCAGGCTCAGGCAGTCACTCACCACATGTCCTGCTCCACAAGAGTAATTGCTGCTCGGCATCACGCCGCTCCTTAGGCTGGCATTATGCTCCRCTCTCTACAAATCTAATCGACAGAAAGCTTCTTTTAACTACAAATGACTTCAGCAATCAGTTATTTCAGTGCATGTAACTGTGGTCTGTAGTGGAAAAGTCAAGCTAAGCTGAGTGACAGTTCCTTTTAATTTTTGCTAATGAAAATCCCCAAAATTGCAACAAATGAATCCATCGACAACAGTAATTAAATACTTAAAGTTATTTCTGCAAAAAATAAATCTGAAAATGAACTAGAAGAGTAAATTTGCTAGAAAATGCAKGCTACAGTCCACACACATACACGCAAAAAGACTCTGGCAGAAGACAAGTTTTAGCAGAAGGAGGAAGACAAGTCAGCAAGACAACCAGCATCAAAATGTTAGTTAAAAGTCTTAAAAGCTTCACCACGTTCACTGGGAAACACCTCACAGGCAAGGAAAGCCTTTTTCCTTAACTAAAGAGGGCCAGTCAGTGTCTACCTTAAGAGGACTCTACCATAAAGGATGTTTGATAGGACATTCCAGTTTGGCAAGGGAGAACTCCCTGGGAATCTACCTCAAGGGGAAGGAGAGGTAACAACTTGTGTCTCCAGCCACCTTCTCCTGGGAATCCTTTGCTTAGGGCAAGAGAAAATGGCCTCAAGTTAGGCCAGGGGAGGATCAGGTTAGATATTAGGAAAAGAGGGGTCAAGTATTAGAACAGGCTGCCCGGGGAAGCGGTGTGGTCACCGTCTCTGGACGTGTTCAGGAAGGGTGTAGATGAGGCCCTCACGGACACGGYTTAACAGGCCGTGCTGAAGGATTTACAGTTGGACTCGATCTCAAAGGTCTTTTCCAACCATAACAATTCTATGATTCTATCCCTGTGGTAATTGGGATTCAGTATGCTGAAAATAAAGATCCCAAGCAAAAATCAGCACTTTTGAAAATTCCTTTCCAAACACTGTGGCAGAAACTGTGAATATTTAAGTTTAAGCTTTAGAACCAGCAATCAAGCAAGTCACAACTACAAACCAAATTTGTAAAGCCACATCTAATCCAATTCTGATGTCAAAGGCTCAAGCTTTCCAAGCWCTCTAGTGGGGCTGAAACTTTCTATTATTACTTTTATTCCTTTCTATTTGCTCTATAATTTAAAGTAATTTTATTTTGCTAAGTTTGACTAAACCTAGAATTGATGATTTAGAAAAAAAAAAGTGCAGAGCAAAGAATGAAAAATCCACTCTAATGATTGAAAAAGCGTTATTTCACCAATTTTGTCTTGGTTCTTCCCTTGAAAGTGCGTAGGAATCTCTCTGACAAGCTTATCTGCATTACTGATGTTCAACTAAGCTGTCAGAAGACTGATATTTCTTCTTCTTGTGCTCTTTTTGTAGCACAATCATTTAAAGATCCTCTTAAACATTTACATATTGATTTGCTTCATTTATTTCACTGATCACCTACTCTCACTTTTTTTACTTTCATAAGGAAAAGCGTATTAGGTTTTTTAGACAGCAGGTCCAAGTCTCCTGGAGAAGGCCGACGAGGGCCTACCTTGGTAGGTTCCTTTTACACTCACCAAAACCAGATTCTTGTATCAACACTCCAAAGTGGGTCAATCCAGAATCATTTATGAAACATTYAGCAAGTCTTCTTGCAGAACTGCATTCAACTCATACTGTTTCACAACTGAAACAGCCAGGTAGCTTAAACATATAATGTTTCACGAGCATTAACACCTATGCAATGACATTTTCCCTCAGTGGCCATGTTGTCTTGCCCTTTACTTCATCTTTGCACACCTACTAGAGCTTAACTGCAAAACAGTGGTTTTAACTGGAGAGCCAGTAACGCACAATTAACTTTTCTCAATATCAGTTCTAAACTTAGTGATATGATGCTGTCAGTGGGAGAAAAAAGAAATAGGAGAAATAAGCAGAGCGGGTAAACTTGAGTCTTAAAAACAAGGATTAAAGCTCCTCCTAAGAGGAATAAATTGACCTCCAAAGCTCCAGTTTCTCAAACACTGCTTTTCACAACGTTTTKGGGGGGGATGCAAATCACAAATATTTCTGTCACTTCCCAGGGATGACGCAAAATTAACATTACAAATGCACTCCATAACCCATTTTATTACTGCAACACTGCAGAAAGATCTCCTCATTCTCTTAACTGCGTGTATTTGCTGTCATTAGACACATTCTTCCAATTTAGGCATCTCCTCCAATAACTTCAAGATCTTACACTTCCAGCTTCCTCTTCCAAACATTCCTACTTGTTTTCAGTGAATATTTTAGATAAGATTTTACATTTTTATAGAGACTCAAATAATTAAAGAGACACCAAATATACGGTTGAAAGATTTAGGAAAGGTCACATTTGCCTCTCATAAAATTCTTCTTAATACAATATGATGGCAGCTACTGTCATCAAAAGAAATCTGGGAGTGATCACACACCTCTTCTTGACATTGAGGATCAGCTGGTGGTTGATGATAAAAATGCCAATTTATGATCTATAGGTTCTTACCTAGCAGAGGGCAAAACTCCCCTYGGGAGACTGCAGAGCTCACTTGCACCTTCCTGTAGTCTCTCGAGAGAGCACATTCTGAAGCTGCAACGGCAAAACTGTAAACTTAGCAGTCTCACRTGCAATCTTGAGCTAAACAAAATTTTTAAAAAAGCTATTTTAATAGTTTGCCTTTTTCTCTAGTAAAATAGATGTCACTTTGCTACAGAAACCATAGTTTCTCTGTCATTTATAGAAGAAAACTAAAGTGCAAATGTCTGCACATGCTCCCACCACTGCTGGTGTTCTATTAAGAAAAATGAGTTATTGATAAACTAGGATTTAGAGCAGGATTTGCACCGCCAGAAGACTTAACTATGCTTTTGAGTAAGCAATAGACTTGTCTTCTCATTTTAATAAAAGCTTTGAGGCATGAATCTTCAAAAAGATGCTCAAAAAGATGCTATGAAACAAGTTACATAACTGATAGATATTTCCAGAAATAAAAATTTTTAAAAAAATATATTAAGTGTTTTCTCTGAAGCTACAATTTGAGTGAAATTCTCAGTAGCAGCGACTTCCCAACTCAGTAGTAAGGGCCATTCTAACTCTATAGGAATAAACTTCTCTGTAAAAAAAAAAAAAAAAAAAAAAACTTCTGCTTGTTAAAATTGTTTCCATACAGCCCATCTAGACTGCAAGATTAATTAAAACATTTATTAAAGAGATAAAAGAATACAAGTGGCTTTTCTCAACTTTAAACATGGCAAAGTTTAGCAATGCTAAAAAATTAAGCTATTTCCTTGGACACTGCTGCAAACATATGCAGTTGCATTTTTACACACTTTTTTGGTGCCTAGCGCTAACAAGTAACTTGCACTTAAGTAATAGCTATGCTATTTTAATAGCATAGACTATTAAGCTTCCCATAAAACCCCGCAAATGCCTCATTGTTCATTGTCTTGTTCTACCACCTCTGTGTCCATCATACACTTGTATACAACYGTGGCCCAGCCTGAGATTGCTACTGGCACATCACACATGCCCCTCGCAGCCCCTTTCTCCTCTGGTGCATCAGCCCAACCACACATCTCACCTACAACAACATCAACAACAAAAATTGCCATGCAATTTGGTAAATCTCTTCTCCATTTCTTCCTCACTTTTCAGAAACCGCAGGGATACTAGATGGTCTCCCTGCATCCGCTGCACCCAGGCACCAGGAGAAGGGAAAAAGGCAACCTGAGCTGGATAAAGGTGCCAGAGCTACAGGAAGATGGGCCGTGTTCATAGATGGCACAAGGAACAGGAGACCGTAAGGGGATAAGAGTGGGGAAGAACTGAAAAATGCAGGGAGGGCCAAGCAACTAAAACCCCTAGAAGGAAATTCATGATTGATGAATCTCAATATCTCTCAGCTGCTTTGCAAACAGCTGAGAATCCCACCGGCGAAAGTGAGACATTGTTTAATATCACTAGATAATAAAATTAAAAGGCTAACATTGTAAAATACCGGGAGCGCACACATTATTTGGATTATAGACTAAGAGACCTTGAAATGCARCTGTAAATTGGAAACTCTGTGAACTGCAGCGTTTAACAAGAAATGAAAGGTGATGGAGTTGCAACCTAGAAGCAGCTTCCTTTCACAGAGAGGAATGAACTCGAGATGGGKAATAAAGCAGTCAAAACTAAGCAGAAGTCACGGATGCAGACTGAAGCTGGTGAAACTAAAAGTAATGTTTGTTTTTCCATTAGCAATAGATTAACTAATAGAACAGGGCTCTCCTCCCCATGATTTCACTTGAGCTAGGGGTATTTCAAGAAATTGTGTGTTAACAGAAGCAGTTACCATGTTCGACTGGACAAAAAATAATGAAAAAGAGAAAGCTTCTTCCGACTGTTTCCTGACACAATCTAAAAACACTTCCCATTATCCCTTCTCTCAGCAAAATAAAAAGAAATTTTAAAAAGCCACTCTCAATGGATAAAGCAGACAATACTCATGCTTGAATTTCCCATACTTAAATTGAACGCCTGAATTTTCAATGCCAGTTTTAACACAATTGCTCTACGATGCTTACAACATGGCACTACATCCCCTGGGGAAGGAGAAATCCAAAGCAAGTTAAGATACAATTCTCTAAGCTAACTAGAAGCTTGAAATCAATAATAAATTCATTATTTGACAAAGATGATTAAATGATGCTGTGCAAATTACACGCAGCGTTCCTCTTCCAAATTCAATGAGGTGATAATGGCATGATGTTACAACACTGATGGATGCCAAATACTTTGCATTACGAACACTGGCATTCACATTTTGGCCTTCAACTTCTGTTAAAATATTTCACTTTTAACTGACAGAGAAAAAAAAAAACACACTTCTGTTAGTCTCTTTATTTTTTGAAGAAGGGTAATACAAGGTAGAAGTGACGCCACTAAAGAAACACCAAAATAAACACATCAAACAGTCTTAAATAAATAAATAAGTGGCAGGCTGCTTTCTAAAAGCAGATTTTTTTTATGTTAGAATTCTTTGTAGAACAATTTAAAAAGCCTTATCTGAGAAATAAAAGCAGCATGCATTCTCTCCTATTAAATTCCATTTTCTTATCTAGAATTATCGTCTGCCTGGTCTGTCYGAAATGATTTTGTCTCATCACATTGTGCCACTCTTCCCTGTATCAAGTTTGCCAGAACAGTTAAGAGAGGAGCTTTATACGAAACACATGGGCTGCAGATAGAAGCCCGTGGCATCACTTATGTCACACACCAAACAAAACGCAGCTGCTGGCAGCACTGAAACGCAGGMTGTTTCACCAACAGGGTCACAGATGTTGAATTAAACACATGAGGTGGCTCCTAATGGGCACACCTGCAAACCCTTGTCACGAGCAGGGTCACAGCCCTGGCTAGGTAAGCAGCAGGGCCAACCTACAGCAATTGCTGCTTCATTCCACTGCGGAGCAACCTGCACACTTAATTCCCTGCTGCCTTAACTCCCAAGTCAGAACTTGTTTCCGTGTGACTGACAAGATTTTCTCCCATAATTTTGTCCAATCACATTTTGAACTCCTGGCCTTGAAGACACCCTGCAGCAATGTRCTTCACAGCCTAAACCAAACACAGCGTCGAGTATTCAATATTAAACCTGCTGRTGGCCTTCAGTCTGTGTGAAACAAGGAAGGATAAACAAGATCCACCATCCCATCTCCACGGTGTTAAGGACTTCTGTAAGGCTTAGCAAGCACCACGTTTTTCCCAGCTGAAGATGTGGAAAATGCAGCCAGTCTACCTTGCTACATTTCTCGAAATTTCAAGTTCTATTTAATTCCTTCTGAAACAGAGGGCTGAAAGCTGACTATTATTCAAGGCACAGGACACACCACAGATTTACACAATAATGTAATTACGCCTTCTTTTTTGTTATTTTCTATTCATGTCTCAGTAATTCCTAATTGTTTTCTTTTTTGATCACTGCTGGCCACACAGATTATCAGTGGACTACTGTGCAAATACATGGAAGACTCACCGCTTTCATCATGTGAAACTAGGTCTGGCAAAGCAGCGAAGAACCCACTTCAGAAAATATTTTAAAAGGGCTTCTAGATGAACAGTCTTGTTCTCAATAGATACAATCTTGGTGAGGTAATTATGCCTAAATTACACTAAAAAAAAAAAAAAAAGTAGCTTAAGTTCTACTGGACAGAAGTTCCTGGCAGACTCGGTTGAGGGAGACGCAGAAACCTTTTGGAAGGTGGTTGGCGCTCCTAACTCAAACATAAAAGGGGAATGCTGCAAGGCAAAGCTTTGAGTCCATGCAAAGAGCAGCCTACTCATGGTGGGGCTTGAGGCCGGAGCAGCAGGGCAGCCTCCCTGATCCCAGATAAAGTCCTGCCCGGGCTGGTAATACCAGACACAAAGCAGGGCGAGACCACAGTTGGGTCAGCAATTTGAAAACGAGTTGTTAGAAAAGCTCATGTTTGCACCTTGCAGGACACTTTCAAATTTACATGAGCTGAAGGCTGAGGAAATTTTCTTCATAGCGCAACCATTTTCTCACATTTACAAAAATATGATGAAGACTTGTTTACAGAAGTATTTCCTCTTTTTCCTGTGAGGGATTTTGGAAAGAAAGTCCAAGGAGACCACAGCATCTTCCAGCAAGACCACAGCATCTCCAACACTGCGCCCAGYGGGGCGGCCGCGAGAGGCTCCCTCCCTGCCGTGTCCCGGAGCCACCAAAGGAGCCCGTTGCACAAGGACACTTCGACTCCTGCCCAAAAAGCAGGCACCAAGGTCCAGTAGACAGTTGAAATGTAATATAGATAGATGCCCTGTGGAAGAACTGGGCACACAACTCTCCTCATCTCACAATGCACAGCATAGTCATTACAACAAATAATAAAGTTGGGGAGTGGAGGGTCACCCCACACTCTTGAGGTCAGAAGTCCTTTCCGAGCAGCAACCTGCTTGCCAAGGCCGCAGCAGAAGGGATCATGTCTCCAAACACCAACAACTTCCAACTCATGGATCACTCTGCTGAATTCTAAGGATGTTTCTTCCCTCGTCATCCTATTGCAATAAACAGAATTTTCTAATAATATAAAAGCTAGCAGATGCCAGGTTCAGACTTTTCTCTGCGCTGATCCAAAAATCCCTTCCCAAGAAACACTCGCAGCTTTTTTAATCTCTTCTCTCCATCGTTTTTCCTTTTGTCCTCCCATCAGCGAGTTTCAGACACTGTACACACTCCCTGCTAAATTTCCCCCTTCCAACGACAAAGAAATAACTTATTCCCATTTCCTATTTATAAGCCACCCAGAAACTGCTCCCCAGACACCTGCTCGTGCCGAACAGAGTGCAAGCATAACAGAACACTGCATTAGAAAGCCAGGGCTGTGGTTTGTAAGATCTCCTCATTCCAGGCACCCCACCCCAGAAAGACAGAAGAGGTCTCGAAACATATTTTTGTCCCTTACTAGCACAGCAGCACTTATGTGTATATTAAAGCCCTCTAGTTGGCAATGGTGATAAAAGACAGCAAGGATAATACGGATGGTTCTTTGGGAGACCCCTCCACCCTCCGGCCCCTTTCCCCGTGCACAGCCAGAGCCAAGGCCGCAGCCGGGTGGGAGATGACGTAGCAGCACGACAAGTAAAGCAGCATTACTTTAGGGTCTAAGACCCCTTATTCTCTCATTGTCCTTTGTCAGCTACAAGGGATTATTGTTTCTCCCATCTGTTTTCTCCTCGCAACAAGCAAAGGCTGAAGGACAGCAGAGCCTTATGTTTAGGAAGATGATATAAAAAGGCTAAGCTCATTGCTAATCACTGGTTAAGAAGAACTGAAGTGTGAATGCCTAGACTTGTTATGCTGTCATTTCTCTTTGCAGTCTACTTAATAGCTACATCCTAATTTACCAGCAGTCTGTTTAGACTGCCTTATGCACTCCAGTTTTCATCTAATAAGTAGCCGTCCAGGCCACATTCTGCCAATTCTCACAATTTGCTATGTCACCCACTCTTACATACACAGCTGCTAAATCCACAGCGTCGACTCAACTGCAAATTACCAACTCCTGGATAGCACGGCAGGTCACTAATAATTATTCCTTGACTGTAAGAGCAGTCCTATAAAGGAAGAATTGAGAATAATTTGATGTTTTGTCATTCAAGTTTATTCTCACATTTCTGTGGTAACCCTTCTTCAATTTACTTAAAGTATACAGTAATTTTTAACTACAGGTTTGGACAACAAAAAAGCTAGATGAATCATTCTGGATATTTAAAGCCTACAATCAGACAGCTTGAGTCTCCTTGTATTTTAATACAGTTCTCAAGCCAAAGTCCTATTTTCTACTTATCAGCAGGAATACTTTAAGGAGCACTAATTCATTTAAACACACAAAACGTCTGAAGAGTTGGGGATTTCTTATATTCTCCACAAGGCTTTAAAGGTCATCGTGCTCCCCTCTGCATTGATTCGGCTTTCTTTTAAGCCGCAAAGCAAGAACTAGAGGACATCAGAACTAAACTGGGAAGATGGCACATGTGTATAAATACATGATGTAAAAATAAAACTGGGCAGATGCCTGGGAAACACCCCGCAGCACGCATTACCCTTGTTTTCCTCATCACTGCATGGGCAACACATGTCTACTAGTGCAGTGCTTCMGAGCCAGGACTGCTCTCGGGGATAAGCACAGGCCATACAGTGGGAGAGGAGATGCTCTGGGCAAGAAGTTGGCCCTTTACCTCGAGCTGCTCTCCAGTAAGACACCAGCTCAGCTGAATGCTACAACATATTACTCATCTGTATCAACAGYCTTCGATCACGCAAAGCTTGCCAGAGTTGTCTCAGGTTGGATAAATCCATGAGAGCAATGCATGGTTCCTGCTGCTTGTTGTCTTCTATTTTTTAAGCATAATTTTGAAACATATTATAGCAGCGGCAATTTCCACACACTCGCACAAACAACACTTCAGGCTTCAGCTGAAACAACTTGTGTTTCTATGCTGCTTTAATACGCTCTACAAAATTGGCATGCCAAAGAACTTAAGAAATTATTGTACGTGCCAAAACAACAGCTATCAGGTCAGGGTCACAGGAAAGCTGAATTTTGGGATTTCATCTATGTCACTCAGTGGTCCAGTCCCCTGTTACATATTTCAAGTATTTCAACGCCCACAGCCTGTCTGAACAATTCATATGTTGTTATAACAACGCTGTCACATGTCAACATACAGGTTTTTTAGACAGCAATAATGAACTGCTTGCATCAATTCAAGAAACACGTTATCGAACTGCCCATCTCCAGCGTAGGTTTTCTACCTAAGAGCCTACCTCAAATACACATTATTCATCTCTTCATTCATGGGGCATCTCACTTTATCCCTATGTATTCCCAAAGAGCTGTGCCTGACCTTTACAGTCATGTTAGTGGATTCTCCTTTACTCCTCTCTTACAGGAGAAATTTCTCTTGTCCTCCTCCTTTCCTATAGCCAGAGCAGTAGCGTGGGTGATAATCCCCTTTGAATGCAGTGTTTAACACCTATCTGGTTGGTGACAGGTGCTACAATGCAAGAAGATTATAACAGTGAGGTCCTTTTATAAAGGAGCAAAATTTACCACCAGACCAGTACAACAGCAATGGCTCTGCCTAAACTTCAAGCACGTACCGTTTGTGCACATATATCTTCTGTACATACATAACCATATATAGTAAGGTTAGTTTGGGGCAGTGGGAGTAATCCATCCATCCCTCTATGGAGGCAAATAACAAGAATAAGTTTAAGCAAACAGACTCTATGGGATGCTCCATTCCTGGGCAGTCTGACACTTGCTCAATGATAGCATCAGGTGGACCTTTAAATTTTGCTGTTCACTCGTAGCAAGCGTGCGACTGTTGAGACATTTAAGGGTGTTTTGACGGAATTAGGGACATAAGAAACCCAGATCTGAGATGGCAAGTCATAGAACAGGCAGTGAGTCAAGAATAGATAGTCAACCAATTCCCAGGTGACGAGATCTACAAGGATATGACCAGTGACAATCACCCAGGCAACTAGAGACAAGAATACTGAAGCACTTTGTCTGGATTTCAATCTAACCTGGAATAACTCTAATCCTGGAGTTACTTATCATCCTAACACAAACTGACTCTGTGCTGCAAGGAGACTGGAAGTTCTAAAGAAGAAAGTGGGATGCAAAGAGCAATGGAGGATAGGATCAAACAATCTCTTCTACTTCATTTTTTCTGAATGTGTAGCATTATAAGAAGCATCAGCTAAGCCTGTTTATTATTCCGTTTAGGAGTTCCTATTTATCTGATTCTGTGTTATCAGCCACAACACTAAGAGACTATACCTACATTTCTTGCCACACTCAAGATACGTACTCAAAATCTCATCTCCCAGCAACCACAACCCATGTGATGTTCTCTGTTGGGTGAGCAAGTCTTCGCTCTGAAAGAGTCGGAACACAAGATGAAAGACAAGGGGAGGCTCTTTTATTTCAGTAATACTTGGCAGAGAAGGATAGCAGAAACCATCCTCTGAAGTTCACTACAGTTCTGACCTTGCTGATTTCTAAACCAATTCCAAAGCATTTGCTGAAACAGAGATTTAACTTAAAGGGAAAACAGGAAGTCACAATTCAACCATGCCAGTCCACATCACCCTTCCCCATCATTTACGAGGGGCTCCTCCTTCACTTGTGCCAGAAAACCCAAGAATTTATTAAGTTTTATTCTTTTATGGTTTATATTTATTATTTATTCCTCTAATTATCCACATCAACCTAATAAAACTGGAGCATGCATTCATATCTTTGGACTTGTATGGATGTATGTTTTTCACATACATCTCCTGCACAGCTGGGTTCACCCATTAGTACAAAATTTCAGCAGTAGAAAAGTCCAAGGGCTCAGACTCTCAGTTTTTCCCAAATATCAAATTGGCTTCACTGCTCTCCTCAAAATGCAACTTCAGCATGAAAAACATTATCCAGAAGTTGTATTCCAGGTCGAAAACTTTTGCTTTAAATTATGTTAACTGCCACAGTGAAAGCATGCGATTAGTAATGCATCCTATCGATACTGCTTAGCAATGTGTGGCAGTGAAAAGAAAATTCAATTAAAGACATTAACCCACAGAGAATGCCAGAAAACACACAAAAAAAAAAAAAAAAACCCCAAAACCAGACCACCACACACCACCACACACTGCTCCTCTACCTCAAATTTAGTGGACAGGTTTCAGCTGCAAGAAACACGGGGGAAGACTATTGCGATTACTCCTCCAGTAAACATTACATTTCATAGCTAGAGTTAGCTTTATTCACCCTACTTTAGGAGCACAGTGATCATTCCAAAATAGAAACTGTTGCCATGAGAAGCTATTCCAGAACTGTCTCTGGTCAATGCAAACAAACCTTAACTCCATTTGAGCCTCAAAACTCAAATGGAAACTCAGGAACCCTAGCTGGCCCTGGGAGCAGAGAGGCATCTTACTCCTCATAAATACAGCCAGGCTCTTTTAAGTGTCCAGTAACTCACGTAAAAACCCTGACGTGTGTTTGGAAATCATACAAAAGACATGAAAAACTTCCTAAATGTTATTCACCTTTCATACGCAAGACTATAAATTATCAGAGACAACAGCATCGCACCAAACACTACCCAAGACACACTTGCAAGCAGAATTTCAGCCAAAAAATAAATAAGCCATTTTCACAAGCCAGGCGACACTCACGTAATATAAACATGATTGATTCTGGTCATTGATCCTGGTATATAAACACCCTTGGAAGCATTTTTTCAGGGGTTGTATTTAAGAACAAAGAGCTACGTGGCATCTTTTAGTCACAATATTTGAAACTGTATCAAGGCCCCTCAAACTGCCCTTCTTCCTGTATTAAGAGTGCTCTTATGAACAGCTAAGTGATCGAGTAAGTACTAAAGACTGCCAGCAAATAGACCACAGCGTGAACAAGCAATGCCCACTTCAGAAAAAGGGAAGCAAGATACTCACTTATCCCTATTCAATTATGAATTCCTTTATACTTACAGGAGGCTTTCTTTAAAATTTTGTTATTATAACACAGTAATCTTATTTTTCCTGTTATCTAGAGGGCTGCTCTCTGTGGCAGCAACCACCATCCAGATCGAGCTATATCACTCAGGGTTCAGAAAGGTTTTAACACACTCATCTATAAGATACATGAAAGTAAATTTTACGYATCTTGTCTACATATCTTTAGGCTACCAAGCATCTCCCTGCTTTGCCTTTCTACATCTCCTGCCACCACAGCGAAGCTCTCAATATGCAGCCAATAAGCAGTTGTGCCAACAGGTCGTTACTCAGCACATCAAGCTTTCAAGACTCCACTACTCGAGATGCCCCCTTAATGCACACATTGATGGATTCTTACATGAGTACCCTCTAAACTGATTCAGAATGACCTAGGATTCAAATTAGCAAATCTGCCATCAAAAAATCTAGGGCAGGGCAAGACTAGACAGAACTGGAAGAATTTATTACTTAAAAAAAAMCAGAAAATAAACCTGATAACTGACTGCGCAGACAAGAGGTTTTCCCCCTTCCATCCATCAGTTGCGGATACATTTTGGAGGGGCTATTCTCAATTCCAACGAATGTGATAGTGCAAGTTCTTTATTTTACATAAAAGACTTGCCAGAAAGGGTCACACAAACTAAACTACATAAACACTGCAAGCATCCACATGAGCAAACTGAACTACTGGAATTCTACAGCAAGAAGGAAACCTACAGCCTAGCACCTGGAAGAGATTTTAGAGACTTGGATTTAATTCTCAGCTCTGCTGAAAACTCAATGCAAGTCATTTAATGTGCCAGCTTCTTTATTTATCTGTACGCAAAGCAGAGCTAGCATTGTCCCCTTTTGCAAGAATTTCCAAAGGATAAAAATCCTAACAACAACTGCAAGTCTCCTGGTTAAGCTGGTATCTGCTGCACAGAGGGCTAGTTTTGTGCTCCAGAGAGACAGATGAGCACACAGTGTCTTCACRGGAAGCACCAAGGGCACATCTTTTAAGACGAGCAGAAGGACATTGTAAAACTCCATTTCAAGATCCTTTTGGCTACATTAAACTCAACCAGTTGGAAAATCAAGGAAAAATATTCCCTAAGATATGGCAACTTTAACTCAAAGTTCAGGAGATCTCACTAACCACCTAAGTATTCTTCAGGGAAAGGGCAGGAGAGCGAAACAGCTGGAGCCTCTCCTCAGTTTTCAGGAAAAGTTTAGGGCACAAAGCTGTAACGGGGCTTCACTAAAGCAACTATGAAATAAGGAATTTTCTCCGCTGCAACTTGATGTCATCCAAGGCAATACAGACTCCTTTGGCTTTTGTTAAGACGGTTTGCTCACATGGCAACATGTGCAGACGCACAGCTGTCAGCAATCAGCAGAACCTTCTCAAGTCTCTCCTGGCTGCAAGTTTTGGACAGGAAAAGCCAAAGCTTCTCAGCTGCAATTATGAGCAGCAGAAATAAAGCCCTGGATTGATAACTCTGGCACCCCTCCTTTTCCCAAAGGAGAAGGCTTCCAGACCRTGCCGTTGCGGAGGGATTGCTGCAAAAACAAGACAACAGGAATTAATACCAGTGGCTCAATATTTCAATTCACCTGCCTTTACAAGCTGTTTAGTGCAACCACAGAATAACCTGAGCAACACCAGAGAGGCAGCAAACCTTCCCCTCCACGTTAGGGACAGCAGCGTGTGAGGAATACGCTTGACGTGCTACATCCAGACCCACRGCGTCTCCCATTCCAGCTCCTCGGGACCATTTATCCCGCAGCCGTTGGGCAGACGGGACCCGGGGCCAGGAGCAGGAACCAGCGCCCGGCCCTCGCGGCGGCAGAAATGAGGCCCTTCCCGCTCCCACAATGGKGCTTTATTAACGCCACGAGTGGGCAGTTTTCTCTAATAAGTGCCATCTCAAAGAGGATATGCTAACCAGAAACAGGACACTCTTGTTCCAGGAGAAAAAAAAAATAAATAAAAGTCTGCACATTTAATTAGTGGGGAACAGGCGCTGTGCTTACACCCTACCTCAAACTGCATTAATTTCAAGCATAAACAAGACCCAGCTTTTCAAATCAGCACAGGCAAACACAGCAAGCATTTCTGGACATCAGTTTCTTGAAAATACTTGCCCAACTCGCCACAGGGAGGTTATGAGTCTAAACTAGTCTCTAATATGCACGGAGATCTTTCGATAAAAGCTGCCTCAGAAGTTATATTAAAAATATTAACCAGAAACTTTAATAACCATCCAGACCAACTCAAATCTTTCTAAAGGATCTTCCCTTCCATGGTGAATTTTAACCATGMACATTTCTTGCTTAATTCTTTTATTTAGTAATTTTCAAAGCTAAAGAAATTACAGACTACCATAAGGTCCTTAAGTTTTACATATTCAGTACCACACACACAGCACATACTGTAGCACACTCAAACACATTAACAACATCAAAATCTCTGACACCCACAGGTAATAAATGACCAAGACCATAAGTTCTGAAACAGCAAGGTCTAACAACAAGGTGAATTACAGCAATAATGGCTACATTTTTTTTTCTGTATTTAATTCAAGACACTTTGATCTATATATACACACACTTATCTTAGTGTATTAAGAAAAAAATCAAAGAAAAAGAAAAATCAAAGAAGAGTGTGTCATGTTTGTACAGGACTTTTCTCTTTCTTACCAGCAAGAAAGCTAAAGCTTCTCAAAAGTATTAACAGTCACTACATGCTTATTTTTTCCACCCCATCATTACCGTCTCGGGGCCATTCCTGCTGTAAACAGTGACCAGCAGTGTCCTTGTATTTTATCTTTCATCATGAATATTACTCATTTTATAAACTAGTATTTGCTTTAACATTGAAGTAAAGCAAGTTTGTTTCCTTTTACAAGAAAGCAAATTAAGTGACACCTTGGTAGAGGAAGAGGACATTTGATAAACATCCAATTTGCTGCTGGATGGTGTTTCAGATTATATTTAAAATACATCATGTTTTGCTGAAACCTCCCCGCACAGTTGCTCGTATAGAGCCTGGCGAGAGAGTGACTATGGCAACAGCAATGGGATATAATACATACGCACAGAGATACATATGTATGTATATATACACACACACGCACAGATATAAATATATATTTACAACAAATGTCTCTGAACTGCTTAGGAAGAGCCTCAAGATCTTCCTTGCTTGCTTTTATTTTCACAGAAACAGGTAAGCTTTTCTAATAACAGAAGCTAAGGTGGCAGCAGCAAGTTTCAGATGATGAAAATCTTCTGATAGAGAGAAGCCTAGAAAACCCATCAGTGTTTCCAGCATGTCCGTAAACATACGCTCGCTTCAGAACATTTCAGCTGATAACCAAAAGGAAACCCAAACGGTTGTCTGCACAGATTCAGGGACACCATCAAAATAAGTACGTARTTTTCAGAGGTGTTTTCTTTCTTCTTTCCTGGTTGGTTTGTTTTGCCTTTTTTTTTTCCCCTTATTTAATGGGGGTTATTTCTCCCTGTGCTTGGAGCAGAACAGCCTCACCAGAGAAAACAGGGAAGAGATCCGGTCCCTCCTCTCCTTCACTGACAGTGCCATCCCTCCCCCTCCCTGAATATGAAATATGCAAAAGTTCCTTTCGTCTGCTAATTAAGTAGCTACAAACTGAGCTCAAGTCGTTATTGCCGGTATTCATTTCTGCCTACTGACAAATCCAGATAGGTGATGCAGGAAATTCGACGTAACAAAGGCTTCTCTTTGCAGCAGCAAAGAGCTCTCAGCCAGGGGAAAAAAAGGGATCAGAGCAAAGGGCTAATAGACGGAGCCTATGTACACTGCAGCATATCTGTGTCGGGTCCAGCGAGCAAAAAGTCTAGCAGATTCAAAGCAGTATTAAGAAGTGTTAATCCTTTTACCTCTGAGCTATTCATGAGCAATATGCAAAGCTGTTCTTATGGCGTCGCGCTCGCAAGGCTCCAGTTATGCTTGCCTCAGCATTTCCATTGTGAACCTGCTGGCAGAGGGTTTTTGCGTTGCCAAGTTTTAGTCTGGAACAATTTTACTACAGGCCTATGAGATTTTAGTCCAGGATTAGGATTTAAGTCTGGTGAAGAAACATTTGGACAAAATCTGCTTGGCTGTTTTATTTATTAGAGTACAAAGTTAATCCTTCYGAGTTACTGGACTGGAAAATGCTCAAAAATATACGTTCTTTTCTCCAGCTTTGAAAAGGAAAGCAAAAGATTTACTCTTCCTGAGACTTCCTTGTCATCAAATCTCTACAGTCACAGAACAGACAGAGCATACCAACCAGAAACCTAAGGTACACTTGGAACATGCCCCTCTTGTCAGGCTTTTTCTGGCTCTTGCAGAAGCAACACAGGGACCTGCAAAGGGCAGAGGGACAAATTCCATTTCAGGCTGCAGATGAAAGGTGGGCACTGCTGGAACCACAAGCTGTGCATTAGAAAGCAGTTAAATAAAAGTCCCAGGACACTTCAAACTGCAGGAATGGTGCCACATTCCCGGGGAACATGTAACCCACCAAGGGTCAATGCTGCTAAGCAGCTTGTCGGGTTTAACACAGCCACTCACAGCAGCACCGGGCGCGCGCTGGGTTCCAACTGGCTACGTTACATAAATTCATATGAAACCAAACAAAGCTTTTTGARAGCAGCTCTCCAGACAGGCCCAATAATTTTCACGATAATTTCCCAAAGCCCTGGGATTTCCTGACGTGCCAGYGGGCATCGGATCACGCGACCCGCTCCATTCCCTATCGGCATGGGAGCTGCCCGTGTCAACTGCTTAATCGCTGCAAGGGGTAAATCCTCACCACGTGATGCTGAAATGCAAAGACGACCCACCAAGCAGTTCACAGGGAACACATTCTCAGTACTGATACACTATAAAACATCAGATTTTGGTTAAGGTATTACACTCATCTTTTGCCCAGATTATCTGTATCAAACACTTAAAAAATGACTAACCAATAATTTATGCCACTTACATCAATAGCATATATAAGATTGGGCTCACATGAATTAAAAAAGCAATGAGCAGGCTTTTTCATCTAAGATTTAAATAACCTGTTTTAATTTGTAACTGTTTTTGTACTTTCTAGAGTCATTTTCCTATAGAATTGCTGTTTTTCATTGATTGCTTTATACCAGTATTAATTTGCTTGTAAATGTAGACTTTACATTTCAAAAAGTTATATGGTCTACGTATCCATACATATTGCACTATCCATTTACATATATACATGCAGCTCTGTACACAGACTTTTCATTTTAAGTCTTAGTTTCACATCTCACATGTGCCATTTTTGGTTGTCCACTAATTTCTTTTTAAAAGCTTATCTGAACAGATTTTCATATATCCCTATTAAAGATATTCAAGATAAATCAATATTTTAAAGACACATTAAAGATATATTAATAGTTACTTAAGTGAGCTTATTTGGATTTCAGTATCATGTCAAGAGTCGCTTCTTTTAACAMGCCTTTATTAATATACAGTAGAAATTAACATGATCTTTTACAAGAGGGGAGTGGAAAAAGAAAAAAAGAAAGAAAAAAGCACTTCCCAGTTGCCCAACAGCAGATGAACCAGGAGCCCATGAATGGAATTCACTAAATAAACTGTGAGAATACTGGTCTCTCTGCAGCTGTGGAATGAGCAAGAGCTGATTTAACACTGCAGCTAATTCCAAACCCAGGTGGTAGGCAAACACTTTCCCAAGTTCAGCAACTTGAGTATTTTTAAATACTGGGAGCAAAAATAGAGTGCCTGAATAATAATTAAACACCAAATTTTCAGGCCTTAATGCAGGTTGTAATTTTCCATGCAATTAAATTGTAGTCTAAAGCGCATTTCATTTAAGCAGAGAACTCCTGCTCCTTTCTCAACTGAAAGGCACTCGCTTGCACTTATCCCGGAAAACCAAAGCCCAACAGAATTCCCGTTCCAGGCGCCCCAGGACACAGCCATGCGGGGCCTGCCTGTCCTGGCCCTTCAGGGGGGATCTGCTGTTATACTCTCATAAATTGGGGTTTGTTTTGTTTCAAGAGAAAAAATATACTGTCAAAACAGGGTAACTTTCGAAACCTCACGTTCATTCCCAGTGCGTGAGGCCAGGCAAAACGCGCCCGTAGCCTGGGCCTGGGCACTGCAGACTGCCAGAAACCTCCACCCTGGCCACAAACTTCCACACCTAAAGCTTCCCAGAAGAAGCTACAAGAAAAGTTTGCATCTTCACGTTAGTTCTGATGAAATGCAGACATATAAAGTACCGCTAGTCTTGACACACAAGGGAAGGRAGGAAATTCCCCCGGGAAAATAATAGCTCCAACAGGCACGACTGTAACGACAAGCCCCATGATGTGGTTTGAGGAATGGCTGAAGGACTAAAATAGCTATGCAATGAACTGACAAATACGTTCAATACGGTGCCACAGGGAGTAGGGTTTTACCTAGCCATATTAAGTATCTTATCTAATATAAAGACGGGAATAAACCTCACAACTACATTTTCAGAGAGTCTACAAAACAGAAAACTATCATCAGAGACTAAGATATTAAATAATAAGACAGGAAATAAAATCAGCTTCAACCTGGAAAAACACAAGAGGAGAAAAATAATCCAGCAAAGACATTCAGTGAGAGAAAGTAGCTAAGAAAGCAGCAGCACCAAGAGAGATGATAAAAATAAGAATTGCAGTGACATATCACAAATAAGCAGAGTTATATTTCTTAAACTAACTTTTAAGGGAAATCTGAGTGCAAAAGAGAAAAGTTAACAGTTTTACCTAAATACAGAGAAATAACAATATTCAAATGAATTTTAGTACATTTAAGGAAAAAAATAAGAGCATCAGAAGGGCAAGATTGGAAAGGTGAAAAAATACTAATATTCATTATAGGTGGCCTGTCACTCATTAGACATTTTTACAAGAAGGGAGACACCATCCTGAATCTTCCTATCAATGAGGACAAATCACAGGTGATACAAGAATAGAAGACTTTGATACTAAATAATGAGATGCATCAGTCACACAAGTGCACGTGGAGCTGCTTTCAAAGAATCCACCACAATCCTGGAATTTCACTTTAGGAAAGAAAGCTGCATGGAATTTAAAGTACATTAAGGCCAAGCAAAAGAAAGGATTAAGAGCGTGAAACAAAACTGTGCAACCTGCAACGTAATTCAAGYGCCTTGTAATTCCAGACCTTCTGAAAGGGAAGGATGCAAGAAGCAAGGAGGGATCAATATGGACTCTGGAGAGAACGTGCCCAGCTTTGAGCCTCGAGAAGTCTCTGCATCGGACCAGAAAGAGGAGAACAACCTAACAMCACTTACGCAGCCGCTGGCAGCCGGCAGGAAAAGATAAGCGCAGAATAAAAGCCCAGTGAGCTAATGCTTTGTGGCCATTACAAGGGTATGCCGGACCATGAATAAATGATGAAGGAGAAGGAATTAAAAACTCAAGTAGCTTGCTGCACTGACCACCTTTTAAAACCCGAGAGGGCAAATAACGGAAAGGCTGATCAAGTAGAATGTAATTAGAAATATATATAAAAAATATATATACTAAAATCCACAGACACTTGGTGTGCAGYGAGTATGGAAAGCCCAATTTCAGAGGTACACACTCCAACGTCGGGAAATCAAAACCAAGACAGAAARGTATTTCTCCAGCAAGCTCTCCTGGTAACACACACACTGCAGCTCCCTGCTTTCATCTGCAGCATTACCTCTCAAGTACCAGTGGAGAGCCAATGGCCATTGCAAATGAGCAGTAATCACCACAGCTAAAAGCCTTAGGAAAATGTTAGGGCATGCACATCAAAACCAGTCCCTATCATAATTTATTCTGAGGACTAGAGCCATTAAAGCCAAATTAAGCAAAAAAGCTCAGTAAATATAGGCAATAATTATTTTGAGACATTGAATATTGGAGATAAGCCTATTTATTAAACGTATTTACACCTCAAATTCATAGAAGAAAACTCCTGGAAACTGCTCACCCAGAAGCAACTTCTGCTACTCATAGAACAACAGCTTTATTAATATAGGAGAAAATAAACCCTACATTTTCTGGAAGATGATTATCTCCATTCAACCAAAAGATATAAGGTGAAATAGTATAAAGCACATATAAAGGCCGACAAAGATGATTGTTTTTTAGAGAAATTGCAGTTCATTGACAACAAGCACACAGTAGATGTAATACAGTTAGATGTAAAGGAAAAAAAAGAGTATCAAATTTTGTCCTATCAAAATATCAAAATCAACTCTGACGTGGACAGAATCCTGGACAAAAGACCATTAGAAAAAATAGAAAGTAGAAGAGAAAGAAAATGACATCAAATAGCAAGTCTTTGAAAGAATCCAACAGAGATGCAGGAAGTTTTCTTATAAATTTTCTTATTTAAGAAACTTAATTAATGATGCAGAACAGGAAGTAAAATGTGTGTTCTTGAAATCTAAGGATGATGCTAAATTAGGAGCTGCAAGCCCCAGTGAGGACAGAGAGCGCTGAGAAACAGGCAATTAAAAATAAGATTTGCCTTGGGAAAGCGTCGCTAACATTCAACAGGAAAATAATCTGGGAGAAATATTCAGTGGGAGTGACAAATTGAGGAGGCAAGAAATCCTTACAAGGTTTGCAGTGTGATTTGATAACATGAAAGATTAATGAAACCTTGGCTACACATACAAAAAAAGGGAAAAAAGAAATAAAGCCACATCAAGCAGGAGAGAASCAACAGCTAAACACGTCCACTTCTGGTAGCAAAGAGAAAAATCACACAAGCCTGCAGTATTAAAATGGATGCAAAACCACTGGGAAGAGACAGGTCTTACTCAGAATAACATATGGTAGAAGGTGGACATATTCAGAAGGAAAAAAARTGGGGCTAAGCGTCTGAAAGCTTCCTTGTACAACCTCTGTAAAGCCCCGGTATTGCAACCAGGCCCACGAGAGAGGCTTAAATGACCATTTAAGAAGAGTTCGCTCGCACAAATGAGATTAGTAGCAGAAAGCTGAAAATGTGTTGAATGGTCTCCCGTAGGAAATACTGCAGGCCTGATGTGTGGAACACCTCGGCGTGGACTCGACAAGAYAGGAATATAAATAGTAGAAGGCAATTCTGCACCAGGGCCAAACAGAGAATCCGGGCAGTCTCAAATTGGCTGAAGGTCATGAATTTCTCAGCAAAGCATTAAAGTAAATATTTGTTTTCTTCCAAGCACAATTTTCTTAACAGAAATGAATCAAGCAACCAGAAGATGCAAYGATTTTTAGCAGAAAACAAATAAAAGAAATATTACGCAAATTRCATGAAAAATCCTAATTTTTTTTTTTTCCTGCCTGACTTCGGTAATTTGTCTCTTAATAGCAAATTTGCAGCCTGCRTTTCTAGCTATAACAAGAGCAAGGAGAAGAAATGCAAGTTGAGTAGTACCGCATTTCCTAGCAGGTGGCTCGCTTTGAAGTTCACTCTTCACTGGGATGAAGAGGCTGGAGAGCCAATTAGTCATGAAACCTCCTCCTACAATGTCAAGAATCTGCCCTCTCCATTCAAAATCCACCGTATTTTCTTTTCTCCTGCACAGCTCGTAAACACTAATGCATATCAATAAACAAATGCCAAGGAATTGTTCAAAACAGAAGAATACTACCCTGTAATTTAGTACCGGGCTTTGCCATAATATTTTGCCTAGCGAGGTGTAAACTTCACAGGGCGAGAACTCAGTGGGGAACAAGGGGAGCTGCGTTGGTTGGGTTTTGAGATCTGCAGCACACCAAGCTTGTTAAGTTGCTATTTAAAAAAATAAAAAATAATAAGTTTAACAGAGTGTTTGCAGTTCTCTCACTGCTTTCTGCAGTGCCTGACTAGCCGGTCGTGCACAAGTTGCTCGTCTTTCACAGGAACAATCATTTCATTAGCGAGTATTATAAGAGAACTCCACTTCAAGCACGTGGAAATGGAGATTTTAGCACTCCAGAGATAAATACCAATATCAGAACCATTGGATGCTGTTCATTGAATACCACTGCCACRCAATAGAGGCACGATGACAACTTGCTGCCAGCGTGGCACAGGTCACGCCACAATCCAGTCCTCCTTTTGTCTAGTGATTCTCTCAAAACCTCAAAGAGGTTTTCAGGTTACTTCCGCTAGCAAGAGGAGGAATGCACAGAAAGGTGGAAACTCTACTAGAAGGACTCCACTTTCCACAGAGAACTAGCTGAAAGAGATTAATTCTAAAAATAATGTGCTGAAGGGGCGATTAAGCCTGCACAGGTTTTTTAGAAATAAGTAATATAAGTAATACATTTTTCCCACATATAAATACAAGAGCAATTTGCTATTCAATCCGTAATATAGGACTTAAAGAAATTATCTCAACTTTTTAATAACAGCCACTGATAATGCGAGTCTCTATACCTCCTTTCTGTCATCTGCAGACCAAGGACACTAATTATCCGGCACACGGGTTTGAGATGAACGCGCTGATGTACCGGCCACACACATTTCTAGTCATCTGTTCTTTCCTTTCTTCCCTGTCCTCTCGGTTCAATCACCGCTTGCTTTGATAGTTTCTGCGAGGGTGACCGTGACCTCAGCTCTGCCCGACACCTTGAGCTTTCACCACCACRTTGCCCAAGGTTAAACCTCAAGGTTTAAAAGCAGCTTCTCCCCGCTCGGAGGTGACCTTCAGCATTTGCCCCAGTCCGGAGAAATGAACTGTTCTCGAACAAAGCAGATGTGAGTAGTAAATTACAGCTAAAAAGCCTCTAAGTGGCAGGCTTTAGAGACAAGGGCGGCGAGAAATATTGCTGCCTGGGCAAGACTTTTGGGCAGGCTTTTGGGAGCCTGTTAATTGGGCAATTCCTCCCAGACTAACACGAGATTCCTGCTTACCCATCATTTAAGGTGTTTTCCTTAAACGGTATAAAACTACCAGGCTAMCAAAACTATAAATCAGACCGTTAAACATAATAGTTAACAAAGGATATAGGAATTGATTTTAAGGCACCTGACCTAATGTCCCAAAGAAGTCCATGGGAATCTGCAGTGATTCAGCAGAAGCTACATCAGATACCAATATTAAACTAAATTATAAAATCCATTACATTCATATTGCAGATAAAAATCCTATCAAATAGTCCACAGAGCCTGCCGGTTTCCCTCAGAAAGGCTGTGTTCTCTAACAAGCGTTGCTACTTGTAGGGTGGACTAGGAAATAAGGGTGCAGTTCTCACACGGTGCTCAAGACCCACATCCTCAGTGGGGCAGGACCAGACCCAAAGCCACTGCCCAACCGCTCCAGAGACACTGGGGCTTCAGGCRAGGACACGAGTACCTCCAGCACTGCCTGGGAGTATAGGATTCATCCCAATCACTTACCAATATCACTCAGAAATGCTAGGACCAGGCATTCTGCTTCCTCCCAAGATGTTTTTACAGCTCCCAATCTCTGTATAAGCATCTGATCCTCCTCTGAACCTTCAAGGTTGCTGGCCCCAATCGGCTTCCCATACAAACGTGTCCTAAGGTCTCACAGTATGTGCTGTAAAAGAGCTCCCTTTTACCAACTTTGAATTTTGTTTCACGTTTCATTTCTGTTTCACGACACAGGAACAGTCCTGACCTACATTCCCTAAATAATTTATTACATGCTAGATTTATTATGCCCATTATGATTTGCCTTTTCGATACAAATCGGCTCAATCTCTCCTCATGTGAAGTTTTCCCTGCCACAGCCTATTACTATCCACCTGCTCCAGCAGTTCTAATTCCTTATGCACCATGTATAAAGCTGCTAAACAAAAAATCACATGGTGTTTGATTATATATTTACAAAGTACTACTGGAGTTTGAAAACTGAAGAAGAACCATTTCACTGGAAGTATTTTGACAAGTCTGGAAGTCCATCAAATGATGTTTTCACTACGTGAAGAGTTGGTGACATTATTGATGGAATTATCCTGAGTCAGGCTCCTACACTGATAACATCAAATAGTTACCCAGAGAGCACTTTCAAAGCCATTAAACCCACGCCACATGGCTTGGGACATTGCTTATGCTGTTGATTGCAAGATATATTTGCAGGCATTTCAAGAACTATAAATACTTTTCAACACGGTGTGAATAAGTCAAATGCTGTTTTCCAGGCAAAAAGGAAGAAATCTCCAACCAGAGAGTGTCTGACTTCCTGTAATTCTTTGTAGCAAGCTATTAGCAGCACAAATAGTCTTCRAAATTAGCAAGAAAAGTGAAAATAAGCAGCAGGGAATCCCTGTGCRCTGCACTGCAGCTACACTGGCAGGCTGGAGAAGCAGCCCATCTGATGGACACCTCGGTCCCATACAACTAGRAATAACTTTTAACCCAAAACCACTTTCAGGTGGACACAAAGCTGGAGSCAGGAGACCCTTTGGACGTGGCAGGGTGGGTGGGCAGCACCACCTCTGACCGGGATGTGCCTGAAATTCTTGGCCCTGGAGGAAAGGAGGGCAAGAAAAAAGCACGCAGGGTCTGCAAGGACCCCATCTACAAGGCAAGAAATTCCTCCTTCTATAATCAAGGAGAAGTCCACATGTTTATTTGTGGACTGACCTGTCTGCACTAAAGGAATGGCGAGGAAAAAGAAACCTAAATAACATTTTACTGGCCTGTTCATAAAGGAAATATTCCTTTGGCATGTAGTGCTAAACAGACTGGGTAAAGCATATCTCCTGAAAGATGTACAGTAGGAAAAATATCTACCTAGAAAGATCAAGACAGGTGCAGAATGGTTAGACTTTTTTTGTTTGAACAAACATCTTTTCCCATCTATCTCAAACCTGAGGTTCTCTCAGAAAAACTAACACACAAACATCTTTCCATCTCCCACATATTTTTCATGCAGGATCCACAACACTCCCCAAGTACCTTCTTTGAGCTCAAGGCACCTCTTCTATTCGGTATAGCTTTTTTTGGCTTTTGTTTTTTTACTTCTTAACTAAACCAAAAAGATGTTGCAGGTCACTGCTTCCATTGCCTTTTGGAGGTCCGATGGTGAATGCAGGAGTCACAGGACAGGGTTTGGCAAGCAAAAATTCTCCAGTRCATTGCCTTTTAAAGAAAATACGCCTGCTTGCAACTGCTGCACTTTTACACACAATTAATGTTTCAGGATCTTAATCAGCATTTGTACACAAAAGCAGTCATTCTAACAGAAAACAAACCACTCTCTCAAAAACCAGAAGAATCAGCTTGCCCTCCTCCCCGGGCAAGTTAAACCTCAGCGCTGTCACGCGCCTCCCACAGAAGGCAGTAAAAAAAATTCTCTACCCAGTCTGGATTCACACCACCACACTTCCTCGGATTTCTTTTGAAACATATTTCCTAACTCTTCCCTCAATTAAATAAATAAACTAATAATAATTTCAGATGCCCTCCTCAGGCTGAAGCCCCCCTTTCACTACATTGGTCTCGGGACCACGAGGAGCTTCTGTTTCACCCCCGCCGTGGGCGGCCGCCCCAAACCTGCCCCAGCTGGAGGCTGGTTTGGCAGGGGAGGCACCGCTCGGGCACCRGCTGCCTGAGCCTGTTTGGGCACCTACCCGCTGCTGGTGCCAGGCCCTGCAAGAAGAGCCTGGTGAGCTACTTGATCTGCTGCTTCAGCTTGCTCAGATGGCAGTATCTGGTGCTTTTCCTCTTGGTTTGCTGAGTTACAGCTACTCGCAGGAGGCTCTAACAGCCACCAAAGCAGATGATGACCAGTCAGCTGGGAGACAGGGACATTCATTGCATCCTCCCATTAACTCCTTTAATCCACGAACCAACAGAAAACTACTCAGCTCTTTGTCTCCCTCGTCTTAGGATGGTTCTGCTGCTGCTTCAGTGAAATAGCCCAAAAGCCAAAATAATGTAAGGAAAGTTGTAGCAACCGGCACTTCTTAATCTGGTGTGGTTTCCTTATTTAGAAGGCCTCAAAAGATCTTTTCCAGCACTTGTCCAGCCTCCTCCTAAGCCCAGGAACTTTTTGACACCATAGTGTCCTTTAGAAAGGAGCTCCACAGAACAACCACCCTCTCTGTAAAGAGCCACTAGTTCCGAAACCAGCTCCAATCAAGTTTACGTTCTCCTGCCCTGACACTGGGAGGCAAGAGAGTCAAATCCTTCTCAAATCGCTCATTTCACAGACCTCACTCACATCCTTCTTCCATCACCAGGATGCCCCAGCCTATTCAGTCATTGCTCACATGGAAGCCCCTGCAGATTTCTCATCACCTGGCTTACTTTTCTGCAAGCCTTTTCCAGGTATCCTACGTCCTTTCTGAGATGAAAGGAAGGGGAGATGAAGCAGTATCCAGTGTATGGGCATAACGTGGATTTAGACATGGCATAATAGCATTATGTATTTTATTCTTTACTCCTTTCATAGTATTGCATAAGATTTGACACGCTTTCTTTGATCACTGTTAAGCACAGAGCTGACGGCTTCACGGAGCTACTATCGATCTCAAAATCTCACCCAAAAGGCTGCCGGTCAACTCAAGAGTCCGTTTCAGATGAGAAGCTCAGTTTCCTGCTTCCAGCACCTATCACTTCACATTTATCTACACTGAATGGTGAGAACACACGGCCTAAATTATTTTTTATGCAGTACCAGGGACTTGGAAAACATTCTGCAAATAATTTTAGTAAAAATTCACAAGTTGCTTGGATTACCCAAAGTGAGCCAGCAATAATAAGCAATCCTGAACYTGGGACAGAAGCTGCTGCAGCGCTCAACTGAAGGGAGCACGAAGGCTGGAGCGGTCTCACCAACGGGACTGCGCATGAAACAAGAAGGTTTTCTGGTCTTTGATCTTTGAGCTATTTGAAACCCCACAGAAGTGGAATGGCAAAGGCACAAGATCCTAGAGGAGTCGGGTTCCCTGCCGCAACCTTCTAAAGTTCTCTTTTTATGACCACCTTCCACCAAAATAAATAAAAACTTTCAAGTGAAAAATGTAAACCAGGGCATTTCCTCTCAATTCCTTTCATGTCTTTCCACCACCTCATCTGGAGTCACATGCTCAGTCCTGACCTTTCCAGATCCTGCTCTTTGCCTCACCACACTTATTCAGACTATCAAATTCATTTAGTGAAACCGTCCTCTCCTTTCACACTTGACTCTTTTCAGACATGCAGTTCATTCTCATGCAGACCCACTTTTAACTTCAAAAGGTTGCTTTGTATCTCGGCTTCTGATGTCCCTTGTTTAAAACACTTTCAAATAAAGATCTGAAAAATGTGGTAGCAGAGAAATCTCTCTTCGCCCCTCAAAAAGAGAAAAAAAAATCCCTATAAAGCAAGGCAAGAGGACATGCATCCACCCAGAGTTTCTTCGGGTCACTTGGCTCTCCTGTGCAGTGCCAAGATCACGGGGAGTGCTGGAAAACTCTCCCAGCTCTCTGGGAGCTCCCAGCTGCCAGCCTGGGTTGCTCTCCTGGGTTACCTTCGTGGTGACACTTCTCTTTGTGCTAGGGCTCCTCTGAAGTCACTGCTCTCCACAGCAAGACCACGGCAAGAAAAGGAAACCTGCAGTTGCTCCATTGAGAGAGCACCGCAATACAGGTGCATCTGCTCATCCCTCTAGTCAAGCTCTAGACACTCAAAAAAGGAGAAAATCTAACCCAAGAGCACTGCAAAACCAAGCAATGCAGCTTGTTTCATATTGACAAACTTTTATTTTCCCTTCTGCAGTTTTAGACGGCCGTGTCTCTCAACACGGCCGTGTCCTCCCCTCGCACAAACTTCTCCTCCTCAAAGCTGAATCATGAAACTATTGGGCCATATAAAGCRCTCTTTACCTATGCTGAGATGCTTTAGCAATCATGCAAGAACAATTTAATTAAATTTACAAGATTATATGCAAATGTGTAAAGCAATTATGTGAAAAAGATAAAGCAAGGAAAACCTGCAGGAAACTCCAACCTTTTAAGTACAGCTACAAAACAGACTTGTTTCAGAGCAAACTACCATAAACGCATTAGCTTCATTTATCAGAAAATTTTTGACTTTTAGGGCAGAGATACTAGATTTTACCTGTTCAAAGGTCATTTAAGATTCATTTTCAATTTAAAATATTTATATCACAGTAATTTCAGGAGGGCAAATACACTGCAAAGAGTAGTATATTACACTTATAGTTCCCATTAATTTTCCTGGGAAATACCTTAGTTATCAAAAACTGATTTTAAGTTAATATTAGGCATGTTTTGGATGCTCCAAAAAATCATGAAACTCAGGGCCAAATCCTATTTGCTTGCTCACAAAATCTATATAATGGAAACATTATAATCATGCCTTTTTTGTGCATGCATCAGAAGAGACGGCCAGGCATAATAAGGCATAATAATTTTTTAAGTGACATTTTAATCCAAGGAAGGTGATTTTTTTATATTGGCCCTTGTTCTCATAAAGCTTCCCAGCTATATTCCTACCAGAACTGCCACCGCAGTGGACTCAGACACACTCTGAACCAAATCAGAATTTCAGCAACCAGACACCTCCCCTTTGCCTTGTTTTTTAGCAAGGCTGGGATTTTTACCTAGTCGTCATACACAGAGTTACAGCAGTCCTCAGGGAAAAGGATAAGACCAACTTCTTTAGCATAATAAGCACCTGCCCCCCTTCCCTTGAATCAAAATGGAAATAAGACAATTCAGACCATCACACTGCTAGTGGRATTTTGCTTTCTTACAGGTGACACTGCATCAAAACCACAGCAGTTCTCAAGTCAAATAATTTTCCAGCTGGCTGCAACACCCCTTGGAAAACAGAAACAGCTCAAGATAAAACACGTCTCTTTTTATTAAAATACTGGTCAAGCTACTGACAAGGAAATGGAGGAGTTTAGACCATCAACCTACACTCATGTAAAATCAATTCCACGGCAAAAAATTTGGATAACCATGTTATTACACCTCTTTCAGTGCAATATTTTCATTTTTAAGGAAGTTATTAAAATCAGAACACCCCAGCTTGCTGGTATTTCATGTAATTCTTTATTGGGGTGTGCAGTTAATGCAAGAAACGGGATTTTGACAAGCTTTCTGCCCTTCTCTGAGCAGTGCTGCTATTTCCGCCGAGGCTGGTGACTCCATCTCCCCGCTAGCCTTTAGTGTGTGGGCAATTAGTAATTAACAATATTCCTCTCTGCCTCCAATCCTCTCCCACTCCAAGGCAGCTCATCCCAGGAAGCAGATGATAAAGTTACACAAGGYTCCTTCAGAAACTCGGATTCCTCCAGCTCTGCCCAGCAACCCACCCAGCTGGAAGACACAAACGTGTCCATTATTTGTGGGTTTTCCTTAGGTCCCTACCTGACTGCAGGGTCTACAGGACGATGGGGCAGCTCTTGGTGTCTGTACACGAATAGATGTCATGGGTGACATCAGTGGAAAACCTCAGGAAGTTCCTCCAAAGGAATTTTGGGCTTTATAGGAATAGCAGGACTCCCTTCAGTACAACAGCACGAGCCCCAGGGACTCTGACAAGAGCAACACCAGCTCTAGGGAAGTACAAGGACGTGGGAGCACCCAGCTCTGTGGGGAGCAGCAGCTCAGCTGATAACTTTGGATGATGAAGCCTGGAAGGAACAGAGTTTATTAGAACAAGAACATGCCAATCCACCGGACAAACTAGATGCACAACGTGTTCAAGGTTTGACAATGGTAATGAAAACAAATCTAGGATTAAAATACCAAATCAAGGATTAAAATACAGCTTAATTTCCTGTATTTCTAATAGTATTTGTCTCCATTCAACAAGCATTTATACACCACTTCAAGCTGATAAGATTTTAATTCTAGGTATAAAGCTTTAAGAATTGAATTCAAAACAAAACAAAGCCCAGCATCCTCCAACTACGTCCAGAGCCCTAGAGCTACAGACCTCAGCTGAAGGAATACAGAAGGCTGCAGAATTGGTAAGCCACCCCTGGACACTGCGACACAAGCACACAGCTTTAATAAATCAATACTAATTCTATACACTCCTGTGATGAAAAGGAAACTATGAAATTCCCTCACACCGACCTGCCAAACAGAAAAGACTCAGGCCAAGTTTGAGACACCTTTTTGAACATCTCTCTACAGGCATGGAATGGATCCCAAGAAAGAACGTGCACTGGATGTTCAGTGAACCAGGTAATTTTTAATAGATTCCTCAAGGGGGATTATTTTGCATTTTTAAAACCTTGGAAGCTTCCAAGACCTTGGAACAACAATCTGATTCAAGAGAAAAGAAAGGCCATTGCACGTCCAGGGCAGAGGGGAACCCCCTGTGTTCCTCTTTCAGGAGGAGAAAATCACAGAATCACAGAATGGTTGGGGCAGGAAGAGCCCTCAAGAGATCACCTAGTCCAACCAAGTTTTATCTACTTTAATTTTGTTGACACTTATTTTACAAGAAWCCTCTAATTTCTGCATTCATAAAAGTTATAAAACTGAGTTTAAAAACATATAMACTGAATAATTTCCAAAAAAATCTCTTTGCAGAAGTGCTTTATCAATAATCAGAGAYGGCTGCTCAAGAAACTTTGGGGGAAAGTCACCGCTACTAAGATGAGGACTATGTGACTCATCTCTTCCAGTGGTGGCTGCAGAAAGGAGACAGAACTACCAAAATTTGACCATGTCCAGATCTGAAATCCAAATATATTCTAAATCAGATCAGTTTTCAAAGGAATCCTTTTCCCCCCACTTCCAAAACTAACGCCCACTTTATTAGCAAGTCACCACAGCCTCCATGGCATGACAGCGACCGGCGCTGTAAACAACTGCTTCTTCAATGAGAAATATGTCCTTGACGTATTATTAAATAAATAGGAAAATTAGCAGAAGAGCCTGAAACGCTGCTGTCACTGCAGTGATTTCATCAGGATTAGGCAGAGCACGATGGAAGAAAAGCCTCAGACAATGAGACCTTTCATGGAGGAAACAAAACCTGGCGTTAATCACACCAGTGAGTCAGTTGCTGCTGCTAATTCCTAATCAGACATCAACAAATAAAGAGAAACATTTATTCTTATTTTMATTCTATTAAATAAACAGAAGTGAATAGAAGCTCTCAGGCTGCACTATAAAAATCCTGCAGCCCATCTAGCCGCCTGAACGAATGAAGAGCCATTAGAAGCAGCAGGSTTGGGAAAGGAGGTCCCGTATTCCACGAACCACGCTCACCAAGCGGCGCAGATTGGGAGAACTGCTGCATTAACAGGCGAGAGAAACTTCAAAGCCAAGTAAGGAACTCGGCAGAAGCGCCCCGCCATAGAGGGACCTTGAACCACTGTCATTAGAAAAAACATCTGCTGCACTGCTTTGATTTCCAACATTAGTCATTGGGCAGAAACAAAACATCATTTTTTCCCCCCAAAGCAGCAAATAATTGCCAATCCACTTCTACATACAACCTATCATTTATCACCTCATCAGTAACTGCTTGAGTCTGATGGAATTAAACACTCAAGTCAGGCAGTTTTTGTTAAAAGCAATAATTACATTGTTACTAGAATATACAATTAGGTAATAAAAAACAAAAACAAATCTGCCTGGCAATATTTTTCATGCACTCTCAGAGAAATATTACCAGACTGGAAACCAGCAACATTATAGAAAAAAAACGAAATACCCACTTCCACCAGAATAGAGCTACTTCTAATTTAAAACTTCACCCACGGGCAAAAATACACAGATGATTAGCATTATAGTGTTTATTTTAATTACACTGTGCAACTGGAATCCAGGAGACTGTTAACTCACTTTGGATACAAAGAAAGTCACTGAGAGCTCATCCTCGATTTATGACCTACACAGTGTGTCAGCCCCTCTATCACCTAAACTCCCCAACCAGAACATCTGCATTTCTCATACCATGCAAAACCAGCTTAAAATAGAGCTACTGGCTCAAAGAAATAAAAAACAGAAAGAAAATTTAAGAAACATGAGGTCAGGAAATCCCTCACTTGTAGGTGACACTGAAACATCAAGTCACCTGTCTTCCAAGCACTGCACTTTATCTATATATATAAAATCGAATTCAATCTTGCATTTACAAATACTTTCCAGCAACATAACTGCTGCACAGTGTCTATGGTGATCTAAGTAAACAAGAGACAATTGATGATTTCTGGTGTATTTAAAGACTGCGGCAAAGTAGTTGAGCCCAAATGCTGATCCCAGCACTTGTCCAGGTTGCCAATGGAGAAGTGTTTGGTCATTCTTCAGGAAGAAACTAAGTAAAAACGCATTTAAGAGATGTCTGGCTTGACGGCGTTGGAAGGAGGGATCATTAGAGGAGCACGAGAGCCTGTTGTCACACAGTCCTCCACAACCCCTCCTTCCTGCATTAACTCCCGCTCTACCTCTTCCAAAGGTTTAAGCAAAGATTGCCACGGAGGTATTATAACAGCACGCCTTATTATTATTATTATAGTGTTTAGAGTAAAAGCTTTGGGTAAGAAGCACAGCAAGAGCCAGGCGCAATTACCAGGGCGAGCAGCTGGCTGCTACAGAGCAGGGAAGTTCTCACCCGGGCACCGGCCACGCGGCTGCTCCCGCACACAGGTGCCAACGCTCCCGGTAAGCGGGGCCGTGGCGGCGGGCCCGGATAACCGGGGCCGGAGCGGCGCTCGGAGCCGGGCAGACTCACACTGCAGCCAAGAGGGGCAGCGGGAACCTGCGCTCACATCAACCGGACCAGAAACCAGCAGCAGAGCGGCCAAAAAYGGGATTTTGCACCCTCGGGAAGAGGAGCGGGGTGGGATCACATCCACACCAGGCACATCCCCAAGCTCTTCCCACACCAGCCCAGGTGGGCGAGGAGCTGCGCTGCAAGGGAACCCCTTGCAATGGGGCACAATTCATTCAGGAATGAAAGGGCTACTCCAGGAATTTGTTCCGCACCCATCCAAATGGGGATCCTTGCATAAGGCTACATGCAAAGCATAAAGCACACTGGTAAGTGCTGTAAAACTGTGGCAGAACTGAACGAAAGTTCCTCAAACCAGTCAGTACATGAGTCTTCCAGCATCAAATTTCAGTCTCTAATATATGAGGGTGACACTATTTTCCCTCAGAGTTTTTAGTTTACCTTAATATTAAGTGGTGGAATTAAAACCACAATACTACAGTCCAGTGAAAAACCTCTCTCCTGAAGTGATTCATATCTGCTCTTTATTAGTCGGAATCCCCCTGAACCAGRCTACAGTGAGCAAACAATCAGCATCAAAAAATGTACGTTCAAAAATGCATASTTCAGTCTCAGGTTACATCTGGTTTTACCAGTATGGCTATTACCCCAGAACGAAGGGGAGATCAGAACCCTCCACGCAGGGCTCTCGAGCCAACGAGGGCTCTGGCTGTGCCCAACAGCAGCCTCAATAAAACCAATGAGAACATATATCATGAAATTATTTGCACGCCTACTAGCCCATAGCTTTAAGAGGCTAATTTTCCTTATGTTAATTATATTTCATATTTCAGTAAACTTTGACATGAGAGTGTGATTGGATTTCATRTCCCTCTTCTAGCCAACTTGTATATTCTCTTAAATTCTGTGTAATTCTAGTGAAAACAACRCAAAGTACAAGCATAAGTAGCAGTGAATTTCAAATAAAACACACCTTTTGATTCTGTAATGCTTAAATTTTGACCAAATCTGGTATAACTAAAGTTACTTCACCTAAGAACAAGCATAACTACATCATAGCTGAAAAGAGTACCTTACAAAAACAACTTCATCCGAAAAGGTCATTGTTTCCTCCCTGAAGACTCACGGTGTCTTTGAAGCACATAACACCTCGGTGCCTTCTTAACACATCGTGCCCAAAAGGACTAAGGTTTCGCACTGCCACCCCACTCCTGCGGTTCGGCCTCAAGATAAAAGATGAGAAGCACAACATCTGCTAGACAGTACAATTTTAAAGTATACAGCATAAAATCCAAACATTACACTATCCTTTCATACTTCTCGGACCTCTTTACCTTCCCAATTAATGAACCTATGAACATATATCCAAGCTGATCTAGAACTGTGGTGATTATARCAATTACCAAAACTCCATTTAAAAAATAAACCCCACAATATTCTCATACAACCCTTGGAGAAATAACTGCTTTTCTCTAATGCCACCAAGACCTAGTTTTGCACCAAAGTCTAACCAAAGACTCGAACACCGTCCCAGGAATAACTTTCTGCTTGTGAAGAGACACAAAGCATGACCCAGCCTGAGCACCGGGCTGACTTCAGCAGCGGGGATGACACACGGAAGAAAAATCCGTACACTGGAGGGATCACAAGGCAACAACACTATCTGGAGCTCATAAAATAGAGCAGATGTTATCCCTTGCATACACACATGCACTTCAGTGCCGTCGCTACGTTTACAGGGAAAAATAGAGAGACCTGTTGAGATTTCTAATGCATCTCTAAGAAAAATGATGTCAAATACCCAGTCTCCGCATTTTTCCCTCTGTCCAATTTCATCTGACAACTCCCAACTATAAACTCATTGTGCCAACCTAAATAATTCCTCTCTCTCTCAGTAAGGCTGGAAGAAAGTATTTACCCACTTGCCAGCTGCAGCTGAAATTCTGTGCCAAGAATTAAATGTCTTTCGGGCAGGTTGTAAACTGGAAGCTTCTATGCCTGTTGAAAGGCAGGAACAAGAGAGGGACCACCCTACCCTTTCACAGATGAGCAGTATTTCCATATTTCAGCTACACAGTGGATTACATTTAATTAAAACATCCAAACAAGGTTACTTTTGCTAATACCAAGCTCAGAGACGAGGAGATATTTTATCAGCTTTGCTCTCAACCAGGCTTTGTATCTCCATCACYTCCATCCTCCGTTCCAAACTTATCTCTGTATTTTTGATCTTGAGAGAAAACTCTCAGATTATAAACTCCTTTGAATGAGCAAAACCTGTTTTATCATCTTTTTCAGGGAGGCAGAGATATACATYGTGTGTACAATAAATTAAACAGCAAATGTTCCTGCTTCCTTCCCTTCACCTTCCTCCCGAGTCCGAGGAGGCTYCGACCTTCCCGCAGAAAGCAGTGATATTGGCAGGCCCCGGCCAATACCGCTCCCGTGACAAGTACAAGGTGAATACCGRGGACAGAGCCGGGAAGAATGACAGGAAAGCACAAAGGATTCATGGATTAAGAAGGGATTAAGGCTACGGCAGAAACTAGAGGAGGCTGCAAGGAGTTTGAAGTCCCCCAACTATGCCAAGATGGGCTCTCCTGGCTGACGTCCCCAGGCACGTGAGGCTTCCTCTGGCTCTTGTCACACCACCAGACCAGGACCAGGTCTGGTCCACACCACCAGGACACCAYCAGAACACACCAAAGACAACACAACCGCATCTCACCCACGGGACTGCCGGGAGACCCCCTTATCTCCACTCCATCTTTCCTATCCTCCTCCGACTGCACACACACTCCCTAACTCACTATAGGATGCGGATGTGTGTTTTAGTGTCACCTCATCTTTGGGAAAGAAATAAGAATAATAAAAGATGACAAACCATATGCCCGTCCATCCCCACGTTCTGGACTAGAGTTCCCTAAAACTTCCAATAACGAATCACAGACACAAAGCCCAGGCCGGAACGAAAGCTGGCCCGTTCCAGCACAAAGCAGTGTCCATCCCTTTACTCCGCAATCCCCAGCCCCATTCCCATAGGGAGCACGGTTCCATTTTCACTGTGTTAGTAACCTGAATGTTGTGTTCACAGAAATATTGCCAAAACGCTGAAGTGTCAGTCAGAAAACAACAAATTAAAATAAGTAACTACGATTTTTTTTTAATACTGCTTAAAATAACCACCCTTTTAAAGAAAACAAAAATAGAACAAGTGTTATTAAATGCACTGAAACAAATCCATTATTAGCTACAGTAAGGGAAATACGTGTCCCAAGACGATCATCATCCCAGGAACCTGGTTTCCACTGCACAGAGAAGCTGCATCTCCCCCAGCTTCACAAACTGCAGAGCCAAGTAGTGCCGGTTCCTTTGCTCATTAAAGCTCTACAACTGGTGCCTCCTGTATGCCCACATTTCCCGTTTCATTAAGCTCGCTTGACATTAGATGAAGAAAGAGTACAAGAAAATTGCATATTCCTTGCCTAAAGTAAACTTGTCATTTAAGCCCCGTGTATAGATAGAATTTGATACGGTGCTGCTGTAATGAGTCACTGCGYAGCTTTGGAGTTTGTACAACAGTGCTCTTACATATATTTTGCAATGCTTCCCAGCTAGCTCCCATGCAAAAGCAAAGTTTTCCCTTTCCAGGCAGCACAGATCCTGGGTTTGAGCACTACACTTGAACTGGTCTAAATGAAGCTTACTTTTCCTGTCAGATTTTGAGCAAAAGCAAATTCATCTAAGCAGCCCTCAGCAACCATATTAAAGGTAAAAGTTAATGTGTTTCTTTAAAGGAGGGTAAGCAATTACAGAGAACATCACAGGCATGTAAAATTCTTCCAAACAGTGAACACAAGCAACCTGTGGATCAAGTTTCTGCTGAAGCTATTTCTTAGCTACATAAAACTGCATTTATTCAAAATGCTATATYCACTACCTACTGCGGGTGCTTCATTTGAAGAGGATGAGCAATTTCTCACTCGTCTGCAGTGTGGTGGGATAACACATTTGAAGTTTTCCCCATCGCCTCAGCTTCAACTTGCATTTTTAACTTTGCTCAAGTCTATTAGGCGCCTTAACACTCACACCTGGGTTCCAAGAGCCACCAGGAAAAGGGAAGGTACTTAAAATCTCAAATACAAAGGTTTATCCTTTACAATATTACTAACAAGATGAGCTTTAACTCTTTGCCTAGACGCATCCAGCTCATTTCATAGGGAAGTTTACAGTCATTCATAAAGGCAAAGTCTCCGCTTTCCATTTCCGTGTGGGAAAGCTGCTCTCCAAGCACATGGCTCCACATTTAGTACTTGGAGAGATGTCTGTAATGAGTTAGTTAAAGATGATTATTGCTATTCCTTCCTATCTACGTTATCAAATCAAACAGATCTACCAAATTGTACATCTTTCACAAACTGATAGAAACCTGGAGAGAAAAAACATCCTTCCTACAATTATAAAGTTAGCTTTATAATTCTAATTCAAGAAAGAMACAAACAAAAAGGCAGCACTATCTCTTCCCCCCCTCTAAACTCCATATACTATGACCTACAAGAAGCATTTTCTGCTTACAAGTAATACTTAAATGGAGATCTATGGCTGAGCGTTATCACAAGGATTGCACTTACTTGACAGTCTGCTATTAGCCAACTCCATTATCGCTATTTGCAGTTTTTAAATGTACAGATTCAGAAGTAACTGTACAAAGCCTCCATTACAAGTGGATTTATGGAAAGCCACAGCAATAATCACCCTCATTAAGCATATCTTCCCACAGCCCTGCATTATGTGGACACAAAGAGGAAAACATTTCTTCTCCGTTACCCACAAGCTTAGATCTTTTTCCTTATAATCACAAGCTTAGAGAGCTGTCATGGGCAAAAGCAGAGAGGCCACTAAAAATGGTCCCAAAAGCTGACCTAGAGGTTAAATTTATATATAATATATATATATACGTATGTATAAGAATACCTGCATACCTCCCAATGCACAAGCAAATAGACACCAGTGCAGGAAGTTCTGCTTTGATTTTGCAGCAGCTGACATTTCAGCGGCAACATATATGAGAATAAAACATTATCTATAGCTTCAGCTATTCTGCTAAGAGCCTCTACCAGCACTTATCCAAGAGACGTTTACAGATACACACAGGCAAAGAAAAGGGCAGATGGCAATATTTGTAACTAAGCTGAATTATAAAAATCTCTTGAGCTGAACTGATGCATTAACTCCTCAGCCATAAGCKGCTTTAACCCCTTTGCACCTATGGATACGCAACATCCCCCTTCCACGTCCAGCAAGAACCTCATGTGCTGAGATGGTGGCTCCAAGGCTGACATCGAGATCCCGGACGATCCGATAGAGCCACAAGGCAGCGGTTTTGGCACACGGACTGCTCTCCAAGTTGACTGCTGACCCTGCACTTCCACCTACGGATATATTACAGTGCCCAAGTTCTCCAACGCGCCGCTAACCACCACAGCAGAAATAATAAAATCAGGATTAAAGTACACTTGCTCTCTCCATAAAACTGTTCTCGTGAGCCAAGCATTTCCTGCATTAACGTAAGGAGGGCAATGCACTTTATTTGAAAAGAYGTTTTTAAAACCACATGGGCAAACTTGGAACAAACACCGGGCAACCAGGCAGAGATCGGTCACCCAGAGCCCAGGCCCTTAGTAACCTGAAATCAAACGTGTCATTTCTCTTTGAAAAGCAGTGAAGGTGGTTACAGAAGCAGGTAAGAAGATCGCCTTTGCTTTGCCTTCCTCACTCAGATTGTTTTCAGGGGTGCCTAAAACAGCCAATATTCARCCTAACTCACACGCAACGCTTTGATTAGCCAGCGATCTCCACACTAAACCACTTTCTACAGCTCAATTCTCCGCTTGACGGGGGCAGCGTTGGCTTCGACGCTGACCACGCAACTTCATTTGGCTACGTGGAAACAGACACCCAACTCCCAACGCTTCGCAGAGCCGCGCCGGGACCGCGGCGCCGCCGCCCCGCCAAGGGCCGCGTCCGGGAGCGCGGAAACGCGCTCGGTACCGCGGAAACGCGCTCGGTACCGCGGGCGCTGCAAGCGGCGCCGGAGGCCGCGCGCCCAGGCTGGAACCGGCGCATCCATTTGCTGCAAATCCCTGCACGGCCCCGAGCCCCGAGCCCCGATCCCGGCGCGGGGCGGCCGCGCGCGGCCCCGGGCAGCGCGGCTCGCCGTCCCCACGGCACAAGTTTGCCGCCCCGCGGCGGCGGCCCCGGGGCGAGGCGCGGAGGCGCGCGGGGGCGCGGAGCTCTCCGCGGCGATTCACCCATTCCACCTTCTTGCCTCCTCGCCGCGCTGCCCCGGGGCCTCCCGCGCAGGTGCCCGCGGCGCTCCCGCCTCCCCGCGCCGCTCTTTGTTCTCGCCCCGGGACGGCGCCGCGCGCCCGCGCCCCCCACCGGCCCCGGACCCCGACGGGGGGGAAGGGGGGGGGC
>NW_020454092.1:12350084-12393458 GCF_003342845.1 Nothoprocta perdicaria | reverse complement strand
GGGCAGCGCCGCCTCTGCCGCGGGTCCCCGCGTCAGCGCCCCGCGCCCTGGCGAGCTGTGGAGCGTCAGCGACCCCTTAGCTGCCCCACTGTTGGCGCTCTAATCTCTGTTTTCCCCTGTGAAAGCACCTGAATTTAGAAATGTTGTGACACAGGTGGGGTTCCCTGTGCCATTATGATGGCTGAAGGGTCAGGTCAACCGCACTCATTGCGCCGGTGCTTTTTGGATTGTTGCACGAGGTTTTCCTGTTGCTGATAGCACCTCACTAGCACCGAGCCCGGTGTTCTGAGCTGCTGCCCTCCTCCTCGGCACCCTCCGCCTGCTCTGGGCCATGGCTCCCCATCCAAGTGGGCTTCCCCCTCCGTGGCCTCCAGCATTTCTTCTTGTACGTGGTAACTGCATTTCTCTGAAGACTTCCTCACATCTCCTCAGGATCTCATTTCTCATCTAGATTTCATCAGTGCTAAGAGCCAAATAATGCTTGCAGAGTTGATGCAGTTCTTCCTCTGTCCCAGAGCTGCTGCTTCAAGCCCACTGAGGTGCACTGTGCCTCCCACCACCAAACCCGACTCCGGGGAGCCCAGTTTTTGTTCAGTGCATCATGTTTCACTCAATTCTGCCTTAAACTAAACATCATAAACATAAACATCATAAACATAAGTGCCTGTCTTGCCCCTCTGCCTCATGGAGAGAAGCTCTGACACGGGAAAGCCCTTGGGTTGAGAGATATTTCCCTTCCTACTCAGTATCTAAACGTTGCTGCAAAACAGCCCTTCTGTGCATAACACAGTGAGGCCGTGGAGCTTAGAGTAAGTGCTGCTGGCTCCGTGCCACRCTACACTGCCAAAGTGCCCATGGGTTCTACTCTCTGTATTAAAATTTGGATGTGCTTCAGGATGCTTGGGAGCACAAGACTGTGGGAGATCCATGCTATGGAGCAGGAACTCCCAGAGCAGCAAGAGGGAGTCAGCTCCTTCCGCTCCTGCCACAGCAACAGTGGTGGGTTTAAGGAGGGTCATGTAAGCCCAGCCCCTGTTCGTTTTCTTTGGAAACAATAAGCTGTTTATGTTGCTTGAACATGGAAGATTTGTGGTTTAATGCTCCCTTGCTACTCTTGTCAGCTGCTTAAAAATTCATGAGTGGAGACATTGGGCTGCTCTTTGGGACAGAATTTTAAGATATTTTTACACACCTAAAGCCACAGGTTCCTAAACACCTTTACAAGTCTGGGCTTATGTGACTGACACAGAGCTGCCTCATAAACTTTTGATGCCCTGGAGCTTCTTGCTCAGACTTGCCGGTAAATGATTGTCCCATGGGTGTAAGCCATGGGTGTAAACCATTAATCATCAGCATGGTGAAACAAAGGCTTTCCACATACAGCTACCACCCCAAATTCTGTCATATTGCCTTGTGCTTTTAATGTCTTCACTACGTGAGCACTTGGGAGACCACGCAGAGCCTAATCCCCATAGACAGTGCTGCCCTTTGGGCACTGTTACCCCGTTTGTCCTCCAAGTATTCAAAGATTTTGCAGTGGTCAGAGGTTCCTCAAAGCAGAGACGTTGGCCTAAGCTAGTTGTATAGTAGAGGATGCACTGATGTGTTGTCACCAGAGCCACGCTGCAGTGGGGGATACATGGAGTCCTAGGGATGATCCCAAGTTTGATCCATCAKCTTTCATATAGCACCATGTTTCATTTCTGTATCTCTCATACCTTCAGCCCACCTAGTCATTTCAATGGCAAGTCTTTTTGGAAACAAGGTCTCAGTTTGTGTTTGCAGCATCTGGTTTGGAGGTCACTGCTCTTGATTAGACTCGGAGTAGTTTTCCCTTCACTGATCTGATCACTGATCTGATCCAGATCTCCACAGCAAAAATATGCACCCATATTCTTGTCATGTGTGTCATTTGATAGGAGGCTAATGGATAGATGCTGAGGGACAACATTTGCTTGCCTTTAACACAGCAAATTAGTATAAAAGAGCAGGATTTTTTTTTTTTTTTTTTTTTTTGAGATATGTCAGAACAATTTCCATGTTCATTTCAGCTTGCTAAATGTTTTGGATTGGATCTATAAGCTGGAGAGCCTCCCAGAAATTTTCTCCAATGATTTCTTATTATAGAGATTATACTCACAACTTTTTCTCACCTGCCTTTGTAATAATTGTTGACCGACAGAAGACCGTCAGGTCTTCTGCTGTGTTTCACAAGTGCCTAGTGCAATGCTCAACTCCATGCTGATGCAAGATAATACAACTCCATCTGCAGATCTGCTTGACAGCTCAGCTTGACGACCATATGGCCTCGACTCTGGCTGCCCACCAGTTTTTCAGTATTACCCCCAATACTCTTTTATTTCATAGACAGAATTGTTAGAATTGCTGTTTTCTCCAAATACAAATTCTGCCTTGCCCATTTCCATTCTTCTTGACTGAAGAAACCTGTAGAGACAGCCCTGAAACATTTTCATCCACAACATGAGGTTGCCTGGTCTCTGGTAGCTTTAATCTGGGTAACAACTTGTCTTCAATTTTGCAATGCTACAAACTGTACTTGACTGAAGAAACATTAGTCGGTCTGAATAAAATGTGATAGAGAAGGGCCCTAAGATACTGGTCACTGATAGAGRAATTGAAATGACCTACTACTCCTACAAAGGGACAAAATCTGTTAAAAATAATGAAAACTGTGTCATGGGAAACATTCCCAAAAGACACTTGTTCAAAAAAGCAGAAYTACAGGTGAATACTTACCCTTTGCAGATGGTGTCCACCTGTTCAAGCCCCCAAAAGGTCAGGGTTTTTCCCTAGTCTTTACTAAACAGAAAGAGGAATTTAAATTACTAAAAATCACCATGTACGTATAAATTAAAGAAATTAAAGAAAACAATTTGTAAGTGCAGTTAGCTTGCTGTCAACGTGGTCTGTACTCCTCCTTTTTCTAGATCTCTAAGAAATCCCCATTTTTGTGGCTTTTACTGCAATGGTGTCTGTGCTTAGCCAACGTAAGACAGGTACTCCGGTGGTCTTCAGTACCCATCCTTTCTGGTCTGGCTGAGCACAGGTTTCCAGGCTGCAAAATGCAGTCAGTCAAAGCAATGGAGAAGAGCACTAATCACGCTAGCATTTGAGCGCTTCCTAAACCAATATATTTATCCTCGCAGGATTTCTGTGATGTCCRGAATTACCACTGTCCCCCTCTCAGAGATGAAAAACAGATGCACACAGCAGCTAATTGACTTAACTAATGTCACACAGGAGCCTGTGGCGGAACAGTGAAGCAAAGTCAGCTGCCCGAGCCCAGTGCTGCGCGCCAGAGGACGGTTCATCTCCAGCACTGCTCAAAGTCTCTGAGCCTGGTCAGTKCCCACTGGCTTTTACAGCTCCCTGCAAATTCAAAGCACAAGCTTTCAGATCATGCAAACTAGGAAGGAAAGGGACCGTGGTTTTCAAACAAACCCAAGTCATTTAATGGTAGCAATGTTAGCCCAGCCCAGATTTGAAGAGTGACTGGGCTTTTGTACTTGCTGCAGGGAAGAAATGTGGGGTTTTTTTTCCTTTTCCCCAACAAATGTTGAGAAGTGATTTCTGATATTTGATCAAAGCTCGTAGTTAATTTCAGCCTTGTCAGAAAATCCATCTGGGGACTGTGAGCTCCCCTCCTTACTTTCACACTAGTAAAAGYAGTATCTACTGGAAACTCTAATTCCAGCCCAATCCCTTTTTCATTTTAATTTTTAGTCCTGGCTACTTCTTTAATTTTATATTTAGTTTGCAGAACATGCAGAGAGCATTAATAAAGAAGGGATAAAGTAGTTAAGAACATAGTGGATACTGTGTTCGGACATCTGGGAAACCATTCTGATTTAAAATTTCAAGTAGTGCTGCTAAATACTAGATGAGGAATGCAACTAACAGAGCTCATGTGTGGAAGAGCGAGTTTTTGATTAAATGCTTGTCCTTATAAGCATTTAGACAGGAAAGGGAGTGGCGTTGCCTTAYCCTTGTAGCAAATTTATAGACCTTGTTAGAGAGGTTAAATTTTTATGCTGACTAAACTTTTCCACACCCTCTTTCTGCAATAAAAAAAAAAAAAAAATAGCCCACAACCAAGCAGAAGATGAAGTAATGTTTCACGCTAAAGCAAAGGAAGTATCTCAAAGTGCTTTCGGTGCCAAAAATGATTTTGCCCAAATGCCTGCTACTTATTCAAATAACTGTGCCTCTTACCAGCTTTTAATATTTGGTAGGAGTGCAAAGCCAGTGTTTTTCTTTGTATGCGTCATCAACTTCCATTCTGATTGCGGYGTAGATTCTGCCCTTGGTTATGTATGCAGCAGCACCTTCTGACAACAGTCACATAGGATAAAGAGTAATTTGAAGACCAGAGACTGTAAGAATGAGAGAGAGAAGGATCACCCTGATGGCAGCTCTGTTGTTACAGCTGCCAGGCAAACAGGAAATACATATTGGATTGACTATTAGATCCTGAAAGGAGCTGATACGCTTGCTGTTTACCAAAATTTATTTCTAACTTGGAAGATCTGATTCTGAATTTTTCAAGATGTAATAGAAAGTCCAATTTTCCTATCTTAGCATTTGAGAGCTGTAATCTTGAAAAGATGAAGGAAATGAAGTATTGTTCTGACATCAGATAATCTCAGACTTTTATATGCAGGCTACAAGGCTGGAGTTGGAGGAGGCACGGGAGCCCTCAGACACAGCTCTAAAGCAGAGCTCTACAAAGAAATCCAGCCACGGAATTTGCCTTCTCCACTGTTGTGCAGCACAGAGGTGGGATCTGGGGACCAGCCCATCTAAAAGACCAACTATTAGAGGTGCTATAGATGGCCTTGAGCGCTATAGGTAGCCATGAACTTGGCAGAACTAGAATTATGCCACTGAATTTTACTATTCCTTTTATAACCAACAGTGTATTTTCTCTGCGTGAAGCCCAGCGTCCAGGCTCTGTGCAAAGACCAGATTTTAGTCCTCGCTACATAGGAGCAGCATGGAAGTGCCACACTTACCTGGAAGATTGTAGTGCGGTACAGGCTGACTGCGGAGGGATTAGCCTGGCAGCGCTGAGACTGACCGGTTTGCGCGGGCGAGAAATCCGCACGGCTCTCGCCGCACACCATTCCCACCTAGGAAGAGGCCAGAATGAGCCATATGTGACACTCGACCTTCCGAGCTTGAAAAGGACATAAATRCCTCCCCGAATCTTGCTATGCTTTTACAGAAGGATGTGTATGTATTATCAAAGTAAAATGAAGCTATTCCTTATTGAGTATTTTTACTTTAATTCGTTCTTTTCACCCCTCACTCTACCTCCTTGTTGTCCCTCTGAGTCAAAAAAGAAAAACAGAAAAAAAAACCCAACAAAAAACCTCACAACAGGAACCAGCTGCCTTGACAAGACATTTAAAACTGCTTTTGTTAAAACAGATTTATATTTTATGGCTTAATATTTTAGAGGCTGGTGACTGGTTAAACTTCTTTCAGCACCAGCACCTCTTGCTTTGGGCTCCAGCCTTCAAATAAGTCACTGGTTGTCATGATTTACTGTGTATACTATGGGACAAGCGCAAGATTTTGACAAGAAAAGATATTTGGGTGTTATTTGAGGAGACATGGGGAAAGTCACTTAGCTCAGTGTTTATATAGAATGGCTTTCTTGTTTCAGAGGTCACCTCTGCTGCAATAACAGGTGCAGTCCTCTGAGCACTTCAGACATCAGCTGCAAGGGCTGCTTTGTACATCAGGGAGGTTATAAGTTTCCTATTAAAGATACTCAACATTTCAGGGAATACATTTTGTTTAACAAACCCTTCCATCACAACTCTAACAGTAAGGTACAGCCCTTAAATACAACTTCTGGCAATAATAAGTGTTATTTCTAAATGCTGTTCCCATTAAGATGTTCAGGGCAATGGATGTAGAAACCTGTTGCTGAAAAATGTGTCAAAACTTTAAAGACACTGTCTGCAAATTTAAGTAAGAGCAATAAAGTTGGTGAGGAAGAGGCAATAAACACAGTACAGACTTGGGTCAAATTTGGGAATAAAGGTTTTCCGATGAACTGTTAAACTGTGGGAGAGTTGGCTCTAATACTCACTCTGCAAATACAACAGAGGGTGGTGTTTGGTTTTGTTTTTATAAGCGTCTTGAGATGGCATTTTTCCAAAACCGAAGGGTTCGGCATGTTTGACAAATGGAAGGGGCTGGCTGAGCATTCCTGAGCTTCCCRGTGCGGAGCCGCGGCCCCTGCAGAGCCCCCGCGCTGCCCCGGGCCCCCCTCCATACCTGGTGTTTTACTCAGCCTCGCATGCCTTTTTGCTCCGAGATCTCAGCTCTCACATCTGAGATATCTGATCAGATCTCAGCTAATCAGCTCTCTGTGTTCACCTCTCTCCTGCTCTTCCTTCTCTCTCCACACACCCTGCAGCCCCCAAGCCCTTTCCCTGCTGAGCACTTCAAGGCCAGAGTCACCGCTCCGGCACTGTCTATCCCCTCAGCATCCCCAACCTTTCCTTGCTCAGACGGCCTCCAAGTTAAACTTCAAAACAGGGATGCTGAAGTCACCCCCGCGTGCATCTCTCTAACCCTCCTTTTCCCACGCGCGAGTCTTTGTACCAGCTTCAGCAGGCCACTTGCCAAGGTTGCTCTGGGGAAGTTCTTGGCTTAGCCTCATCCCCGTAGTATCTGGGCACCTCTCAGTCATGCATGAAGCGATGCGACTAAGACCTGACCTGGGGGATTTGTTCTCTCCCTCCATTCTCTCGCGGGGAGGAGAGCTGTGCCTGCTGGGCGGTGCGCTTTGTTTTGCCTCAATAACGTTTCAGTTTGTGAGGTTTCTSTGTCACTCAGAAGCAGGGGGTGTCACCCACATTCTTAATTCTTTTGTCCTTTAACTTGGCTCTTTTGAGATGTTGAAGATTTTTTACATTTTTTTTCCATAATCTAGGCACTACATTCCTGTAATACAAAGAATATTCAGTGTTGTATATAATGAGTAAAACTGCCTGGCATTACTATATGTCATACTTTTGGGTGCAAATCACCCTTTAACTGTTAGCAATCAGGCTAAATGTGGAACAGTCCACATTTTGTGATTTTTTCTACTTTCCTTTGAATCAAAGACTACTGATCACAGTTAGAGAGGACATGGGGCTACACGGAGGTACATTCTGATTTTGTCTGACCGATACTGAAAGAAAATAGTAATTTTCATATTCAGATTTGGATTAAATGGAGGACAGTTTCTATCTCTCCATTCTCCAAAGAGTTCTCAGTTGAAAAGGAACAACAGAGTCCCATGAAGAGAACTATAATAAAACAGGCTATTTTTAAAAAARCAAGAATTCTTAAACAATTCTTTTTGGCTGAAAAAATAAATTCACTCAAAATCTTTTCCTCTTAAAATACAAAGTGATCTTTAAAAGTTGTACAATAAGGTTCCCTCAGGCATTCCTGTAGTGCACCATAGTATTCCTTGCAGTCTTGGGAGTTGATTTCCAGCAATCTAAACAGACAAAATTGAAACTGCAAGAAGGAAAGACAAGCATCAGCTGCTCTGGTCTATTCTGGATTTCCTGCAGGCAGATGGTAGGAAGATGAATCTGTTCTGTGTCTTCCCCCTACCCATTGCAGCCTTCCCCAGCACCCGGGGCCAGACCAGTGACCATTTGGCTGGTGAAGGGGAGATCCATACACGGAGTGGTTCACCTAATATCCTAAGACCTGACCTTTAAGTACAATTTAATCCAGAATAAGCCAGGACCACCACCAAAACATGCAGCCAAATCATATTATTCCTACCTGAAATTCCCTTTTCCATTCAGATGGCAGAAGCACTTGTGAGCCACATTAGGGAACAGTTCCAGATTAAACAAACTGGAGGAAAAAAGAATTTACATTTTTCCATTTTAACCTTGATGCCCTTTCCCCTGCAACCTTCCTGCACTGGCACCAGGGCTGTTATGCAGGGCTGGGGGAACAGCTGTAGCTGCTGGGGTAGCAAAGCTGCTCACCACAGCCCAGCTGGTTTCTGGCTTTGCCGGTGGACTATTGGAACTTCTCTCCACCACATGGGGAGTTTATGCTAGCCTAAACTGTATGACAAGTTAAGGCCTAACATAAAAGGTATGGCCTCATGCCTAGTTGGAGTTTAAAAGGTTTGCTGAGTAAAAAGCATATCAGCACACCATGTGGGTTGGTTGCTGTGTCCTGCACCTGTAGCTGCACGTCCAGGTCGCTGCCTTGCCTCACTGGTRCGATCCAGCTTGGCTGCATCTGGGATGTGCTCTGCTGCCTCGGACACGACAGCAGAGAGAACCTGTGCACAGGAGTGATTTCACTCCCGACTCTGCTTTTCCTTTCTGTGCATGGGGAAGCGGCCCCTCCCTGTAGCACCAGTTGCAAATCCCCTATTCTAACCCTGACAGCAAGAGCACAAAATATCCTTTTCTCCCATGCTCTCCTGCAATTTCCTATCCCACCTGCTATCCCATTCCCCACAGCATGCAGAGCTTAACTCTTCCCCTCCTGTGCTGGCAGGGTAAAGGAGAGAGGAGAGAGCTACTCGTAGGCTATGAGGAGAAAAGGGGACACCTGCAGTACCTGGGGAGGGCTGGGCCAGGGTAGGGTCCCTCACCCACAGAACTTGGGCTGAGGATGGGGAAGGGAATACAAAGTCACAGGGATATTGCAGCTGGGAACCTCAATTGACTTCCTCCTCACCTCCAGGAACTGTCCCACAGCCTCTTCCAATCACATCGTCACTTCTCCAGCCTGTTACTCACAGCCTTGTCCCTAATCCCCAATCCCACCTGCCTCCTCCCAGCCCACCCGCAAACTCACTGCGAGAGCTACCAGGGCAGCCACAAAGCCAGGAACCTTCAGCTGGCCTCAGCTCCATCCCCCCGTCCCTTTGGAGCCAGCTCCAGCAGTTCCCATCAGTGTCAAAGGCACACTTCCTAAYCTCAGGTTTGAGTTTGTCCAGTTTCATCTTTATCCATTCCTGCTCTACCTCCCTAATCTGCTAGAGAGCCCTTTAATATTAAAAGACTCAAGATAGGCAGACACCTCACAAGAGCCAGATTCTTCCCGTCTCGGGAAACTTTGCAGCATCTGCTCTTTTCAGAGCAGCTTTCACTTTTTCACTCTCCGTTTTATGAGGCAATCCAGCTGCCAGTTTATAGCTGAATGCCTTTTTTTTCTGCTTTAATACAGTGGGCAAACCCAAGGGGCAGTAACATTGCTAGAGTGTCTGCCTAGAACTTTCTCCAGGTGCAGGGATTTCAGCAGATGTTTTTTGTATTGTCCGGACTAGACAAAGCTGTTCAAATTAACTTCAGCTCGGAAGCCAGCAAGTAGATGTCCAGATGGGCAGTGAGACGCCCAGAGAAAGCTCTTGAAGCTGCCAGGGAAGCATTTGGATCATATTGTGCTCCCCATGTGCTACTCTATCCCTCAGGCTCTCACTGCCCTTTCCCACATRTCCCCGTGGGACACAGCAAGGTGAGGAAGACCTGGAAAGAAGAGGTCCCTCAAAGTCCTGCTGGAGGCCTCCTCATTTGAGATGTCACTCAAGTCTTGCTTACGTTTCGCTAGTGCGTGATGAAACGTGCCGTGACAGCCTAAATGAAAATGCTGTAAAATAAACTGCATCGGCTTAAAGACTGCATCAGTCTTTCAAATGGCATTTAATATTGCCATTTTGACTCTATAGATAAAGCTTTGTCATGCTACCATCATAAACTTCAACTTTCAGCTTTTACCACAAGGTTATGCTTGGCAGTGACAGCCCAGTCAAGAAGTAATTCTTTCAAAATCACAGGACACATAACCCCTCTGCAAATAATTTGTACATGGAAAAAACACACATTAGTGGAATTTGTTGTTTGCATAACCCAAGAACAGTTTTAATTAAACAATAAATCTAAGAAGCAATTAGGCAAAAAAGGGTTGAGGCAGAATTGGTATTTTGAGAGGAAGCTGAGATATTGCAGTTTAAAAATCAGCCAGTCTGCATGTTCAGCAAGTATCTGCTTCAGCACCTGTGGAAAAGCCACAGTGTGGTGTTGCATAAACAGATGCCTATCAGGAAAGAAGCTCCATGGGTAGATATGTAATTATACAACTTTAAAAAAGCATAATATTTATACTGCAGCCTGGATTGGCTTCAATCATGTGCATAATACATTTATTTGAAAACATCCTAATTACGTGTTTACCTGACAGAAGGAGCCATTACAATCACCCTGGCACATAAACCAGCTTTATAAATCTGCCTACTTTTGCCTTTTACCCAAGAGACCTGAACCAACTGCACATTTATGACTATTTATATAAATCTCTGAAATAAATAAATAATTGTATTCTTAAAAGATACCATAAAAACATTTTGGACTCCTCTTTCTCGTTCTACATTTTTGTAAAACATTTTTTTCTTGGAGCTTTTCAGAGCAGAGCTGTTGCATTTTATATGCATGGAAAAAAACCCATCCTTAACACTCTGGAAATAATAACAAACTCCTTGAAAGATTTAAATTAGTTTGTTCCCTGAATTAAATGTCCCATCTGCTTCATTTCCCTCCCCAGGCCTTCTTGTCACCCCACAATGCGCATGCACTTTTTTTTTTCCTCCTCTCTCTTTCCTTTGCGTTTCTTATGAATTTCAGGAAATACAGTTATTTCAGTGGGTGAGAGTTGTTTTGTGAGGGGAAAAAAAAAAAGTCAGTTTTAGGATTTCTACTGGGTGCTGAGTGCACCCATCTTACCTTGTTKTGCTAGGAAGGGGAGGCTGGCAGGGGCTGAGCACTTGCACGCGTTGCTGCAGGGCTGCTCCCCAGGCCTCTGCTGTACTAACAGGGTCACTTGCAACTGCAGGAGTTGGAGAAACACTGTTTTTTTTGTGTGTGTGCGTGTTTGTTTTAAACCAAGAGCATTGAAGCATCCGGGAGAAAGCAAAACAAATATTAAGAATTCTAACAACTTTGCAAACAGTCATAAGGGGGAAGCGTGGCGAATCTGGGGCTCGGCGACCTTGACAGTGCCTTTCCAAATAATGCCGATTGCCTAATAAGCTAGCAAAGCTAAAGCAAATTCTAATTTAAGGCTGGCTCCATCCTTTACTCACAGGATTCTCTTGCTCGCTTTTTTTTTTTTTTTTGAGCAAATACTCCAGTCATATTTAAAAATGGCACAGCAACTTCAGCTGAGCATCCTCTCCTCCCCTCTTAGAGAGGGAATGCTGAACATAAATATTTTCTGACTTGATGTTTTGTTTAATGTTTTTCCATAACTCATCCTAATCATTAGCTTACATTTTAGACATTTATAAATAAAATGTACTCATTTAAATTTTGCCTTCCTTTTATGAAATATCTCATTTTTAAATTAAAAAAGAGGAGACATGGCTCTTCTTTCTGGTTTGCATGTCCTGTCAGACTGATTACACAATCTGTTATAATTACACAGAGCTCTGCAGACCTTAAGGGAGCCATGTTATACAGTAGAATGACTGCTAATTGCTATGGGTAAAACCTCGAGTCCATCGAAGTCGATAGCAAAATTTCTGCTAATTTCATAGAGAGAATTTCTGGGGCCATTTTCAGAATTACAAACATCAATATTGTTTAATATACTTAACTGGAATGAAAACCAAATCCATTATTAATATCATATAGAGGCTAATAAAATTTCTGGAATACTTAAGATATCTTGGAAATTTGAAATATTTAGGTCATAAGTATTAAGAAAACAAATATAACTTCTTAAACTGAGTTATTTCCTTCTAACACAATTTGTTATGCCTCTCTCAAATTTATCGTGGAAGGCTATATGACACGTCTGTGTTTTCTCTTTTTCTCTCCGAGGAAATGGTGAGCAGCTAGAGGGGGCTGAGATGCACAACGTATTTTGGGCACAGCAGCCACCTCCCAGCAGCATCACGCGCAGGACGGCACCGCGCGCTGCCAGTCCGCAGCAGCCTGGCCCCCTCCATGGAAGCTGCTACTCGTCCTCACGGCCTCCAGCATTCCCTAGCTCTGCATTTGCCTTTCTGATTTCCCGCATTAGCTTACAGCTATTAGAATTTTTACCAACCTCCTGCTTGGCTCAGTTCCTCAGCCTTTTCAGAGCCACGTCCATCTACCTTGATCCCACTGTCTATCTGCTGCATGGGCAACAATGTGGTGTGTACTGCATCCCTTCCATAGGTCTTCTTTAACTCTATATTAAGCCATCTTAAAATTGCTTTCTGTAACTGCTGAAGTTACCAAATTGTGTACACTAGTTTTTAGTGCAATAGGGAAATTTCAGAAAGGAACTGAAAATCAGATCTATGGTCAGAACTGAGCATGCTCTCTCCAAACTGGTTTTCCTCTTTATTTTAATGTTTATTTCAAATTATTATTTGAATTGAGAAGTAGTTTTTAACCATAGGACAAATTTTAGAATCAACATAGARGAAATTGAAATTGATTAATCTTTATTTTTTAAAAAATGAAGAATCAGACAAGTTCTAACTACAAAACTATGCCTAGCAATTAATTCCTAAAACTATCTTTTAGTAAGTGTATTTGGAATGAAAACAATCTTCCAGTAATATCGGTCTATTACTAGAAATGATGAAGTTGTAAAAGCATAGTTTTTTATAAATCATCATCTTCTGTGTTCAGGGGAAAAGATAGATGACAATGTCATGTTAAATGATGGGGAGACATAATTAACTCCCAGTGATCATGGAGGAAGGCATTGCACAGCTCCATTTTTAAATCAGTAGCTTCAATAATTTGCATCTGAGAATTTTGTAGGAGCCAGACAGAAAGATATCTGGATCATTACTGTTGATTTTCAAAAACTTTTGAAACTAAGTTCAGGAATCAGTTAAAAAAAGAAGACAAAAACAAAACAAAAAAATATTATTGGCCCACTGTTTAAGAAAGGACAATTGTAGGGCTTTCATCCTGACAACTAGCTCCTGCAAAATAGCAAAATGACTGAGACAGCAGTCTGCTGAAGAATTAGAGCTGGCAAACACAGCCAACATCCATTGAATTTATGGAAAATACCAAGCTAATTTGATATATTTTTGTGTAGCTGACAAATTTAATTAAAAAAGGTAATAGTGTATTAATACTCTCTACAGCTAGACTTCTGCTAGACATTGACTAATACCAAATATTCTCCTTAATTAATTAGTAACATATAAGTAAATGTGCTAAGGATTAAATGAATTAGATGGTGGCTCCTTGACAGCTTTGGAACAGGTTTGACAGTGTAATGGTAAAATGAGGAATACTCACAGCMGATGCAAATGAAAGGTCCTAAAAAAATCACCTCCTGGTCCTGCACAATTGGAAAGTTTTAGCATTTAAGAAAGAAGAAAACATAAGTTAATCATTAAATTTGTTGATGGCACAAAAACTGTGGAAATACTGTAATGCAGAAAGCCATGGTAATAGATGAAAGAAAACAGCCTGCACCAAAGGCTTGTCTTGGCAAAGTGCCTTGTTCACGGTATGCTCTAAAATAGCATTTGCATTCTCTATCAAAGGCTAAGAATATACCAGAAACCATAAGCTTGCACTTGATACTTTTTATAATAGATATGTAGAAGGTTACGCAGTTTGTAGAAATCCAAGAATGGGTATTCAGTCATTTGGGCCAGAGAAGAATTAGCTAGAGCTGTAATAAAGTGACACTTTTAGGCTTCTAAAAAGACAGCCACAAGATTGGGTTGCACAGCCACAGACRTGCCTATCTTACATTAATTTGCCTAATCCCATTTGGAACCTACTTACACTCTATGCTATCTTGTGGCATTGAGTTCCACAATTTTAAATGACATGTAGCCTGTGGGAAAATACCTTCTTTTTCAGTTTTACACCTGTGACCCATTTCAGCTGGGAGCTGTCAGGTCCTCCGTTGCAAGAAAGAGTGAGTAGCTTGTCTTTGATCACTCTCTGAATCATTTATGATTTTATAGACTTCCATCCTATCTCCTCAGCCCTATCTGTCACAGGGAGTGTAATCCAAATCTCTCCTTGCATGGCAGTTGTTCCTAACTCCCATTGCCCTCAAGGACCAGCAGCAGGTGTAGGATCACCTCAGGAATCCACCTAGACCACACAGTAGACAAAAGCAGGTGCCACCCTAGTATATTATCTATGCCTGCTTCCACCAGTCACAACTCCAGATTCTCCTAGACCTTCCCCATTCCTCTACTTCTTGCATTCAATGCAGCATTGGACAGTAAATCCCTATTCAAATTTTTTAGACTTCAGGATTTTAGAAACTTCTATCACACTTGTGTCATTCCAGGTTAAGAGTCCTAATCTATTTAGCCCTTCCCATGTGGAAACTGCTCTGGATCTTGATAATCTGTTTTTCAAACCATTTTTTGCTATTGCCCTCTGTTGCTTGTCCAGCCAGRGAGGCCAGAACTGTTCCCAGCACACATGATGCCTGGGTTTCTATGGGGCCTCATGCCTGTTACTGAGGAAGGAATACAGATGGCAACAGTAATTCTGCTTTCTTCTCCGATTTCTCTKGAGCACTGAGAAGACATTTCCATATATTTCTATGCGATTACCTCAAAATCTTTTTCTCCTGTGCAGTAATATTTAACTGAGCCCAACATGTTTACATGACATCAGATTTGTGTCATTTCATGTACCTCACTCCACAGCTATCAACACTGATTTTAATGATGCTTTGTTGTCCAGTCAGCCYGACGTGTAATCTGCTATTCATCTCTTCACAATTCCTGTCTTCTCACCCTAAATAACTACTGTCAAGTGTTGTCACTTCACTGTTCAACCTCTTTTTCAGATTTCTGTTAAATATGTTGATATCACAGGCTTCTGTACCTCTTCCATTGCTTTAATACAAACTTCAAGTAGGAGGGGAAAGAATCTGAAAGAGAGGAATCAGTACTGGGGGCAGTATTTAAGACATGTCTATAAAGTGAAATTAGAAGGTGACATAGTGACATTATCTGTTTCGGTCTCTACTCTTAATAATTCCTAATATTAGATTTGCTTTTTAGACCAATGCTGAGCAATGAGCTGGTGTCTGCAGAGAACCATCTGCAGTGACTTCACCATCTCTTTCCTCCTATTAATTGCTGATTTAGAGCCCATTAATTTATATGTATAGTTTAGGTTACTTTTTCCCCCCTGTGTATTATTTTGCAGTTATGAAGTGTTTCATCTGCCATTTTAAAACTCACTTATTATAATGAAATCATTCTCCACTCTCTGCAAGCAGCTTTAGTTGTGTTCAGCTTCATTTCAGTAACCTGAATAATCTTTTATCATCTTTGGATTTTGCCATCTCACTATTCACCCGCTATCTGCAGGTTTTTAAACAAGTCTTAGGAAACCTGCACACTCAAGAGCTAGGGAACCCAGCAAATGGTATTTGCCAGCCTGCTCGGGGGAGGTGGGTGGTGAAGGAAGAAAGCGAGTGCTTGAGTTGCCAGTTCCCCACTTGGAGGAAGAAGGTCCCTCCAACTGGCACGAGGCAGTGCTCTGCCTGCCAGAAGCACAAGTCTGTTACCCCACAGCTACTCTCCGAACATCACAGGTGACAAACAGCAAAGAAGCATCCCCAGAGTGATTCAGACTGCTGTGTAAAACACAGAAACAGCCAAACACTATCTGGTTTAGCATGAGTAATGGTAAACTCATTTGCCTAAAAATAAAGAGCAAGGGCTACAAATACAGAATGAGGACTTTGGAAGCAGCAGCTCTGTGCAGGACTCATTAGTCTTGACAGAGGAGCATTTGTACAAGAGTTGCCAACATTGTTTTGGGCCAAAGAGCTGGGGAAACCCCTGAGCATTAARTGCTGGCCAGGAGATGCCACTGCCTCTGTGCTTGGCAGTGACAGGGCCATGCCTGGCCTACAGTGTCCAGTTCTGGAGCCAACACCATGAGGTTATTATCAAATCAAAATGGCTTTGGAGTCTTAATAAGAGATCAGAAATGCCTTCTAATAACAGTTGAGGAATTAATCTGTAACACTTTAAAAAGACGCTGYTACAGGTTAAACTGGACATTGCTGAAGAGTCCTGGAAACGAGTGACAAAAAAATGATAGCTCTGCAGCTAAGCAGATGAAGCTGTAACATCATCCAATTGCTAGACGCTGAAACTCAAGAAATTTAGAGAAATAAACTCAAATTCAAATAGGTTCAGTTCTAGGTTTTCTGCTACATATTTCATTCTTCTCTACACAATATACCAAAGATGAAGAAGTTCTGCCTASTCAGAAGCATTGCTTTCCTAGCTAAGCCTCAGCAGGGTCATAATCCCTGCTGGAGGGCTGAGAGCCTTGAAAGGAGGTATATGTGACACTGATGAGAAGAAAAGATAGCTGCAGAGACTCAAGCTCCCATAAGTGTGTGGTGGCATTTGGCTTTTGTTGTCTGAAAAGTTGGGTACAGGGAATGTCTAGCAAATTTGCTRTTTGCACTGGCTGACAAAAGAGTCCTGCAAACACAATGGATGAAAGATAAGAAACTGTGACTTCCTGGGCACAATCACAGCAGTTGCCCAAAGCCTGACCTTGGTGCATGCAGCACAGGATGGAGAGCACCACAGAGCAGAGGAGGGTCACGGAGCTGCAGAGCAGCTGATTAAAGAGGAGCTTGCAATGCAAGGCAGCAGCACATCAGTCGGGCGAGAGCTGCAGGACTGGGCTAGGGCCCCCAACAGAACAGCATGGCCGTTAAGCAGCCTTAGAAAGACTGTAGAGATCCATGGTGCAAGGTAAGTCAGCATTTCCAAGAGGAGAGTTGCTGCCCACCAAGGCTGCAATTGCATCCAGGCCTTCTACCTCATTCCCTGCTCTACTCCCATSCAGCACACCTCCAACATGGGGCCACCTTCCTCCACACTCTGCTCCCACCTACCTTTAGCACCTCTCAAAGAGAGGGAGTCTATCGGGAGCTCTCCTAGAGCCAGGCAGGGTCCCATCCTTTCCTCCCATMTGCTTGTCTCTTCCATGAGATCAGTCAGGACTGCAGAGGGACACACACAAGCAGACAGCAGAACATGTCCAGCAGTTCTGGACAKGCTCCTCTTCCCCTTTGGAGAGGAGCAGGAACATGTCCGCACCTTCCTCACGGTGACCACTGGAGGAGGTGGGGGCTGGCACCACAGCAGCTCGTCCTACCCTGCAATGAAGGGGCAGAGAGATAAGCCCGCATTGAAGTGATCAGGAGGCCAGTGACAAATTTAGTTGCTTGACAGAGGCCACCTCGCTTCAAACAGTGACAGCACTGAGAGCAGGAGCAGATTCAGGAGAAGTAAGGCTAGCACATGAAGGTGGAGCCCCATGGGGCCTGGGTCAGGAGGCATTGGTGACAGAGGCCTGCACAGGCTGAGCACACAGGAGGGTGCTGGGGGTGGTGGTGACCCCTGCCATACCTCCATMCTGTGGTGCCAGGTCACAGCAGCATTTCCAGCCACAAAGAAGTCATCAAGGCTGAGGGAAGCTCAGGGAGACACCTGCACAACCTTGCTGAGAAGCAAACACAAAGCTGACTTACTTCTGGGCATTTATAGCCTGTTTAGACACACCTGGGTTTAGGCACCTGTGCCCCCATTAACACCCTTCTGCATACTTTAGTACCAGCATTAAAAAACCTGTTCCTCCTGGCTTGAGGCTGTTGTTTGACACCACACACCGACACATTGGTTGGTATCACGTTACTTTTCAGGGTTGCAAGCAGAGTAGGGCAAGTGCTTGTCTGTAAGTCTGTGAAGAATCCAAAACCCCACGTGGCAAGCTATTTGGTCTGGATGATCTGACAGCATATAGATGTACATCCTGGCTGAAATTACACGGAAGAAACTTAAATCCCTCTTAATGAGGTGCTCATTATTGGGTGCATCCCGAACACCACTGCTGGAAAGGAGAGTGTGCTGTGGGGAGCACCTCAGGCAACAGTGTCCATTGGCAGAGAGTCCGGCTGGTCACCACAGAGCTTCAAACTGGGGCTCTGGTTGATAGCTCCTGCCTGTGCCCGCTCCAGTGTCTTCTGAGGTCAATGTGGGCTTGTCTYAGGCTGCTACCAAAGACCCTCCCAGAGATGGTTTTGCAGATGTTGCCTCCCGAAATRCCTCTTGGCCACTGTGTGGCAGCACTGGATACTGGATTTGTCCTCAGTGGCAGTGCCTGCCAGGTCATACTTGGGTTTTATGGAAGTGGTGGTAGGACCCAAGGTGCTGCACTCGCACTTGCTAGCTGGCAGAGAGGGGTATCTGCTCTTGGCAGGCCTTGCTGGAGTCATTTCCCTCCACATCCCTTCCAGCCAAAGCCATGGCAGTGTCCAGCAAGGGGCAGTTGGTGGGCAGGGCTGTTCACAGTGGAATGGGAATGCCGCGAATGGGAGCAGCAGCCGAATTTCCCRTTCCTGGTGGGAGGAGGAAGAGCCCTGCGTGTCCGTCTGCTGCTTCCCAGGCTGCTGCTCAGGGTTGGGAGGGGACTCCCCTCTCCAGGGCTCCAGCAGCGCTTTCCGCAGCAACAAACACGCAGCCCCTTCAGCTCTCAGCAGTGTCTCCGCTCTGAGAACACAGCGCAGGATGTTATTTTGTTGGAAAGCCAGAACTTCAGACTTTTCTCCCGCTTTCATCTGCTGGCAATTAGCGGTGTGCGAGTAGCAGCCTCGGCGTGTGTCACCRGCTGCTCCTTGCAGGGCTCTTGCCCACGGTTGCGCTCCCCTGCTCGGGCTTYGCACCCCACAGGGAGCCTGGTTCACTGCCCAAGTGCTCGCTGCTACCTGCACTTGCTATATCCAGCCTCATCTTTTCCTCTTTAACTTCAAGCTCCTTGTCCTACCATCTTCTGAGACTATGAACTAATTCCCTTCCTTCATTTATATTGTTACCTTGAAGGTATTTATAGGCTAAGACCGCATCCCTTCTGACTCTCACCATTTCTAATTTATAAAACTTCAGCTTCCTTCAGTCTTTCATAACCATGTGCTTTGTTCCTGGCATCATTCCTATTCCATACCTCATTTTTTAAAGAAAACTTTATTGTAACACTACAACAAAAACTACTCTGAGTGGACTGGCCACGTGGGAGACTGAGAAGCTGGTTGCATAATAAGGACAATCTTTTCACAAAGCGGAGGCAATTTGTTGCAACAAATACTGAACGAGTGGGTCAGAGCCAGTGAATTCACAGAACTACAAACTCCTGAGCACCCTTTTGGGGCAAAGAGAGCAAACAGCTTTGCAGCAACTGATTACAGACCGGCTCTGACTGCTGCAGAGGTCCCCAAAATRCAGGTTGCTTGTAGGCTCAAGGTGCATCCCATATCAGCTTCCATATTTCCACACACACGACTTGCAAGATCTTAGTGATTCACCCCTGGTATGAGTTACGTGCAGCAAGGAGTTAGGTGAAGGGAAATTGCTCCATTCTCAGTAACCTTAATGCCACAAATTCCCCCCGCTTGCTCTCCAGCACTCATATCTTCTGCCTTCCCTAAAACACAGCGGGCTGTGGAGGGGATTGCAGCCGCTTCCCGGGGAGGTAGGGAGCTGGGCTGCAGCCCTGCAAGTTACCGGGAATGCAGGCTATAGAAATCCCTACTTTCAAAGGACTACACTTGAGAAAGCTGCAGGTTATTTGAAGAGTTAGAGCTTGAAAATAAGAGGTTGGGTTAGCTTCCCCTGCTCCCCACCGACACCAGCTCCCTTCTTACTTGGGGATAAAAAGAGCCTATGTGCAGAAGCCGAGGTGGAGGGCAAACATCGCTGCTAGCACACCAGGAGGACCAACACAAGGCTGCGTATGTAGGGAAAAAACACTCACCACCAGCAAGTACTTTACCTGTGAGTCCTCTGCAGATTTTGGAGCCCCTGGGCAGAGCCCGTAGGCTCTGCAAGGCAGCAGCGAGGAGAAAGCAGGAAAGGAGGAGGCAAGAAGGATGAAAAAAAAAATGCTCTGAAACCTACGTGCCAGAGAGATGTGGGCAGGTGGTGGGCAGAGGCCTGAACAGCCTTCACAACCTTGCTGGTGATGGGAGGCCTGTCTGGCTTCTCCCGGGCCCCAGAGAGCTCCTGCGATGAAGGGAAGATTAYTTTTCAAGATTCTTTTCTGAGATTTCTTTTAAAATTCTCAGGCGCACTGTGTCTGGGCCTGCAGATTTACAATATGTAGGTTGAGTTTTGTCAGATACTCTTTTACCATCTCTGTGTTTATCCTTTGCTCTTGGCCTCTCCAGCTGCTCTCTCATAAATCCTCTGCTTCCTGCACAAGAATCCCAAATTTCTTCATTATCATTACTGAAACTAAGTGAAAATAGTTCTTTAAACCCATACTGCCCTGGAGTCAGCCCAACTCAGCCTTCAGTTGCTGCAAGACTCGGATTTATTCCCTGATTCCTCTGCCCTTCTGTTCTTGTTTTTAAATAAAAATAYTAATGCACAAACATTGCAGTGTGAGTAGAGCAAAGCTGTCCTCATGGAAGAGGTTTAAAATGCAGTTCAAGCATGTTAATGGTAATGCTATGTATTCTAAGTATACATCATTTGGGGACCTGCTCATCTTCAAGTGAATCCGCTGTGCTCATAGTCTTGACAGATTAATGAATAGGTCATGGATTTGCCTGTATTTATGGACTGCTGTCTTATCTCTTGTATCTTAACTCTCTTTTTTAATTTTTTTATGCCTTTTTTTTCTACCTGCATTTCTTGGCTGTCATTTTATAGCTGTAGGTTATCCGTGAATTGCTAATGGGTGAGCTGTGTTGAGCAGCGCACCCCTCGCAGGGCAATGCAACATGTGTGACATCCTCCCAGCAGCCCATTGCCACAAGTGACAAAACTATCCAGCAGCCGCTTACAGCTAATTGGAGACAGGACAAAGGAGCTGGCGCCAACACATTGGCTTTGTCTTGCAAGTGAATGGATGGAGGTGGCACCAGCACCTCGCAGACCGGAGGGGAAATCAGATCTGTTATTGCTGAGCCCTGGTGATGTCCTCCCACCTTCTTGGAGATAGAGACTTCGCCAGCTCTGCTTGAAAAATGCCTCTGAAAACTCCAGGTGTTTCTCTCTTCTACAGGGGAACTTGATCTTCACTTGGAAAAAGTAGTTATTCYGAAGCTTTACAGGGATAGCTTGATATTATTACCTATTTCCTGTAGATCCTGTGTGTTTCACTGAGCCGGGTACTGAGCCGCAGGACAGAAAAGCTACAGAGAATTTGACCTGCACGTCCAGCTGAGGTATGTCAGGAATCCAGAGCCATTTAACCTACTTGCATATGTATTTTGCTGCTGGAAAGATTGGGTGCATAGCATCTCCCAAAGTTAAACCTTTTATCAAACACGTACGTACAATGTGCTGGCCTATAGCCCTTGGGAGCCCCAGCGCAGATGCTGCAAACAACGGCTGTGAATTCTGCGCTGCTGGGATCACAGAGTGCTCTACAGCAGGGGACAGCCCAGCCCACACATCCCCTCCACTGAAACTGGAGCAGGGTTGTTCCCCCAGGACATCCTCCTGCCCTTCCCTTGGATTTGCAATTGCAGAGTTTCTTTAGAGGGAATATTTTACGGGCTATTTTAATCCCTTTTGCTGTGGTCGATCTGGCAGGACAGGGCTTGTGCTAGAGAGGCACTGCAGAGTGTCCTCCCTGGGTACCCACACTGGGTGTTYTGCACTTCGCTGCCTCGCACTCCCTCTTCAGCACAGCCTGAGACCTCAAGTAACACTGTCTTTGGTGGGGCCATAGCTCTGCCACGGCATTCAAAGCATAACCCATTCTGGTGTTAAATACCTGCATGGGTTTCCTAAGACAAGACCACATGAGGCTCCCTCCAGGTCCGTAATGTGTTGTTAAATGGTTCTGCCAAGACAGGGCAGCCGCTGGGCTGCAGGTCCACCRTGAGCTCCAAGGGTCCTCATCATCACGGCGTTAGGTCCTCCCGGGGCTTGTCTGCCTGCGTGATGCCAGGCAATTTCAGCCTGATGCAGTTCTCTCCTGAGGAAATGCTGGCTGTAGATTTAGGAATAGATATTGCCAAATAGTATATTGTTTTCATAAATCTCTGTAGATCTGCTTTATATCCTGCAGGCTAGACATTCTAATTATTGCTTCTATTTTATCTAAATTGGCAACAAAGCCATCCTAGCTCAGCTCAGAGCCGGTACAGGTAATTCTGCTAGACCAAATTCTGACCTTTTAAAGTTCATTCTGAAGTATCGTCTTTACTCTCTGCAGTACTTGCCTAGGTCTTCAGCTCTGCTTTTGCAGAATCCTAGCCCAATTTAAAATAGCAGTCACCATAGCTTCAATGCGTCGTACCTTAAAGATGTAGGCAATTACTGTGTGAAATATCTCAGGAGCAGGACTAATATCAAAGGGCATTCTCATACCCTTATAACACCCAAATAGCATATTAAAGATCTTGTTGAAGTTAGATTTAAGCGTGTCTCTTCACAGTTTATTTGCTGAAGCAAATGCCCTTCATTTCACAGTGATTTTTTTTCCTTCTGAGAACCTACCTGTCAGACAGTAGTTTCACAGAATAGCATTTATGTGTCACAGCTGTACTTAAATAATGTAAACCAAAGAATCTCCCTCCTTAAGCTGGTTTCTCAATGACAGATGTAGAATTAGCTCCATCTGAAATTTCTTATCCTTTCAATTACTCTCAGATTTTCTGCATTATGTTACATTTTTACTTCACCCATTGAAGTGGGAGGGTTTTTTTTGTTGTTGTAGAGATACCACTGAAGTAACCGAGCTTTTGAATTTAATGTGGTATTCCTTTCTGAGATGGTCTCAGCCCAACTTGATATTTGAGAATCCTCTCAGGCTGGGCTTATTATAGCAAATGTTCCTATTCTGCTGCTGAACAGTTTTTTAATGTAAATGACATTTTGTGCCCCAACCTTTACACTGAAGTGGGGCTTGACTGTCACAAGGAGTGTGGAGTGGCACGGGATGAATATCTGCCTGTATTTCATTCCGTGGCATTTATGGCAAAAAAATACAAGTCTAAATTTCACAATTAGGAGAGGTTCTCAAGCGGTGCATCTGAATATAATTGTTCAAAATGTATTGCCTGGTGCTTGCTTGAAGACAAATGGTGTTTTGTGTTATTACTTTGTTTTATATCCCAGATATGAAGGAAACCTTTGCTCTAGGTTCCTGATTAATTAACTATAGAGCCCTGTGCTGCTTCGGAACGCTGGTTTCCAAAGTACCTTTTGCCCTTCCCTGGTCCCAGGCAAAGTCCACCCTCTGTTCCACCAACACAGGTGGCATCTGCCTCTCAGGAGGCAGCTACAGCTCTCACCCCCAAAGCCCTCGTGCTGCTGAGCTCCAAATGGCACCACTGCTTGGGAAAGGCTTAGCAAAGCCCTGCCCAGGGCTCCACTTTCAAGGAACCTTTCCCAAACTCACCTTTTCAAAAGCGTTTGCCACTTCTGGCTGGTTTCTTTGGGGGGAAATAAAAAAGAAAGAGCAGGTTTATACTCCACAAGGTTTGAGAGAAGGGCGTTAAAACATGATGCAAGTGCAAATACRACAGTTCCAAGCACGTGTTGTTTTGGGGGGACCAAGGCCTGGTTTCTAACGCTCGGCAAGCTGCTGGCATTCGGTGGATACGAACTCGCTTCTCTCCTTGTGCCCTGGGAAGTTTCCCTGCTGGTGTCTTRCCCCTCTGAAAGGGCTTGTCCTGCTCCTATTCACCACACGTGGTGGTTTCTCTGCTGCTGAAGGCAGCGCAGCACAGCTATGTCACTAGCAGCAAGTGTTATTTCCTGCTTCATTTGTGGCATATTTGGTTAAATACGAAAGGGCTTTTGCCTTGCTTTCCCAACAAAATTAACTTAGTAAGTAGGGATCCTTTTCTATCAGAAATTGTCTAATTTCTGCTTTCTTTTCCTCACTTTAGCTTTTCGTTTTGGAAATGAGGCTCAGCAAACGGCCCTTCCTCTGCAGTGAGGGATTTAGATCCCACTGGCAGCCTCCTTATCCGCTCGTCTTTGGGCTCCTACAGCCCTTCAGCYGACCCTGTGCCCAGGTGGAATCTCTTCCCAAATGCCTCTGGCTCAGGTTCAGGTTATGGCAGTTTCTCACAGCACTCTGTAACTCATTTACTTAATTGCATTCTACATACAAGGCTGGCTGTTATTAATGAGTCACTAAGTTTTCAAGTATCCTATGTTTGAGCTTTGTGATTTAAGCACGTCACATGTGCATTGCAATTAATTATGAATAAAAATGAGTTTTTTTTCCCCTTCTAAATAATGTTCTTCGCCGTTAGAGAGCCTCGCGTGTGCACGGTGACCTATTCTGAATTTTTAGCCTCATGCAAAAGCAGCCCTTGGGTGGGGGCCCTTGGCCAGCAGCAGATTTTGGTCAGTCCCGATGCTCCTGTGGTTCCTGTCCCGCAGGCACGGGAGCAAACACCCCCAGCTGCTCCACTACAAACCTTCTTAGCCTCCTTTTTTTTTTTGCTGTCTCTTGGATTTTGCTGATTCTTRTTTCTCCTGCCTGTGCTTTTGGGAGGACCATGCTCCTTCCTGCAGCTGCCTCAGCCGAGGCGCCTCTGCGTGCAGCTCCCCACCGATATTTGAGTCTCAGAGCATCCCACCAGGTCCCTGCAACGCCAGCGAAACCGCAGCCTTCTTCATGCATGAGAACCTCTCATTCCTCCTGCCTATTCCCTTGGTTTCCAGCCTCAGTGCAGAGACAGCTCTGACATATTTTGCTTATTCCCTCTCTAATTCTTTCTCTAAGTTAYCTATTCTCGTCACAGGCTCATTTCCCTGCCCATGCAGGCTCAGAAATCCTCATGCAGAGCCCTAACTCGCTCAGACACCTCCCCTGGCCTCTTCCTGCTCAGAGCCCCATTGTGTGGATACACAACAGGGAGATTTTTCTAGCAAAGGAGATGTTCTTGTTACCAAAAAGGGCTCTGCAGTGCAGCCCCAGCGACTTCCCCAGCCTGGGCTCCAGCTATTGCCCAAATGGAGACAAGTGGAGAAGCAATTTAATGAAAAATTCCGAACTTGATTTCATTTTCATCAGTTCCAATAAATGCTATACATTAATTCGCTTCACTTTTCAAAATCACAATCTGAAAACTTTCTGCTCATATKCCCTCCTTTTTGTCCATCTGCATTTTGTCCATCTGAATGTTCATGGATTTTCCTTTCACTCCTGATTTTTGTGTCTTTGGAAAAATAAAAATTTGATTTTCTTATTCTGGCATTCCAGATCACCAGAATTAGCGCTTCTTTTTTTCCTCTTGTCACTTTTCCAAAGTTGAGGAAGTTTGGCCCGATTCCAGAGAGAAAAGGAAAAGTCACAAGGCAGTCCCCACCCACCATCCTTCTGCTCCGCGCTGGAGCAGGAACAAGCAAAGGGAAGAGATGGGAGAAGAGGCTGGGGAAACAACACACCAAACTTCCAAACTTTTTGATTACAACAGAATACAGATCTTTTCTTTAAAAAAAAAAAAAAAAAAATCAAGGCAAAAGCATCCCTTTGGAACTGCAGCCTTCTTTCACCAAAAGGAGACCCTTTGACCTCTTTGGCTGCAGCCTCCCATCCAGGATGGGCAGAGTAGGTGGTGATGCTGAGGTATGGGCACTCGCATCTATCTTTTTGGGCTGAGTGGGGGTGTTCTGCTATAAACCCTTGGTGGAAATAAGAAGGTAACGTTGCCCTGTCTGCATTTAGGTAAGGAGGGCAGCCACTTAATGCAAGGGCTGCGTGTAAAGGCAAGACGCGGTTGGCACCCCAGGAGGCAACTGCTGTGCCAAAAAACTCTCCCCCTAGGGACTTTCTGCAGCTGATACTGGCTCTGTGGTCTCCTGCTTCCTGCCTCCCTGCTAGCCTGGCAGGGCCACACAGAGAGCAGGAGAGAGGAGCAATGGCTGGAGCAAACAACGGGTCAAGGTGCAGCTCTTACCTTGTGTTGGTGCAAACTCACAGGCACAGGAATCAGCGAGCCCGGTGCAAGCTCTAGGAACGGCGACTATGGAAGCCATGGTGGCTTCTCAGCACACGTGGGTATCTGCATCCTCCAAACTTCGTCCTCAGGAGGTCTCAGGRGCCTGGGAGCTGTCGCAGGGCTGGAGGCAGCATCTCTAGGAAGCCACTCACATCCTCTCCTTGCCCTGCCAGCAGCTCTCCTGCAAAGCCTGTGCATTCTGCCCACTATTAATAGTGGATCATCTCTTTCCGTGTGCGTGTGCACCATGTTATACAGTCCATGTATGARACTGCTGGCTTTGCCAGCAAGCTGGATCCCCCCGGGGAATTTGGCGGGGGGGCTGTTTTCTGAAATCAGGCAGCAGCTCCCTATCCATGCTTGTCCTGTACAGGCCACTGCCAGTGCCAGGAAGGAATGGCAGATCCTGCTGATCGGAGCAGGAATGGGTGCCCTTTGGGGCAACAAGGCACTCGGTGCTTGCTGGACACAGATGTGGTCCCAGCCAGCAGGTCCCAAGGCCTGCAGAGCATCTTGGGCAGCTGCAAGCTGCAGCAAAGTCAAGGCCACCATCACATCGGGTTGGCACGAGGCAATCAGGAACGTTTGTCGTGGGTTTTAATTACCCAGAAGATTCTCAGTCCTCCAGGGATAAACCAAACCCAGCTTCATTCACACAGTGACTAGCTGTCACTGCTCCAGGTCCTTGGGGTGACACAAATAGTGGGCTGTGTCTGGCCCACGGTTGTGTGGCCTCTGCCCCACTGGCTGACCCAGAGCCAGCTCCGTCTGCCAAATGATCCAGCCCTACGGAGAGCCTGATCCCGGAGCTGGGTGAAGCTGGGTGACAAATATTGCTGCAATGCAGCGGTGAAAGTGCCACCATCACCTCGAGGGCAGCACATGCATCCTGTTCTCTCCTCTCTCGAGCACGATGGGGCTGTGGAGCCTCTCCCAGAATCCAGATTTATGTATCTCCCATAAGTGGATTTGCTGCCTTCCCTAGCCAGCTCCTCCAGCATTTACTGCCCTCCTGCTGCGTTCTTTTATCTTTTTTCCCAGGATGAATTTTTCTAATGTCTGCATACAGCTTTGAGCTCTTGTTGTGCACTTCTCTGCAAGACTGAGACTACTGAACTGTCAAGAACTCTTCTTGCAGAGACCAGGGCATCTCTCAATCTTCTCTTCTGCAAGCTGAAGCGGTTTGTACACTTGCAGTCATATACCAGGGCTTGTTTCCTGATGCCTACCTGGTACATTTGGCTTTCCCAGGATGAATTTCTGTGTCCTTCCTAATTCTGGGCGCTCTCTTTAGAAAGAGCCTTGCAGCRGTGGTTTCAGCAGTGCCATGAGCAGAGCAGAGATCACTCTGCTACTTCCGTTTGATATTCTTCCCATGTAAATTGGGGGAAGGCATTAGCTGCTTTCAGTGCAGTGTTGAAAYGGAATCTCATGTTGTGGCAGTTACCTGCAATTGTTGCTGAGASTTCTCCTGGGCTGCTGCTTCCCAAGCCCCATCTTGCAAATGAAAGCTGCAGTCTGTGCTCCCAGGTGTCTTGCCTTGCGTATTCCAACGTATTTAGCTGGATTATGGCCATTTCGCCAGGCAATTTAGATCACATTGAAACAGCAGCCTGGCCTACTCGTTATTAACAGCCTTACCAGGCGTTGCATCACCCGCAGACTTTGCCATCACAGGTTTTCTGTGCTCACGTAGACCATGGGACAAAAACATTTTCAGCATTGTAACTAGGACCAGGTCCCTGAGGATCCCTGCTAAGGACAACTCTATCCACAGTGTCTCCCCAGTAAAAACCACACTTTGAGACTGGCCTGTGAGACAGATTTTAGACTATCTAGTGTGAGCTCTAATAATTCCTAAAAAAGCATGTTTTTATTTTAAACCAAAATGTCATGTAGTAATAAGTGGAAGAATTTGGAGAAATCCAGACTTGCTTTATCAACAAGATGTATAACTCTGTCCTCAGAAGACCCCCATGACTCTCTCCTAGAGAGGCCAGGTGATGTGCAGCTGATGAGGCCTTTGGGGTTTTTCTGAACATTGGACCTACACTGACAGTTCTCCGTTCTTCTGAATTTTCTCCCTTTTTTCCCAAGATTTGTTAGACCGTAGCACTGGCTTGAGCTCATTCCTTCCAGACTCTCRAGCATCAGCTGTCCGGGTGCTCTGCAAATGCTGAATTCGAGGAGCTCATGCCTCACATCCCCCAGTGTTACAGATGGCAGGATTTATATTCCATCCACCGTATCATCTGGAGATGAATATATCCTCCCGCTTCATTCCAAATACAGAACAGAAATATCTACTAAACATTTCTGCCTTTCTGCACCAGTCACCATCTGGCAAGAGCCGGGAAGAAAGCGTAGTGCGTGCCAAGCTCGAGTAGTCCCACGGGAAGGCTGCTCCTGTCCAGGCAAGCAGCACCCTGGGTGCGCTCAGCCTCCTGACACCGGCACCTCAGCCCCACGCAGAGCCCGGGGGGCAGTTGGGGGCGAGCAGAGGGGCTCTTCACTGATCCTCTCCCCACAGCTCTGCCCGTTGCAGCATCCTGGTAGCTAGCAGGGCTGGCAGTGCTGCAAATTCCTCATTTCACCCTGTGCCAAAGACCCCATTACCATGTAAATCGCTGCGTGACTGAGACCGGAAGGCGGAGAATGGGGAGCTGCTTCATGGAGGAGGCTGAGATAAGGGGGCTTTTATTTAAATTAAGTGGATTTTTTTTTCTTTTTTCTTTTTTCTTTTTTTTTCCCAGCCACTAAAAGAAAAGATTAAAGCCAATCTGAGTCTTGCATGAGACTCACTGGGAGAAAACACTGCTAAACATCTGAGCAGTGCTTTGAACACGTTTTCTGGAGTGGAAGTCACCTCTCTGTATTTGTCCAAGTCACTCTGTTGTTGAGCTCCTTGTCGTGGCCTTAAGTGGCATCTCCATGACTTCGCACAGGCTCCGCTCGCTCATGCTTTCCCTTTTGCTTCTGGTGGCTGCAGCAGCGATCTCCCTGCGCAGGCGGCTACGTGGCCCTGCAAAGGCAGCCAGCACAAGGAGAGCAGCCTGGCACTGCTGTGACACCCCTGCAAACAAGGGGTGCGTTTTTGTGTCCCTACTGCATCCTGCAGCACTGCTCCGAGGGATGCGGTGAGATGTGGCTTTGCCCCACTCCGTGCGATGGAAAACACTTCATTCTGGTGGAAAATTCCCTCAGCAATCCCTGCAAAGACGCAGGGTGCCAGGATGGCCTGGCTGCGTCCTCCTCGGCAGCGACAGTGAGAGGGTTTGCAGTGGGAACCCATTAATAATTAACCTGCAGCGGAGACAGGCATCGCCGGTGTAACAGCATCCCGGACACCCGACACTGCTGACAGCCCCTCGGCGGGGCCAGCTGGAGACGAGCCGCTCGCCAAGGTCGTTGCTGTGACCTGCCTCCTTCCCCAGCTGTCCCCTCAGTGCCCGTCACCGTCCTGTGCCACCAGCCTCCTGCACTGGTCCTCACGGTGCCTCTGCCCACTGCCCACTCACTGCGGCTGGGAATGGGCTGTGCAAAAGGCAGGAGATTCGGTTTTGATTTGCTGCTTCACTTGAGGATTGCCCCTAATCAGCCTCCTCCAGCTCAGCACAGCACTTTTCTCGCTCTGGAGATGGTCCCGCTTCTCYTTGCGCGTTGCACTCAACCTCAGTGCCTCAAGAAGGGAGGATTTGGGGGAAAACCAGAGCCCACAAAACTGCTGCTGCTGCCTGCCCTGCAGGGTCATCTCTATCCTCTCATCCTCCCAGGAACCTCTAGCCCCAGGTCCCAGCGTGGGAACGGGGCGCTGGGCCTGGCTGCCTGTTCTACCTCAGGGCTCAAAATAAATCCCCAAAATTATGTCAGTGCCTGTTGGGGGGGGAGAAAAAAAAACAGGATTATACACTGCTTTCTTGGAAAAAAAGAGGCAGCTGGAGGCACAAATTGAAGTGGYGCCCTCAGAAGAGACCACCCCACAGCTGCCAGACACTAAGGTCTCTTGAAGATGAAGGTAAAAGGTTCAGGTAGGGGATTAGCAGGTGGGATTAATGGCTCAGCAGCTCTTGAAATGGATCTAACCACCCTTTAAAGCAGCTCCGTTGCAGCTCCGCRCAGTGAGGAATTGCTCCTTGTCGGCTTTAATTACGCCTCGCACCAGCTCCTCGTCAGGGYGGCCACGCACAGCGCCTCGCGGCGCTGCCGTCCGGGCGGCCTCGCTGGCGGCCTCAGCGCCTCGGCCTGGCCCTGCCGGGACACCGGCTCCATGGCGGGGGGCGCACRGAGCCACGGCGGGAGCAAAAGTTCATGTGGGATTGGGAGAAACGCGACTCATCAATCAAAATTCTTTCATCAGTGAAGAGAATTAATTTTAAGCACCATTTGGTTTTAAAGAGCTGGAGTCTGCAGCCACCAGAGACTCCAGATCGAGTGCAAACGCGGCTTCTCAAAACGAGATGATTGAGAGCTGAGAGTCTGTTATTAGGCTGTCTTTCCCGCTCCTTCCCTCCCAGCTTCTCCTCCTCCTCTGAGGAGGATGAGGATGGTGGGGACTCTGCCCAGCCACTYGCTGCGTTCGCCAGGTAGAGCCCATGGCACCAATGGCTTCATAGGCTTCATTCCCGTGAGGCAGTACAGGGCTGGGCAGCCTCCATGTGCCCCAGGCCGCCTTCCCCTCAGCCTGGACTTTCCTTACYCCCACAGAGGCTGCCTGCTTTTGGGGGTTAGTTTTAGGGATTGGGTACTCTCAGCGGGGATCGTTGCCCCTCAGCACGTGCCTAGTGTGACCATAATGCACAGCATGACCGTGAGGTCAGCGCTGCCACACCATGGCGCCAAGGGAGAAATGCACGTGGGATTTGGGAAGAGGGTTTGGAAATGCTGAGTCTGCAGCAGGGCGACGGCCTGGAATGGGGTCCCCCCTGGAGGCCCCTGGCGGGGGGCAGCCCCAGGGTCACCACACAGGCCTCGCGGGTGGCCAAATCGGCCTGAGCAGCAGGCTGGGCCTGCGGCCCCGGGCCCTCACTGCCACCCGTGCCCTGCTACCAAGGAGATGGCGGAGGGACCCAGCCAGGCAGCCCTGCAGCCCCCAGGGGCAGGGAGTGAAGTGGGAACAGAGCGAAAAGGTGCAGATAGGGACAGGGTGCAGGGATGTGGCCAGCAGCCGCATCCCAGCGGGAGGTGGGGGGAGGAATCTGCCCCACGGGCGCTTGTCCCTCAGGATACTTGGGATGCCTGGTGCTGTTTGCACTCGCCACTCCCGCCCGCCRCGGGGCCCCTTTCCAGCGGAGCCGGTTCTGAGCACAACCAGGCCCCACACCGAGCAGCGCGGCCGCCCTCCCCTCCACGAGCCCCCTGCCYGGGCGGCGTGAGCGCCGGGCCCGCTCAGCCCTCCCTGCCGCCTCGCGCCAGCCCTCGAGCCCTGGCAATAACGTTGTCTCCTGCGCCACGACAACTTAATTTCTATACTRACCTCCTGTGCTGGATCTCATCGAAAGGCCTTTTGAAAGTCTGAATAAACCGTGTTAAGTGGCTTTTCTTCTACCCACTCTTTGCTGAGGTATTAGGAGAACTCGAATTGCACAAGCAAGGCYGGATGCTCTGGCACTGGCTGGTGCCTAGCGTGTTGCACTGCCCCAGCCCTTCGGGTTTTAATAACCAGCCCCACCAACTTGCCAAAKGCAGACGGTTTCTCTCCCTCTGCTTCCCAGGGTTTCTGGGGACACGGTGCATTTTTGGTCCTCGCCTCCCCCAGCAGCTCCCGGTGCCTGCAGATTTTGGAGGCCAAGCAGGGTGCAGGACCGGTCCTGGTCCTCCCCTGGGGGCCCTGGCTCCCCTACCCCTCCTCAGCAGCCGGGCCATGGCCTCCAGCAATCCCTCCTCTGTTTGTGCCGAGCATTATCATTCACATCAGGCACGGCGCGGCCGCGGGGCCGCTTCGCCCCCGCGCGTGTCTCCTGACCTTGTGAAATGGAAATGCRCTGTGCGGTGCCCGCAGGAAAGCCCTGCTTGTGCTGCGCGCGGCCCGCCGGGGCTGCAGGCTGCCCAGGGAGCAGGGCAGGCGCCCGCGCTGGCCCCGCCGCTGCGTCTCCCTGCTCCACKCTGCGGTTTGCTCCAGGGCTCCCCYGCTCCCGAGCTGAGCGCCCAGGTGTGCTGCACCAAGAGCAGGGGAATGGGAGCTGCAGACCAGGCTCCTGCTCCACACTGCTGCTGCCTGCGGCCTCCGCGGCTGCAAATGCCGGTGCCGAGCGCGGCAAGTGCTCCGACTCCTTGAGCCAGGGGGTCRGAGTCACTATTGCCCACCCGGCACCTCGCAGGGCACCCACGGGGTGAGCAGCGCACGGGGCTCCGGACACGATCCAGGGAGGTGTTTCRGAATCATTCCTGCACCACTCCGGCTGTCCCTGTGCCGGCTCCCCATTCCCACACTGGGGAATCCCAGACCCCGTCCCTGGCCTGCCAAGAAGGGGGCAGTGGCCAGCTGCTCTTGCTCGTTACAAAATTTTAATTAATCCACCAAAATTTGCTATCTGCAAATAACTCAGACCTTATGAAATTCCAATAAAACCATTTATCACAGCTGGCAATTTGATGCTGCCGGCAGAGCTCTTGGATGCTTGGGGAGTAATTGATAGCCTAATATAATTTTAAATTAGAGTTTGTGTTATTAATTTCAGTCCTCTGAAAACACCTCTTTGTTAGGAACAAATCCCCCATTCCCTGCTAGCCCACGGGGAGCGGGTGCCCTCCCAGGGCTGCCCCTGAGGCCCAGCACTGTCRGCTCCTGGCACCCTGTGTGAAGGGCCACGGTGACCACTGAGTACCCAGAGCGGGGGATCCCTCTGGGCTGGGGGTGCTGAGGGCAGGATTTGGGGAACAGGGCCACTGCAGAGCATGGAGGGCTCTAGCGGGCATCGGGAGCCAGGCAAGTGCTGGTGCAATTCAGGATGCCCAGGATAGATGAGGGATGCAGTGGGAGCCGCTTTGAAAGAACCGAGTGGTTAAACACTTGATCTGAGTAATCCCAACTTATGCATCCTTTACCTTTGGGCGGATGTGGGATTCCCCTCCTCCTGGCCATCATCCCTGGAGTATCATGGCTGCACATTGCCAAACAGCTGCTACACCCTGCTGCGGGGCGGCTGCTTTTCAGAGGTGGGAAAAGCAAAATGATCCCCATACTTATGTGCTGCTTGCTCCGTAACACACTGTAAAGCTTGCACAGGATGAGGAGAAAATGAATGCGCGGTGACAACCGCGGCATGACAGTCTCACAAACCCTCGGCTCCCGGAGGCAGCAGGAATTCACCCAGCAGTGGAAGCAGCCCGGGGCCCTGGGCTGAGCCCTTCGCAGGGAAGGGATTAGTCACGGCAAGGGTGCCCGCGCTCCTAGGGCACAGCCCAGCCCCAGGCACCTCACTGGGGGCAGCATCGATGTATACCAGAATCGGTGAGGACGGCGGGTCAGGAATGGTTGCAAGCAAAGCAAGAGGCCAGCGGGATGCGAGGCGAGAGCATGTTTGATGTGGCTCATTAGTTAATGGGTGCCAGGCTTTGAAAGTGCAAAGCATTAAACAGGTGCAAAGGATTTCACATTTTCAATTATTTAGTTTTCCCCGCTGCCCCCCTTTCCCCCCCCAATTCAGTTCTAGGAGGAGCAGCTGTGTGTGTCCAACCAGCAGCAACGCTGTGGCCCAGGAGGAGCCAAGTGCCCGCGTGTTGTGGGAGAGAAGCAAACCCACAATTCCCACCTTTTGCCCTTCCTGGCAACAATGCAAGGTGCCAGGGGACACAAAACCCCGGGCATTTCCATGAGCAGCGCTTTATGGCATCCCCTTGTCCAGGGCAGGACGCTCCCACTGTCTCTCCAGGCTGCTCAGGGGGCATGTGGGTGGCACAGCTGGTACATGCAGGTACCCAGCCCTGTGCTGCTGCCACCAAAGGGCAGCACAAAGGGCCAAACCTGCCCTGGGACAAAGTGCGGGGTCCCTGGGTGCTACCACTGCCCCAGGGGACAGCAGAGTGCAACCCTTTCCTGGGGACCTTGGGGCGAGCGTGCCCAGCACCTAATTGCGCTGGGGAGCTATTACCGTGTTAAAAATCTGGGCACGACCCCGTAATGAGATTTGCAATTTGTCCCAGGCAGGCAGGCAGGCAGGCTGCAGTGTACTTTAGCCATTAGGGGCCGCGTGCTGTTAGCAATCACATTAGTGGGGCTGGGATTTAGCAGCAGGAAAGCAAAGTGCTCCCTGCAGACCCCAGGCGAGAGCGGAGCGAAGCGCAGCCGCGGGGCAAAGAGGAGCTGCTCTTTCCTCCCAGCCCGTGTCCCTAGGCTGAGGCTGAGCTGTAATGGGCTGCGGGTGGCAGGGGCTGCTCCGGGGGCTGCTCGCAGCGTTCGCTGCACTCGCCCGGCTGCACAGCTCTGCTCTGCACAGTTAAACATCTGCATTCCCTTTCCTGCACACCTCCGTCCCTTGCACATTGCTCTGCCTTTTGCCACCTGATTGAAGGGAGCTCTCCTTCCCAAAAGCTCCGTGTCCAGCACTGCATGTGTGAGCACAGCCTTACCGGGGGAAACCCTGCTCGGCTGCCGAGTCCCCACCTCATGCCCTGATTTCACCCTTCCCAGTGGCAGCTTCCAGCGTCACGCCTGCCCGGGGGCTGCTGCACTCCCTGGCCGGCTCTCTGCAGCGCTACCAGGTTTCACCTGCTGCGGGCTGTGCCGGAGGCCCCGCAGGCACTGCCGGTCACAGGAAGCTCCCTCACAGCCACAACGCCTCATTTGCTGTTTTTTTTTTTTTTTTTTTTTGCGGATCTATCAGTTAAACAGATTTTAATCTCCACAGTCTGCAGTTATTGATGTCATGCCGTGCTAATTTGTTAACACTCTGTCATGCAGGACGAAGCTTCCTGCCGAACGGGAGCGGGGAYGCGCTGGGCTCCCTGCGCAGCCCCCGGCCCCGTGCGGCAGGAGCAGAGACCCCATGGGCCCCGTCACRGGAGGCTCTGTGGGGAGGGACAGGGTGTGCGGCCCCATCCGTGCCCATCGCCGTGACCTCTCCCAGCACTCAGGTGCTGGCCCCACAGCGGCTCTGCTCCTGCACCGCCGGTGTCCCCAGATCGCGGGGACCTGCRTGGCCACCAGGCTCTGTGGCCCATGACTTGTGTAGGTGGCTCGGGGGGCAGGGGGACCCCGGGGCTGCTGCGCCGCTGCCGGGGCACCTGGCTGGGGAGCGCCGTGCCTGGGAGATTATTTATTTGGTGAGTTATGACTTTGTTTTCCTCTGTGTAAATATCTGGGAAGCACAGCTAATGTTCTGTGCACAGTGGAGGCAATTACAGCCCTTATCAAAGCGCTGCCGTCCCCCTCCATCCCGCTCATGCAGAGCAGCGCGGCTCCCGCCTTAAACCAGCACTATGAAACATGTGCCGGCGCCCCGGGCACCCCAGGCCGCGGCCGTGCAGGGTGCTCCAGCTGTGCTGGCGCTATCCAGGTGTGTGTGTGTGGGGGGAGCCCTCCAGCTGCGCTGGGGCTCTGCCCAGCTGTGCTTAAGGAGCCTTCCAGCTGTGCAGGGCCATGCGGGTGCTCTCCAGCAGCCCCCATGGGACCCTCTGCGCCGCCTCGGGACAGGAACCGTGCGGCACCCCCGGCTCCTCGACAGCACCGGGCGTCGGGCAGCCGAGTCTGCGACCTGCAGCCCCGAATCAGCTTCATTAAGAGCCATTGATCTGCTTCCCGCTTAATATATTTTTCATTTCCAAATGTTTTTTTCTTTATATTATTTTTTTTTCTTTTCCTGGCTCCACAGCGTTTGCAGCTTGTACCAATTAAGGCAGCAGCACCGAGCGAGCGCTGCAGCCCATTAATTAAACTTAGAGGGGGAGATGAAGTGCCCACTCCAGTCTCCGYGGCAGCTCTCTCGGAGCAACAGGCCCGCCGGGGCTTGGAGCAAGGCTGAGCGCTCGCGGGACCCCGGGGACGCCGCTCGCCATGGAGGCTCGCGCTCCCAAGGGGGCCTKGCTGCCGGCCCTGCACTGCAGGCCCTTCCTYGCYGCCGCGGGCACCACCGTGCGCGGASCTGGGCCGGGGGCGGCGAGGCCGGTCCCGCCGAGCCGGCTCCTGCTCCCGACCTGCGGCGCTCGCGCTGGTGCAGGCGATTGCCATGGAAACGCTGGCGCTATCGCAACCCGGCACCATGCGGCGCGGAGCCCCGGCGCCCCCCGGCTCCGCGGCCTTCCACYGTCTTCCTCCGCGACCGGGATGAACCCCCGGCCCGGCCGCAGGGTGGGTGCTCGGCCCCGGGACCCTGCGGCGAGGCCTCCAAGCCCTGACACCAGCTTGGGCAAACTGGAAAACAGGAGAGGGTTTTCCCTCCCTTTCCACAGGAGAGGTGCCTCAGMGCCGAGGCCGGTGGGTCTGCGCGTGCCAGAGCCTGCCACCTGCCTCCATGGAGCTGGCTCTGTTGCCAGAGATGGGACACGACAATGTGCCCAGGGAAGCGCTCACTGTGGGGGGGACACCACTGTGCTGTCCCTGGGGAATCCACAGGGCAAGAGCATGTGCTGTGACTGTCCCCCGGGGCACTTCCCCTTCACCCTCATTCCCCATTCCCCCAACTCATGGAAAATTAATTCTCTTTGAGATCTCTGTCTCTCTCAAACGCGGTTGAAACCAGCTTGCGGATTTAAAAGTTACCTGGGGCACGAGTTAGCGAGCAGAGCGCAGACACACACGTGGGGCCGCCGGCTACATCCCACGAGCTGGGACACAGGCCACAGCGGCGGGACCTGAAGCACAGGAGAGCCCGTGGGGCCCTCTCTGGCGCTGGGCCCGGGCTGTGGGGTGGGGAGGAGACCCGGCCCCACGGCCACGCTCGGGGCGCTGCAGCGGCTCCGCTCGGTGGCTCCGGCAGCTCCCACCGCACCGTGCCAGGCTGCCAGCGGGACAGGCCACGCAGCTGCGGGTGCTGGAGCAGGAGCAGTGCCCGTCGCACGAGCCGTGTCTCGCTGCCTCTGGTGGAGCAGTTGCCACAGAAACGGGAAGTTCCCGCTCGGGCAGCATCCGCATTTTAAGGAGCGGCACCAGCCACGCTGCCCCATTCCGCATGGCTCTGAGGGGTGTCCTGGTTGGGGCTCCGGGGGCTCTCCCACTCTGGGGTGCAGTGGGGCGCAGGAGGGTGCAGAGGGTAGCAGCAGGTCCCACTGCCCCTGTGCAGGTGCATGCTCTGCGGGTGCTCACTAGGCCCTGTGTGCCGCTCTGGGCCGGCAGGCTTTTAGGCTTAAGTGCTGCTTGGCGTGACTGGGAGAAATTGATATTTTGAGAATGAGCTTGCAAGGCACCATGAATAATTCACGCCAGGGGCGGTTCCGTTCCCCTAAACAGGCTGCTAAAAAAAAAAAAAAAAAAAAAGTACCGCTTAACATGGAAACAAATTACCACAGCGCAGAGCCCAGACCCTGCTCAGCCCCTGCCGGAGCCACTGTCCACATGAGCGGGACAAGGCCGGGGCACTGGGCCCCGGTGCGGGGCAGGATGCGCTGGGGGCTGCTCCAGAGTGGGATGGTGCTTTGCCTCGGAGCCCGGGGTCAGCAGCGAGTCAGCAGCTCTGTTTAGCTGCGATTAAGACTTTATTTCATTAAGTCCCTCATTAAGGGCGATGCTGGGCCTGGTTACTGTGGCAATGGTGACACACGTGTCACCCCGGAGCCAGCAGCATCCCCTGGGGAGCCGGGGCTGAGGCAGAGCAGGGACACGGAAGGGTCGTGTCCGCTCCCGGGGTCACCGAGGGGAGCAGGATGTGGGACCAGCCACCATCGGTGTCTGGAGCTTCCCGGGTCTCGGCGGGCAGCAAGTGCTGCTAAGTGGCAGGGGAGGGAGCTCCCATTTCGTGGTCACCTTGTGGGGCGGAGGGCACGCGGGACACACTGCGGGTTAATGGTTAGTGGGAAAGGGCTTCGCTGGGACATGAGTGCTCTCTGCAAACATGGGAAAGAGAATTCCCCACGGAATTCTCTTGGGAAGAGAAACCAACCTGGCATTGGATGCTTGGTTTGAACCAGCCACAAATAAAATCGGGTTGGAAATTAAAGGCAGGTTCCCTGTCGCCATCGCCAGCAGTGAGGCCCCTCTGCAGCGCCCTGTGCTCCCCGCATGCCCCGGGACCAGTGCAGCCCCAGGGAGGGATGAGACCTACGTGAGGTCCCCAGGGAGCAAGGGCACATCCAGCCACATGTCCCACTGCTGTCCCCGGCGCCAACACGCGGGGCTGTGCACGATTAGCGAGGAAGAGCCCAGCAGTACGGCCGCGGCGCGGCGAGAATTAGTGATAATAAGTCATGATCATCCCCTGATGACGAGCACTTAATGTGTGCCAGTTCTGCTATCAAAGTGCCTCTTAAACCCCAATCGCCCTGTCGATAGCGGCAGCGGAGCCTGATGGATCCCCAGCCGCCCGGCCGCCGCTCGGGGCGCTCCCGGCATGCCGCAGGCGAGAGCATCGATTTCCCACACCGGCAAAGAGGCAAATATTTGAAAAGTGATAAATAAGGGGAGCTGCCGGCTTGGCTGTGCGCGTCAGCACCCAGGATTAAGGCAACGAGGTGAGACTGCCCAATTAAATCCCAATAAAAATGGCTGCAAATTCAATTTTCCCCTCCGTTCGTATCCATTTCCAGGACTGAGGAGGGGGGATGCTGATAACCCGGGGCTCATCGATTGTCATTGCCAGGAAAAAATCTCTCTGAATTCAATTAGTTTGGAAAAAGCGCTGGGGACAAGGGGCCGCCCTGGCACCCCATGGCCATCACCCACATGGCATCTTGTTCCTGTGCCCGTCCTCTGGGTGCCTGCAGGGAGCCCCTAGGGCTGGGAGCTGCCAGGGGCAGGATGGGGACGGGGCTTGTGCCAGATGCCCCTGGCCTCCTCCTTTCCCAGCACGTGGACATGGGGACACGGCTGGAAAGAGCAGAGTGACTCGGGGCGAGCTGCAGTGCCTGCATCCTGTCCTACCTGGCCACGTCTGTGTCCCATCTGGGTGCCGCGGGGCAGAGCACGGGGCCACCAGCGCTGCCCCCGGCCCTTTCCCCAAGGCTTCGCAGCGGTGGGATGACCCTGCCGGGATGAGCAGCCCATACGTCTCATTGCCTTGGAAACTGCGCGCGGCTCCGTGAAGCCTCCTCCTCCTCCTCCTGCCCACAGCCGCTATGGCGAGGAGTGGAGCGGAGCCGYGGCGAGGCTGGGTCAGGACAGAGATGCCCGGCACCCAGCACCGGGGCACCCTCGGGCTTGGCCACCACAGCCCGGCTCTGGGGGCGTAGATGGCCCCTCGCCTTGGAGCAGGGCGCCCTGCAGAGTGCCCCGCGGTGTCCATGGAGCACCGGCCTCCCCGCACGGCCTGTGCTCCAGGCAAGGGCCTGATCCTCGGCCAGGCCGCCCTGGCGTCGCAGCCCGACGCTCCCCAACTCCTGAGATTTGGTATTCTGCCTGCTCCCCTACGCACACCGGCAATTAGAGCATAATTGTAGTATTTGCATATTCATAACCGCTGAAATTAATCACATTTGCATAATGGTAATGAAAGGGACTTCATTAATTACTGCTTTTTTTTTTTTTTTTTTTTTTTTCCTGATGATTTTGCATAGAAACGGCTTCCATTGGGCAGGTTCAGCGGCTGGGGAGGGCGCAGCGTGACCGCCCACCCGTGGGGCTGGCACGTGTGAGGCCCGAGGTGGCGCCAGGGCTGCCCCGGCCCAGATCCCACCCCCACGGAGCTGGAAGTGGTTCCCCATGGAGCTGCCTGTGGGACACGTGGCCCCGGGGCTGGGTGGAAGTCAGCCAGGACACAAGGAAACACCTAAACGTGCGGGGCCGCAGGGCCGCGCTGCCCAAGGCCTCGTGGAGTGGCCGGAGCGGGGAGCTGCCATCGCAGAAGGCGCCTCTGCTGCCTACAAAAGCCGCAACCTCCTGGCTGCACAGGGAGGTGAAGGAAAGGTTGGGACATGAATACGAGGTGTAAGAGCTGTAAAGAAGTGAGGAAAAGTCAGTGTTTGGCAAACATGGCTGATGGAAGCATCAATGAATGCTCAGGGGCTGGTGGAGTTGTGGGGAGTAGGAAATAATTATTGGTGTCAATGAAAAGGGAGGGAAGACCAGGTCCAAGCAATGGCCCAATGTGGAGACCAGAAAAAGCAAGAGAAGTGAAATACGGAGGAAGGGACTCCACAAAAAAACGCGGGCACTGTTGTCCTGCCCTGCTTACACTGTATCTGGTGCTCCCCAGCTCTGGGAGGGTGCTGAGCGCCTGTCACTGCTGCAGCCTGGGGCCGGAAGCTGCTTCCCAGGGCACTTGTTGCCTCCTTATTGATGGCTCCTTCCCCCGCTGCAGCATCTCCAGAAGAGGCCTGCAGAATAAATCRCTGCAAGAGACAGATTATGGCAGCTGAAGACTCCAAATGAGATGATAATTGCTCTGGTAATGACAGCGAGGACCTGATGCTGCAGATAAGGAAATGACTCCGCTCTTCTTGCCTGGTGCCAGGCGGGCTGGTCCCGTGTACCTGGGCTGCCCTGGGGCACCGTGTTCCTTCTCCAAGGGTTGGAGTCTGCACTCTTGGCAGGGACCTCTGATGGTGATGTGGTGACTCGCAGGCTGTCACCCCACTCCAAAGGTCTAGGTGTCTCCTGACAGGGCCTGGCTCCCCGTGGCAGGGAGGAGGCCACGGGGAGGCCACRGGGAGGCCACGGGGAGGCCACRGGGAGACCGAGCCAGGCTGGATGCAGTGGCAGGGCTGTCCGCCGGGCACTGCTGCCGGCTGCGTGTCAGCTCCAATTAGGCAAACTTCTGTATTCATTGTGCGCCCAGCCAGCGGAGAATTCCACAATTGAATTTTAATGCCCTAAAAACACATTACAATCAGCCCGATTAATTAAGAGATGGCTTAACACGGCGACCAGGCTGTGCGGGGCCGGCCCTGGGGAGCAGCGCTGGGCCGGGGTGCCCCACGGCCGCGTCTCCTGCACCGCCTCCCTGCCCCGGGTCCCGGCATGTCCCCAGCATCCCGGAGCGGGATATCCCCACGTGGGCAGTGGTTCTGGGGACATAAGGGGGTGCTGAGCACCCCAGGGGATCCCAAGCCCTGTGGCGGGAGGAGGGAGGCACTGATGGGCTAATTGCAGGTGGCTAATTAAGTATTTGTGCGGAGCCGCAAATCCCTGGGCTGGCTGGGAAATGGCTCCCCACCTAGGTAGCCGTTACAAGGCTGATTGGCACCAAGATTATAGGGGTTCGGGGGAATTGCTGGGAGCTGACAAAGCAGTTGTGACAGAGCGCGGGAGCCGCCGCCACCGCCATGGGGCTCGATCCACCACACGGCCCGGCACCGGCCCACCCTGGCCCTCCCCACTGGCACTTGGTGGCGGGAACACGGCACGGAATGCATGGAAAYGGAGGGAAACCTATAAAGGAGCCACTGCACCTGGTAACGCGTAAATCAGGAGGAATTTGCTAAAGGAAGGCCCGTGCCAGGGAGGGAAAGGCAGAACCAGGAGGAATGTCGGAGGCATAATAAGGCCAGGAGAAATCCTGGCACCGCTATAAATCCTTTCCTCACAGGAATTGTTGGAACGCTAATGATCATCCAAAAAGAAAAAAAAAAAAAGAAAAAGCCAGACACATTTAACAAATATTTCTGCTCCGTATTTGGAAAGGAGCGGGATGAGATGTTTGAATCATACGAGATTGATGAAGCAGTCTATTAATTACTGAAGGGAACGTTAAACAACATCTGCCAGCTCAGCAGGCCCAGGCGATGTGGGCACCGGTGCCCGCAAAAGGCTGCAGCGGTGCTTGGCCTCCTCATTAATTTCCCATAAAATCCTGGAATATCAGGACGATCCCAGCGACACCAGGAAACACGAGGGGGCTGGACCGGGCCGTGTCACCGCTGTGGAGGTCACCCAACCCAAACTGGGCACACGCCGGGCAGCCGGTGCAGGGCACGGCGCTGGTACGGGGCTTTGCCACCGCGTCTCAGCTCCATGAGGATTTATAGCGTGTTCAGGCTCGGTTCAATACTCACTGATGAAGAATAGTCATAAAGCTGGCGAAGGTTGTGCATTTGTTTCCCATAATATGATATATAGATTTTCACCCAAGTTTTTTTTTTTTTTTTCCTTTCCAAGCTGTAACAAAGCAAGGCCAGAAAGCAGCAATGTGCTAATTAAAGCACCCTACAAACATCTTAATCAAGACTTTCCAGACAGGGCAACATGCTTACCCGCATTTCCCATGTAAGACCCAGCACTGGTACAGGGGGAGAGGGGACCAGAGGACAGGCAGGAGATGAGGAGGAGGAAAAGGAGGYCGAAGGGCTGGCAACTCAATGGGCAGCCCTGGCATCAGCACCAGGTTGCATTGCTCTGTAGCTGCCTCGGACCCTCTTTATGGTTCAGTTATTGGAGACCCCCATTTCCAAGCAAACACATTTTTTTCCTCCTCAAATGCAGCCTACGGACGAGGCTGGACAGGGCCGGGCTGTGAGGCCAGGGGGAAGCTGCTGCTCTTTTACCAACCTATTTCTTGCTCAACAAACTCCCACTTGCAACAAATGGAGCTGAAAAGGGTGATGGCGAAAGATGCACTAGGGTTGGTCACTGGCAAAGCACAGGAGATACTAACTAAAAAATAAAAAGGCAGTCCCCTCMGCTAAGAATATGTGCTGTAAATGGCAGCAGATTGGTAAAACAGGAGGAGAGGGAGGAATTGGGCAGCTCAGGGCCCSGGGGACAGCGTGGCAAGGACCAGAAGTGCTGCAATTCTGCTACAGATACAGAAAAGGATAAACAGAAACGATTGAGGAACTGTAAAACACGCATTCAAGGGAGACTCTTAACAGCTCGAGTGTGCAGTTTGTTGAAGGAGAGGTAGGGCAGCATCATAGGACAAATATACAAGACCAAAACAAAACGAACCCCCAGCCCTCCCAAGCGAGAGGGGTTTTTCTCCARGGGTGAGAGGATGAACCGCCCTCAGACGCTGGCTGGGAGCTGGAGCACCCCTCGTTAAAAACACAGCACTGTCAATTTAAATGAAAACGTGCTTCAGAGAGAGACAGAGAGATAAGCGGCTCCCGGCAGCGCAGCCAGGGGGAATTTATGGCGTAATGAAGTAGTCCAGCGAGGCACACAGCATGGGATTGATGCTCGGTCAGCAGCGGGCCGGTGGCCCCTCTGTCTCCGGGGTGGCTGTGGCCATCGCTAAGCGCTTGAGCCGAGCGCCGCTAATTGATTAATCGGAGGCGCTAATTGAGCCGAGGCGCCGCAGCGCGCACCCGCAGCGCGCCGCGCAGCTCCCGCCGCCGCCGCGTGGT
>NW_020454092.1:12254272-12350023 GCF_003342845.1 Nothoprocta perdicaria | reverse complement strand
GAGGCTGCGCGCGGCCGGGCGGCCCCTGGCGGCGCCGAGGGGAGCAGTCGCGCGCACGTGGCCCGGGCCCCAGCGACGCCAACGGTCCCGCGCGTCGCCACGGCAACAGACTCGCGCGTCGTCAGGCTAACGGCCGCGCGTGTCTCCATAGCAACGGCCCCGCGCGTCGTCACGGCAACGGCGGCATAACCGGCACGGGCGGCGCTGCGCGCGGCGGCGGCGCGCGCCGGGCTGCGCCTCGTGCTCCTCAACACGCCGCCCGGTACCGCGCGGGGGGAGCCGGCGGGGGGAAAAGGAGACGCGGCCGCTGGGGGCGGAGCCCGCCCTGAGGGGGCGTGGCCGTTAGGACCGTTGCGGGCGGAGCCCGCCCTGAGGGGCCGCGGCCGTTAGGACCGTTGCGGGCGGAGGCCGCGCTGGGGCAGGGGGGAAGCGCAGCGGTTGAGCTGATCCCGTCGTGTCGCAGGGCTGTGGGGCCGGGGATGGCGCCTGGGGGCTGCGGGGGTCAGCACTAACCTGCCCTGCGTCCCCCCGCAGGAGACTCTGACAAGGGCGAGATGGGCCTGGGGGCCGTGCCCGGGCGCCAGGCCGCCTTCCGCGAGGGCCTGGCCCTGGCCGTGCAGTACGCCAGGGCTGTGGAGTGCCCCAGGTAGGTGCACGGGGGCTGCCTGTGCCCCCGGCCCGCAGCGCTGCTTGCACTGCCGCCCCGGCAGGAGTGACGGTGCGGCCACACTTTTATGTCTGTATGCAGCGGGGCAGCAGCTGAGTGCTGCCTTCGACAGAGCAAACTCTTTCTGTAAGAGAAACCCTCCCCCTGCTGCTGGGGGGCAGCTCAGCTCCTGTCCTGCCCTAAAGCAATCAATCTTAGTTAGGCAGTGGGCGCCTGCAGGGCCTCTGGTGATTGAACCTGACTGTCCCTTGCTCCCACTTGAGCTGTTCCTCCATACAGGACATGGTCTTTGCACCGCTGCACCTCACAGCCCCGAGGTGGGCAGAGGCCTTCCCAGGACCAGGTGCCTTTTCTGCTGTGCCAGCAGCGCCTCCTGTGCTGGGAGCAACAACTGGCTCCATTTGCACCCTCCTGCCTGCACTCCTGAGACAGTCAATGATTTCACATAGAACAGTTAATGTTTTCACTCACAGCAGTCCCAAAGTTGACCTGTCCTGAGGGTCTCTGCACTCATCTGACCCTGTAAGGCCTCCTGGAGGCACTTGTCCTCATCTCCACAGAGTGCGGCCCCCTCTCACACCATAATTTCCACTGTGACACCATAACAGCTGCTTTAGTGAAGTCCCCACTGATCAAAGTGCAGTACATATATTGCAAGAGATGCAATTAGCCTGGCACAATCTACTTCAGAAAAACAAGTGTTACATTTTTATGCCATTTATGTCTGCATTATTCTTTCCCTCAAAACATAATCTAYGGCCCTGCCTACAGACTAGGTCAGACTGAGGTCTGCAGTTGCCTGGGTCATTTTGCTTTCTCTTTTAATAGAAATGATAGTCTGTTTTGTTTTCACAGTGCCCCTTAACCGAATCGTTTAAGATCTTTGCTCGGGCCCTGCAGTTGARCTTTGTGTGCAGCCATCGTAGTCCAGCAGCTGCCACCTCTCCTGCTCCCTCTTCYGAGCCTGTGACCAGGGCCCACAGGGAGGCAGAGCAGCTGATCCAGCAGGGAGCAACCTGAGCAGCTAGCAGGGAGCGCGGCTGCCGGCCATCAGGATGGCTTCGGGGCAGCTCCAGCAGCGAGACCCTACGAGACCTCTGATCCCAACTCCTAGTCTGTGGAGTTGGCCTTGGCCTGAGGGAGGAGGGGGCAGCTGACAAAAGGGGCCTGTGATTTATTGATTTATCACTTACTACGTTCAAAGAGTATTCCCTCGGGATCCTGAATTGTGCCAGCTTGCATCCCTGCTGCTCGTGGAGCCTGCTTCACCTCCTGCATGGGAGAGCTGCTTTTGACATGCGTTCTGGGTCTGCTTCCCCACTCTGGCTGCATTTTCTACCTGCAGAGGAAGATGCATTAGTGCTTGAGCAGTTTRGAGACTGGAGCTATTTCCTGTGGCTGATGTCTCTGCAGGATCCACCTGATGGCTGGGCGGGTTCCCCTGGGTGCGGAGCGGGCAGCAGTGGCTGGTGAGATGGAAACCACCTTCATTGAGAACCTGCGCTACGCGGCTGACATCCTGGCCCAGGTAGCTGGGAAGTGGGGCCTGCCCCGTGGGTATGTTGGGGCTGGGAGGGAGCTGCTCCAAGGGGGGACATCTCTGTGTTACAGGAGGACATGATTGGACTGATAGAGCCCATTAACAGTCGTATCACTGACCCTCGCTACTTTCTGAACACCCCGCACCAAGGTAAGGCAGACGACCCTCCCCACAGTCTGCTCCCCGGGAGAAGGATGGGCTTCAGTCAGCTCCCTTGCTGCAGCTCAAGCACCAAGCCAGGAGGGTGCCTTGGCTGCAGGGACCTGCTGTGGGAGCAGAGCTGGTGCCTGGGGGTCCCAGGACTTCACCTGAAGCTCACAGCCCAGCAGTGACGCRCTCATCTCTTGTCCCCGTAGCTGCTGCCATCTTGGAGAAGGTGGGACGGCCCAACCTGAAGCTGCAGCTGGTGAGTTACCATCTCGAGGGGGCCTCTTCCTGCAGGAAAACTCGTCCTGCCATGTAAAGCCAAAGCCGGCTACATGGTGGAGCTCAGTCAGTGTCAGCCAAACGCTGCGGGTGGCAGCAGGAGACAACCAGCCCACCAGTGCGAGGGCTGCAGCAGCCAACACTTTGGTGTGAGGACTCCAGAAAGGTTCAGATGTTTCAGGGCCTTGCAGCCCTGCTCCAACATCCCCAGCGTGGTGCATGCAGGGCCTGGCACCACAGGGACCTGGTGACTGTGGCCATGTCACTCTTTCTGAGGACACGGGGAGGGAGAGAGACTGCAACACAACTATTGCCATCCTCATCCGCTTGCTGCGAAACAGCCAACACTGTCTGCTCTCACCTAGGACATCTTCCACTGCCAGATCATGGATGGGAATTTGTCACGCAACCTGGAGACGTACTTCCCGCTCATAGGTAGGGCTGGGCACCTGGAGTCTCCTACGTGTACGTGGGGCAGGAGAGGCTTTGAGATGGGGCTCTCTTTCCCCACGCTGCGTGGTGGCTGGCAGGGCTGCTCTGGGCTCACCCTGCCTGCTGCCTCCAGCAGCCCTGCACAGAGCGTCCTGTGCCCTCTCCTTCTCTCCTTAGGCCACATCCAGATTGCGCAGGTGCCAGGGCGGCACGAGCCCGACAGCCCCGGGGAGCTCAMTTTCCCCTACCTCTTCCAGCTCCTGGAGTCCCTGGGCTACAGCGGCTACGTGGGGTGCGAGTACGCGCCCAGAGGTGAGCAGGGCTGCAGCCCAGCACAGAGCAGCTTGTGGGCAGCAGGAAGGAAGGTGGCAGCTCCTGGGGGGCTCTGTGGGCACAGGGGCCCAGCCTGGGGCTGAGGACCCTGCTTGCAGGAAAACCAGCTCCTGCTTGCCTGGGGGCCAACAGAAAACCCTCGCTTTGCTGCAGGAGACACCGTGGAAGGTCTGGGCTGGCTGCGCTCCTACTGGGAGAGCCGAGGCCTGCAGCACGGAGAGACCAGAAAGACAAAGGAATAAAACACAATGGAATCACTGGAATAAAAGTCGAATCAATGGCCCTAACGGAAAAGCAAGTCTGTTCCCTKTTTGACTGGGGTTATTTCTAGAGCAATGTTAAGAGCTTCTATGTCCTCGTTACCTTTTTAACACTCTGCTCTTTGCCGTGACTAAGGCAGCCASCCTCCTGGGCCCATAGCCACAGTTGGAGCCTCGTCTGCTCAAGCTGTGTTTGCCACAAGTCACGCTGGGGCCGCATGGGAGCGGGCAGGAGGACTTCAGGTTCCCAGGAGCATCTTCACCTCCTCCTGGCGCACCAGGCTGGCGGGGCTGCGYAAGGGAGGGGATTCTTCCAGTTCCGCTGCAGCTGGAAGGAGGGGAAGCGGGACTGGGACTGTGGACTTTGCCCTCCTGCCTTTTCCACATGCAGCAGTTCCTGAGGCTGCTGTTGTGTGGCCAGGGCACYGTGTCAGCTGCCAAGTCCTGCAGGCAGGTGGGGGAAGCAAAGTGACCTTGGAGCTCCCTGAGACACCCCTGGTTCAGTGTAGGGCTGAGCACCGTGACTGCACCGAGGTGCCAGGCTTGGAGCTGCCTTCCCAGCAACGCTCCGTGCTGCCAGGGGACCGCGTTACTGCTGCTCTAGGGCAAGTATGAGACTCCAGCGCAAATGCAGCCAGCCTCGCCCCAGGTCGCTTCTGCAAGGGGCAGCCCGCAGGGCCAGTGCTGCCCCTGCAGCCCTGGTGAAGGCCTAGCCAGCMGCACACAGCGGGTATCTGGTTCAGTTTACTTCACAAATATAGCAATGGCTTTAGTGTACATCTCCAAAAAATCCCTTTCCCCTGGTCCAGTTCACCCTTCCTGTCTCAGTGCCCTCGCGATAAAAGCCAAGGGCTGGAAGCGGGCGGCCTCGCTGCCCAGAGCCCTAAAGTGCAGGAGCCTCTTTGCCTGGAGCAGGGTGCGCAGGTGCCCGTGCCGTGCGGGAACGCAGCGCTCGTGCAGCCCACGCGCAGCCACCACTCGCTTGCCTGCAGCCTTGCTCGGAGGGCAGGGGCAGGCGCGTGCCGAGGGCGGCAGCCGGCGAGCAGGGAAGCGCGGCAGGGGCCGGAGCGCCGGTGGAGCAGCCGGGCTGTCCTCGCTCGTTCCCGGCCTCCTCGCTCGGGCAGCGCCGTGTGCGGCTCACGGTGCTGCCTGTCCCGCGGTGCCGCCTGTCCCGCCGCGCCGCGAGCGCCGGCGCAGACGCGCAGAGGGCCGGTGCGTGTGCCAGCTAGAGCAGGCCTGTCCACAGGTTGAAGCAGGCAGTGTTGATGACCGACTCCAGGTGATGGTAGGTGGACACCAGCTGCGGCAGGGGGCTCTCGCTGTTCTGCGGCTGCACCGGGAACGGCTCCCGGAAAACCACGGTGAGGCTCTGCTGACAGGAAGGGACAGGTCAGGGACAGGGATACATCATGTCCAGGGCACCAAGCTAACGCCTCCCCCTGACAGACCATGTTTCAGGCCCCTCCTGTTGGTCCTGCTGGGAAGCAGGTGTGAGGACAGGCCCACTCCTGCCTTGGCCCTGCTTCTGCGGTCATACAAACCCTGCATCCGCTACCTCGGGAGAGGAGAGGATCTTACTGCCTCCAGGGAAATTAGAGGGAAATTTCTTCCAAGGCAAGGAGGAGGAGTGCAACAAATGAAGATGAGGAGGAGATTAAATGTAATAACCGCACTTCCAAAAATAAATGCTAGCTGCACCTCTGTTCTCCTAATGACTATACTGACGAGGCCAAGCAAGGGCAGAGGGGACAGGGAAGGGGGTTTCATAAGAGGTTGTAAAAGCTGAAGCACAAGAGAAAACGTGAGTGGCTCAGGGCACTCGCAGATCAGCGCAGCGGGGACAGGAGGCTCTCCAGAGCTGCAATACAGACTTCACATCCAGCAGCAACCTCTCCTCCCAACCTCCTAAAGTCAGGAGAAGAGCTGTGTGTCTGCCCAGCAGCAAATGCCCCGGCTATCATTCCAGAGGGAAGGGAAAGTGACCTGTGAGCCCAACTCCAACAGCGTGCCAAGGCCTTGGAGCAGGCCTGGAAAGAACGGAGCACAAAGCAGGCGCAGCCCTGTTTTACCAAAGTGCTATCGGACCCTCGAGTTTTCTTTGATAAGGTAATATTACCAGACAAAGGAATCATGATGTATCTTATCTGAGCTTCAGAAAGGATTTGATGTGGTGCCCCATGGGAAATTTAGGTAAGCGGAAAAAGATAGGAATTAATGCAAAAATTATAAGGTGAAGATGGTAGTGCTGAAAGTACTGGGAGTGCTAGAAGTAGAACTTTGGAGAGAGGTTACAAATGGAATTCCTCCAGGAYAGGTTTTGGGACTCACGTTGTCTCATACGTTATAATGAATCTGGTACAAAGATGCTGATAAAATTTGAAGCACTAATACAAAAGAGAATTGGGATAATACAAAAAGAAACCCTAGAGACTGTGGGGAGGCCACAGGAAAGGRATGAATGCTAAGCACAAAACACAAGGTTAAGAACATGAAGGTTTTCTGTTRCAAGATGAGTGTTTACTGAGGGGAAGTGACAAAGTAGTAGAGGGTTTGGGTGCATCAGTGACCACAAGCAGTGGCAAACAGCAGAGTGACAAACAGTAGTGTGACACAGCCAGGAAAAGGCTAATGYCACCCCAGGCTCTACCAGGAGTACCCAGGAGGGACTGCAATTGCAGGGGGCTCTGGTGAGACTCCTCTGGAAGAGCAGCCACAGCCCCGGACATCCACATTTACACAGGCTGACCTTTAATGAAAGGGTGATGAAGGACAACCAAGTCACCGGGGAAGGGAAGGCCTTTCTTAGCAGTAGAGTCTTGAAGAGCTCAGCTTGCTTAACACAACAAAATAGAGGTTGGAGAAAATTCTTTCAGATGTGGTGGGGAACCTAGGGATGAGGGAAGCACCGGTACCAGCCCAGTGAAGAGATGCTTCAGCTCAGAGCTGCCGCTGGCGAGAGAGGATGAAACTGGCCATGACMGAATCTCAGAGGTCAGCACAAGATGGGAAGGGCTTTTCACCACCAGCTGTCAGGAAGGTTCTGAGCAGCCTTCTAGCAGGCACCTCTTCTGTCTCTCCTATTCGCTTTTAAAATGGGGTGCAACTTATTTACAAGGGGATCAGACAAGCTGCACTCCCTGTGAGAACATCACATCTGCATCATACCTGATGAAAGCCCAAACAGGCCTTGAGGGCCCAAGCAGGCTTTGCTTGGACCCCCGCAGCACAGGTCCCTGTCCTTCCTCCCAGGTACAAGCAATCTGCAACATTAGTGACCACTTTTTCTGCCAGGCCAAGTTTGGTCTGGCTTTGGATTGAACAGACAAGGACTTTTTMGCCTGGAAAGAGACAACTGAGAACACGTTCTAAAAACAACCCTAGGAGATGTCAGATGCAGGGACGGTATCCGGGGAAGGTGTTGCACATATCCTGACTTGCTCTTACACTCCCCATGGGCATCTGCTCTTGGCTACTGCTGGATGAATTTAGAGACTCCTGGTCTGAGCAGATATAGCTACTCTTAAATTCTTACCGTCTTTCCTGAATGGGAGTCAAGGAACACAAGGACGAAGCAATCCGTAAATTTCTGGTTAAGCACAACCTGTCAAGAGAGCCACAACTCACATTGGAAAAGAGACAGTGCAAATGCTGGCAGAAAGGAAGCACGAAGCCAGGGATGGGCAGGGCTGCTAGCAGAGCGCAGTGGTGAAAGCGCAACCCAGCCCGGCTCGTGGGTGGCACTGCCAAGCTGGGGGTGGACACTGAGTAACTGTGAGCTGGGTGCTCTGGAGGGTGAAGTGACCTCCCTGCCCGGAGGCAACGAGCAGGCACTGCAGGAGCACACCCGTCACGCTGCACCAGAGCAGAGAACATCCTGGAGCACCCAAGCCATCCCGACGAGCTTCCTGCAGGCAAGCATTAGGCAGGAAGGATGAAGCTGGGGGCAGGTGACAGGCTGGCTCTTACCAGGTACTGAGTGCCCGTTTCAGCGTTGTGGAAGTGCCGACAGCTCTGGGGAAAGCGGCTCAACAGCACTTTAATGAGGCTCTGGTACCAGGAGACCGTCATGGTGAGGAAGCATCCCTGTGGGCAAGGAAAAGGTCTGGTCTCAGCCTCCCTCCAGCCAGGTCATCAGCAGTCATAACACTAAAGCATCCAGACACCCCTAAAGGGACACATCCCTCGGAGCTCAGAGGCACTCTGAGCCAGGACCACTTTCCATGGGAGGTGTGGGCAGCCTCCCCCTTCACCCACTGGAAGGYACATTCCTGCCTCTGCCTCCCCACCAAGCAGGCAGACACGCCGCAGGGCTTCAGCTGCGCCCCCGCTCCCTCCCCAGAGCAGGGCTCTGTCGCCCCTCTGCTCACCAGCTGGGGGTCAACATCGGCGATGGACTTCCCATGCACGGCGTCGAGCAGCTCCTCCAGCTCCACCAGTGACAGCTTGCCCAGCTTCAGCTTGTCAGAAGCCAGAGGCTCCAGGAGGAAAAGACGCTTCCAGAGGTTGTCCCTGCGGCAGTGGCACTTGGCCAGCTGCACCATGTTGCTGAGCTGCTTCTGGGCTGAGGCCACCTCGGAGGCCAGCAAGGGGAAGAGTGGAGAGGTGTAGAAGAGGCCAGGCCCCACTTTGACCTGCGGGCCCCCCGCGTAGAACTCGCTGCTGTCCTCCACGTCCTGCCACAGCTCCCGCTCCGCCGGCTGCTGCTGCGCCAGGCTCGGCTCCGGCTCCGGCTCCGCCGCCTCCCACGCRGCCCGGCCCACCACAGGCTCCAGCACCTCCCGCTGCAAGCGGGGCAGCTTCTTGAAGCGCCGCATGTCGGCCGTGAGCCGGGGGAAGAGCTCCCGCTGGCTGGTCATGATGACGTAGAAACGCAGGCTGGGAGGAAAGACACCCTTGTGAGCGGGAGAGGGGCTGCCCCCTTCCCAGCCTGGCTGCAAATGAACCGTGGTCCCCTCCACTCCCACCAGTAAGGGTGTTCCTCCCTGCCAGGCCCCTGCAAAGGAGCCTCCTCAGACAGCATCACTGTTGCTCAGTGTCCCGCAGAGCCCCCTCCCCAGGCCCGAGCTTTGGCCATGTGTCCCCGGGCCCCCTCTCACCGGAGCATGCGTCTCTCTGCCTCGCTCTGCTCCTCAAACGGTGCCGCRCTGTGACACACCAGCAGCGACACGTCAAAGTCATCGTGGTGACGCAGACCTTCCGAGTCCTTGTAGGAGCCCGAGCTGGGAGCAAAGACATACCAGTGTGAAACAGATCTYGCTTCCTCTCCCCAGAGCTCTCAGGCACGACAGAATCGCTGTGCACGAAGGACTAGACACAGCAGGACTCCTTGGAAGTGTRTGTGGGCACAACCCCACACCTCCAATTCACTCCACACCAGCCCTGCTGGCCACCTCCTCGAAGAGCTGGCACTAGAGAGGACAGTCTTGGTTCTGCTGGCACCTTGGATAGCCTCTAGCCCCCAGCTGGTTTGGGGCAGCCCCAGGCCTGGCAGCAGTTGCACTCACCTGTTCCAGATGGAGACCAGTGCATATTCGTTCTGCTCGGTGCCCGGGGCCCCCTTCTTGCTGTCGCTGCCCGCGGCGGGCCGGGCCATGCGCAGGGGCTTCATGTGGTACGTGTTGGCGTGGTCGGCGATGTAGTTGTACAGCTGGTGCGCCGTGATCATGTTGGTGGGCAGGGCCAGCGTGCCTAGCGGGGCAGGACATGGTGCTATCACACAAGTCACTCAGCACCTGCTCCCCAAGCAGTGTCCCTGCAAACTAGTCTGGGGACAGAGCCCTCGAGCAACCCTCATCCCCTCACCACAGGGTAGCACAGACTTCTAGAGGCAGGCACCCCGTGACACCATCTCCCTGCCATCTTGCTGGATGCTCCCTAGTTGCTTGTAGAGCACTTGGGAACTTTTCACCAAGTTATGACAGACCACACACCAGTTACTCACCTTGGAAAACATGGTTGCGGCCAAATTTGGGTATGTCCGTGTGGTGGGCAATGAAATCCTCCAGGAAGCTGGTGAGATGGTAGCCCTGGCGGAGGGTCATATGGGAGCCCAGCAGATACTGGTGCACGATGCGCAAGTGGAAGTCATAGCTGAATGAATGCACGTGCATGAGGTCCCGCACCTTGTCACACTCCTCCGTGAAGAGCATGGAGAGCTGGGGAGGGACAGGCAGTCAAGGCAGGCACGTTCCCAGGCACCTCACAGCCTTCTGCAAAGCCCTGGTGGCAGCAAGGGCTGTTTCAATCACCCTTGCCCCACCACCAGAGCAGGATGCAGCGCTGGATCCAGCTTAGTGGCTCCTTCAACACTTGACCCTGCTGCTGGGACAATGAAAAAGCCACTGCTGGCACTGCCTTCCTCTTGGCAAGGGGCTGGTCCCCGCCCTGGGCTGGAAGCCACARGGCTGTGAAGGACACAGCTGACTTTCCTTTCAGCTGACTGTTGAGCCGCCCTGCCGAGTCCCTGGGCAGGGACGGGATGCACCAGAGCGGGAGCCCCAGCAGGATGTSGATTTACAGGTAGAGGGATTGACTCCCAAGTCCTCTCTCCTCCCAGAGATGGCACAGGGGTCTGGGAGGAGTAGATGGAGCCAGACCCCATAGATAGGCAGTGGCAGAGCTCAGTAACTAGCCCCGTGCAGCCCTGTGCTCAGTAACTAGCAGGGAGCCAGGCCAGCTGCTGGGAAGCCGGATCCAGGAGCAGCTGGTGAGTCCCCACGGGAGCTGCAGCACGTGGCTGTCACCTCTGCYCTGCGTGTGTGTCCTCCACAGATCTCTGGCCTTCACACACCAGTGCCCCCAGTACAACAGTAGCCACGGCTCCAGGGGACAGTGTCACAGTGTCAGTGAGGGCCTTGGTCTTGCCCTCGTGCCAGGAGCTGACGGTGCCGTTTTGCTGCCTTTCCGCTCTTTGAGCCCCTGGGCAGCTGGCCCACACCATAATCCCTCGGTACAAGAACAGGGGCGAGCAGGGAAACCAGCAGAGAGGAGGCCCYGGCACAAGAAGAGGCTCTTGCCACCCGCATTGCTGCTGCCCCAGCACCCACGGGGCACCAGGAGAGCCAGGAGAGGGGCCTGGGGCTCTGTCCCAGAAGAGGCGGAGCAGGGAGCGAGAAACACTCGGCTCTGTCCCCGCTGTCCCCATGCGAGCAGCCAGGGCCCACCCCGTCCTCCTCCCGAGCTGCGTCGTGCCGAGCTGCGCCGGGYGCCACGGCACAGGAGGCAGCTCCGGCAGTGGAATCAGAGCCAGCAGAGCCAGCAGGGAATTCAGCCCTGCACTGGCAGTCCTGCTGTGCCCAGCAGAGCAGTGGGAGGAGAGGACGTACCGCAGACTCAGAGACGGAGCTGGGTCCCATGCAGCTCTTGCTGCGAGCTCTGGCTGTAAGAGTGCCCTGATGGAGAGAGATGCACAGCCAGTGGGAAGAGGGACAAGGCACTGCCCAGCCCTGCCCCTGCATCCAGCCTGCCCAGAGTGGGGCACAGGCCCAGGGAGAGCCAAGGGGAGCACAGCGGGCACGGGAGCCCAACTGCCCCACTGGAGGTAACACTGGGCTGGTCCCGGCACGTGGGAAGAACAGCCAGGCCCCTGCAGCAAGCCCCTCTGGTCCACTGCTCCCAGCACCGTGCCCTCCCGCTGCAGAACCAGGCAAAGCCTCCTCCCACATCAGCCGGAGGGAACCAAGGCATTCCCTGCGGTGCCTGGTAATCCTGCCCTGACACAGGCAGGTTCCCCAGAAAAKGCCCAGCAGCCCCCAAGGACTGCCATGAAGTCCTGCAGCGCTTGGGCTCGGGAGAGCCACTCCTGGTGTCTGTAAGATCCAGTCTTACTAAGAAGCCACCTTGAGAAGGGCAGTAGGGCCATGCAGGGCCTCCTGCCTCAGACAGACTGGAGGCAGCCACCTGGTACCCTGGGGAGAGGCATGAAAAGGGGCACCTTGGCATAGCACAGAGAAGGCAGCAGGCACYTTGCCGTGCTCTAGAGCAAGCTACAGAGGTGTCAAGAACTGGGGCTCAGGGTGCAGAAAGGGCAGCCAGCCATGCTCACAGCCACCCTGCTTCCCCCTTGCTCAAAGGAAGCAGAGAGCTGCTGGCTTTCCAGRCACTGATTCTCCTTGGAGAAGCCACCTGCCAGAAGTGCTCCTGCTCCTCCCCAGCCTGCTCTCTCTTGTTCACCTAGCTAGGACAAGAGTCACTCTCTCCCCAAATTTCCCACTCTCTTCCCCTGCACTCCAGGTGTGCTAGCGCAGCATCCCTGGGAGGGCATGTGGCTGTGGAGGCTCTGCATGGTTCTGCTTTCCCAGGAGGAGGGAGCAGCTCTCCAAACCTGCCGCAGCAAAACGCCCGCCCTGTCCCAGAGGCCGCAGCGCCCCAGCAGCCGCGCTGAGCCGAGCCGCGCCAGCCGAGCCCGCGGCTCCGTTACCTGCGAGTTCACGGACTGGCCCATGGGGATCCGCGAGCACTCCAGCGCGTACTGCTTCACACAGAAGTAATAGCCCTGCCGGAGAGAGCGCTCTGAGCACGCGCCGGCCTCGGGCCTCCCCACTGATGGGGAACAGCACCCACCAGGCTGGCTGAGCCCCGCACGAGCCCTTCCCCATCTGGGTTGGGTCCCAAACACTCTGCTCCGAGTTTTTCTCCCCTCCTATCTGAACCAAGCAGGTGCAGGGAGAGATCGGGCAACGTGTGGCTGTGCAGGGCACTGTGCCTGGTGCTTCAGCCCTGCCCTCTGCATAAACCTGACCCCAGGCAACTCTTACTGTCCTTGGCCCTCCAAGACCCTTGCTGACCCACAAATGTGCAAGAGTGTGGAAGAGGTTAAATGAAATCACATGTCCCTAATCACTCCTGCTGTGTCCTTTGAGGATTGTCCCACCCGCCACCAGAGACTCTGTTTTGTTGCTCTCACCTGGAASGCCAGCTCCATGAGCACAATGCCACCCGGCAGAGCTCTCTGTAGATGATAGGTGGCAACCGCAGGGCTTGTGCTCTGGCAAGAGAAGGACAAAGCTGGAGAGGCTCCGAGGCACATGGGAGCAGCCATGCTCCAGGGAGAGAGGCTCCACGTGCTAGGGAGGCTCTGTTGCAGGGGTGGGAATGGAGGTGCTTCATCAACAGAGCTCTCTCACTGGAGGTAGAAGAGCAGGTACCCCAGAGCTGACTGTGGAAAGAATTCTAAAAGCCTAATAAATACCCTTCATGAAGTCACACTAAATATGCTGCTCTCCATCAGCTTGTGCCTACTCACGGCAGGGTGTCTCTAGTTTTTTGGCCTGGGGACCTGTGGCTAGAGGGCAATGCTGCCCACAGAGCCTCCCTCCCTCCTACCTCTGCCTGCTGAAGGCTCTCCAGAACATCCCTTCTGCCTGAAAGAGCAGCTATTCGGGATGGACAACTCCGATGTAGAGATTAGCCACAGGCAAATTCATCCACCTCCTGCTAAGATATTTCAGTGAATAAATCTCCTCTCATTTTAACTGGAAGAGGTCGTCTAGCTCACACTCCTGACAGCGTAAGCAGGTGTCCAGGAAACGGCCAAAATAGCGGAAACAAACGTGATGGTCTCCCCTTCTCCAAAAGTGGCTTCTATCTAGTGATGCCAGCGGATTCCTCTTCCATGTCCCTACCTATTCTCTCTTGAGCCCACATAATCTCTTAGTGTTTGTAACACATTTTGATGAAGAGCTCCATTACCTGCTGCTTGAAGGAATACTTCCTTCTACTCTGAGCTTGGCTCCCAATAGTTTCATTTGATGGCTTCTAGATCTTGTATTGAAGAAGACAGGTATCAATCCCTTTCCATGGCAGTTATGATTTGTAGAACTCTATCCTGTCCCTCCCTATTTCCTTCTTTTCTAGAAATGAAGAGCCACCTCCACAGTCTCTCCTAACAGCTGAGCCACTGCAGGCTCATCTTTGGCCTTCTGCCCTCCTCTGATCTCTTCAGCTTCTCAGCTTCATCTCATTCTGACAAATGAATCTTTCTGCCCCCAGAAACCTCCTCCCCAAAGAGGCTGAGGTATCTCTGACAGGTAAGTCACCAGCATCCCGCCCAAAGGCAGCTTTCTTGGCCTCACGTCACTCTGGTCTTCCTCTGAGCCCTCACCAAGTTTTGGCCATCTTTTTGAGATCTGCTTTGGTTCCACCCAGTTCCAGGAAGGGGTTATCAGGGTGGCCTGAAGTCAGGCTGGTAGGAGAAGTAGGTGTCATGTGTTCCAGCATCCCAAAGATGATGCAGTTCTAGACAGACTTTTCCTGCTTGGATTCTCCCCCTACCCTTTCACATTTTTCCTGCCTTAAACTGATTCAAAAGCCAGCCAGAACCACCCCACTACCGCCAGTTCCACCTCCTTGTCTGCACACACACTCACCTTCGGACTCCCCTCAGCTTTTGGCTTTGTGTAGGAAAAGGATCCTCTCCCCTCCACACCCATTGCTGCCAGAGCGCGGATCCGGCTGGTACTACTGCAAACAACAGCAGAGGGGACCTTGAGCTGAGGCCTGGGGTCCCTGCCGTGCCAGGCCACAGGGGAGCTCAGTGCACTGGCTGCTCCTTCACACCAGACTCCCAGAACACAAAACTGACCTACGAGTGGTAGGCGAGGGCGGCCGCACCTGGACCAGAATGAAGCCCATGCTCTGCAGGTACTGGATGTACTGCTGCAGGAAGGCATTGCACATCTCCTGCAGCCAGGGCTCCTCCTTCAGCTTGCAGGGCAGTGCTTCTGTCGAGTCACAGCTGTGGCTGCGATCCCTCCCCGAAGCCGTAGAATCATTCGAACGGTGGCGCTTCTGCAAAACAAGATAACTTGTTTTATGTCCCAGGGGACATTCACGAGGTTGCCACAGCTGCCCTGTCAAGTGGAGGGCAGACCCGCTCTGCCGGAGAGCACTACGAGCTGTTTCCTAGTGCACGTTGAGTGCAAGATTCAAGATTTGTCCTTGACAGACCTAACAGCCCCATAACAGGCTGCAGCAAAAGGCAGAGTGGCCAGCAGGGGATAATCTGCAGCTCCCACCCCCAAACAGCTTGCACAAATCCCTCGCGACTGGCTCACACAGGGCTCRACAGCTCCTGCTCTCCATGGGAGAGTCCAATCCCCTTATGAATCCCAGTTACTTTTAARGATCATTTAGCTCTAGTTCAACAGCACAGTTACATGATATYGATAGTCCTTCCTTTTAAGTGTTTTCAGATCCCCTTTTAATCCCTTTGAATATTTTTCTCTTGTGCATAGGTTGCTACTGTTATCCCCTTACTTTGACACTTTTCTATCTGCCCTTTTGTTCACCTCCACCAGGAGTATTCCCTTCACTTGGAGTCTCTCCAGCTGCTCACTGACCTGTGGAGGCTAGTTCAGTGTCTTTGCCATAGGATACTTGGTCTCACACCTCCCATCCGAATGAAGACATTCACYCCATAGTATTTCACAGAAGCACTAGAGTATTATCCATACCATTAACACCCATTTCTCACACACTGTAAGTGGTTTGTTCTTTGCATGTAGCTGTGTTTTGAAGGAATCCACTGAGCTGTCTGCCCTGTTTGTACAGGTTCTGCAGTTACAGTACAATACAAGAGGAGTGCTAATTTCTCTCCAGATTGTGCTGTTCCATTAGGAACCAAATCCCAGCTGCCACAATAGCACTTATTGCACAGRTTATCCAGGTTCCTCTCGAGTTCTTGCAGTCCTCCTCTGTTCACACCAACTATATAGCACTGCAAAACTTGGCATCTTGTATATACTGTGCTCAATTATTTGAAGATACAGAACCCAGTATGCAATCTTGATGCCCCTGCTGCCTGGCTCTTCATACTGCATAACCAGTTTTCATTTTGCTGTTTTAGAAAAACAAAGACAGGTTTTTGTTCTGTGATAGTACTTTCCCTTGTGAGAGCTCAATTTCTGTAGCAATCTCTGCTTAAAGATCTGTCAAAAACCTTTTGACACTTACAGCAGCCTGCTCTTCCTTTCTGACACATACGCACACGCATACACAGAGACCACAAGTGACTGGCACAGGATCTGCACTGGCCAGACTCTGCTGGTCTGCAACCTGATCAGGATTCAGCTTTCAATTGTTCCAGCTATTTGCTGGGTGTGGGTGAGGTTTATCAGGTCGTCTACAGACAAGTTTTGCTTCCCTAACTGATCACTACTATGTGGTACTCACTGATGCTCTGCTAGACTGAATTTTCCAGGCAGCAAAGGGAAGTCAAGCTTCCTTGGGCATGGCCTAGGTGCAGGAAAAAGGCTCTGAGGACTCAAAGATTTCCCGAGTCTCCTTATCCACCACTGTGGGAGCCCTGAGCTAAAGATGCAAACTCATCTTACAGCACAGTAGTGAGCTCAGATCGGTCCTGTCCTGGGAAAAGACATCCTTCACCCTCGTGCACAAAGCCCAGCCCCAGTGGCACTCACCTTCCCCTCCACCTTGCCCTGCTGGTCAGTCTGGATCTGCTGCCGGAAGGCCGGGTCGAAGAGCAGGGGGGTGGCACAGTAGTGAACGAGGCGGGAGGACTGCTTCAGGGTCTCCAGGTCTGCCAGCTGCTCGGCACAGCGCAAGAGGACACAGCTACAGCACACACTCCTCACCAAGCTGGCAGCAAGCAGTCTGCCACACCACCCTGTTGCTCAAGGGGGAATTAAGCTCTGCAGTCCTCACCCCTCTCATTTTATAATCCAACCAGTGCTGGGCAGCAGGCTTTGTTCCCAAAGAYCTGGGCTAGAACCCAGAAATTCATGCAAGGAGCTCCACTCCACAGTGAAACACCAGCCCCAAAATGTACCCTGCTTTGAGCTCTGGAGTTTCCCTGTGCCCCAGGGAGCTGCCCCACTCTGCCTGCCCCCGCTGCACTCACACTGATGGGCATGTTGGACTGCGCCGATCTCTGCTGCCAGGTCACAAAGAGATTCTCAATCTTCATCTGCTTCTCCAGTTCTGGAGGAAAGAGAGCCAACAGAGAAGGATCAAGCCACAGCCCCTCATAGTGTCATCTCCTCTTCACCCACATCCTTTCCACTTCACACATGGGGTGGGCCATACCCCATCTCCTTACAGGAACCAGGGGGGAGTAGCTGAAAACCTCCCTGTCAGGACCCTTGCTCTTACTGATCTCCTTTGAGAGCAGCAGAGYGGGGATGAGGTGGGCTCCCGTGACAGCAGAGTCCTTGCTTTACCTTTCCTCTCCATGCTCTTGATTTCCAGAAATTGGGCCCCATGCCGTGACACAGGGTCAGAAGGTCCCAAGTCAGGCCCATGGGGGATGTGCTTAACAGCAGAAACGTCCCGGAGAGCCTCATCGAAGGGCACCACGTCGGGATGGAAGTGCAGGGAGGGCAGGCTGCGAGCAGAGCTGCTCAGCCGGCCTTGCTCCTTGCTGGGTGGGGGGCTGGAGCTGCGGATCAGCGCATCCACCTCCAGAGTGGAGTTCAGGAAGGGGTTTGGCTCCTAAGGAAAAAGACACAGCCATGAAAGCCTCCTTACTGCCAGTCTGGGAGAAGGACCCACAAGAGCAGAGTAAACTCAAGATTCTGGACATCTGCGGCCATCTCTGTCATCAGCACTGAGGACATCAGACCATGCTCCAAGTCCTGTGTAGGCCTCTGGCCATAATCACAGAATGGTTGAGGCTGGAAGGGACCTCCAGAGATCATCTAGTCCAAYCTCCCCGCTCAAGCAGGGACACCTATAGCGCATGGCACAGAGTCGCATCCAGGTGAGGTTTGAAGACCTCCAGAGAAGGAGCCTCCAAAACCTCTGGGCAGCCTGTTCCAGGGCTCTGTCATCCTCACAGTAGTTTTCCTGCCAGGACCTTTATGAAGGGGGAAAGGACTGTCCTGCCTGGCAGGGTGCCCTACCTGCTTGCTGTCCTCGTGCCACGGTGTGTCCATGAAGCAGTAATGGTGGAAGAGTCCCAGTTTCTGGCTCAGCAGGCAGTGCACGATGTGAGACCGGGCATTCTGCCACTGCAGCAGGCGAGTGAGGGAGCAGTTTAGGTTGGCCCCAAGGTCTGGAGACCAGTTGTAAGTGTAGAGTGTCAGCTGGTAGGAGAGAGGAGAAGAGAAGGTGAAGGGTCTGCTCAGGAAGGGCCCATACTGGCTGTCCCAGGTGCTCTGGGTGGTATGTGCTACAGCTCCAGCTTTTTTCTAGGATAGGCTTGAACTGGCAGAKTTGCAACAGCTCCTTTGCAAGAGCCGTATTAACAGCCACAGCTGTGTGTGGTGATTCCTACACTGGGTGGCACAAGTACCTCAGCTGCCCTGGCAGATACTGCGTGTCTGCACAGGCCTTGCTATGGGAGGGAACGGGAAATTACAAACTCCAACTAGATGGCTGGAATCAGCAGCAGAGAGGGTGGCAACCTCCCCAGCACTCCCCACCTCACTGCAGGGAGCCCGGGTTCTGCCTGTGGCATGAGCAGGGATGTCCWGCCCAGCTGCTTATCAAGCTCCAGCCCGGGGGGCTCCCTAGGCTAGGGAACAGCCTAGCTTTAAGGAGACAATGTCACACACACAATTGTTACCTTTTTGTCAACAATCTCCAAGAAGAGGAACCTCTGCCGGGGTGCCAGGTCTCGCCCAGAGAGGCTTGGCTCAGCCCCTCTCTCTGCTGAGCTGAATTCCATGGCCTCGAAGCGCTGAAGGCCTTTGTGAGCTGCAGAGAGCCAGTGTTAATACTCTTGGTGGCAATTCATCCTGCTACACCATCCCCACTGAGGCAGCACGACAGGACCTCATGCCCGAACCTCACGCTCAGCTCATCACCCTCAGAGGAACGTGGGACAGGTCCTGACCTGCACCAGGCCTCCTATCACACGCACTGCCCAAGATCTCTTGGTCATATTTAAAGCTATGTGACTGTTTTGCCCAAGCTGGTCCTACCTGAGGCTATTCCAAGAGCTAAGGGGATGTTGTCACCATTTCTAGGCATCACCTACTATTATCTCCCCAACTTGTTATTAGGACTCAGCAACAGAAAAGGTTTCCTCTGTAGCACCATTTGCAGAAATATGGATACCATAAAACAAATGCAGTCAATGTTCAAAACTATAAGAAAGTTTTTTTTGGTGGTGACTATGTGGAACAGTCTCCAAATGGGACTGCAGRGTCAGGAAAGTAAGCCTGGACCATACGAAAAAGGGGTCCTGACTGTGATTACACGTAGTAGCTGGCATTCAGTGAGATCTATGATCTCCACAGGTCACTTCTTGTGTATTCTCATATACACTGGYATCTGAATAATCCCAGCTTCCTAGGTAACATCTTTGGCTTCTGATTTTTCCCTTTCCTTAAATTAATTCCACCACTCCCTGTACCACCTCCTAACTCAAGGTCCATCCTTGGTACTGGATGGGCAGTTTCAAGGAACTCACTGCACTGYCCACTTTGGCCTCGCTTTTCTAGAAAAAAAAAAGGAGGGAAAGCAGAAGATATGGCCTGAACCCCAGGACATTTCTAATCTCTCCCATCTCACAAAGCAACCCAAATGTTAGCACCACGCAGACAGTTGTGAAGCTGAACTGTGCACAGAAGAGAGTTGCAGGCTTCTCAGGGCTGCAGCTCTGGTGTTAGAAAAGCCCCAGAGCAGCCAGATTAGATCTGATTATGGTTGAGCCTGYGAGTCCTGCAATGGCATTGCCATCTGGAGCCTTTCCACAGTCAGGCCATTTAGCTCAAGGTTTTRAAACAGCAATTGCTCAAGCTCATCACTCTAACAGCATCATGCTGAACAGGGACTTACGTCTGAACCTGCAAGTAGGTAAAACTGGCTGCTCCTCCTCACTGCTGCTGTCTGCAGGCAGAGACAACGTTAGCTTAGGAAGGAGCAGTGCCCAGCTTTGCTGCACCAGCCAAGGCCCCTGCAAGGGGTGCATTAAGAAGAGCATTTCCAACAGGTTGAGGGAGGTGATCCTGCTCCTCTGCACAGCCCTGGTGAGCACATCYAGAGGGCTGGGATCCCCAGGACAAGWGGGATGTGGAACTACTGGAGAGAGTCCAGCGCAGGGCTACAAGGATGATCAGGGGCCTGGAACATCTGCCCTGTGAGGAAAGGCTGAGAGAGATGGGCCTGTTTGGCCTGAAGAAAAGGCTGAACAGGGATCTGATCAAAAGCCACCAAAAAAATCTCTAAAGAGTGAGCAGAGCATAACATTTTGGGGACAGGGACATTCCTGTTCTGGTCTCAGGCACACTGGGGAGGTGCTGGATTGTTGGTCACAGACAAAGCAAACACCCAGCTCCGCTGAGCACCAGGCACTTGCAGTGAGCAGTGCCTCATTCTGCTGACCTCGGCATGCCCAGCTCCCCTGAGCTGTGCCCAAAGCCGGGCCTTGCTCTGATGCATACACTGCATTGATGATACACACGCGCTGTGGCTGCCTTGTGAAGGACCAACAGGTCAGATTGTCAGGCTGCTGCCAGAACACTTAATAGCATCTCATGGGTGGGACTGATGATTCAAACAGCTTTCCCTGCAAGCTGGAGCTGACCCCACGGTGCTGCATGCTGAGAACTCACTACACCCCAGGACTTGCCAGGTCAAAGCTGAAGCACAAAAAAATAGAGCACCCTCATTCACTGCCATTCACTTAGACTGACAGGACACCGAGCAGGTGGTATGACGGCTCCATGCCAGCCGTGGCCTAAGAGCCTTGAAGGACCCTCAGTGCTCCTTGTGAGGAGCCAAGGAGAAGTCCTGTGACAGACAATACACCAGTAATGTCTGCCAGGGAGAAATAGGCGAAAACCACACACGGCAGGTCCCCTGCCTGAGGCTGCATGTCCCTGTGGCACTAGAACTATCCACAGAGGTGGGTATGTGTTACACGCAGAGTGCAATCCATGCTGGAGCAATGTCTCCTGTCAAAGAGAAGGCTATGAGACATGTATAGAGAAAAACAGGCTGCCAGGAAGRCAGAAACTACTCCTTCTGGGACGTCTGTGTACTGACAGGTAAATAGGATGCAGTTCCTGATCTTTTCCAAAGCCCAAAATCTCYGCAGGAAAACCCTTGAGTGGATGAGTGACTGAAGAATGCCTTGAAATAGGCAKTCATGCACAAAGCTGCCAGCGGGCAGAGCCCGGCGCGGGCAGCACTCACCCTGCTCGGTGCTACACCGCCACTGCTGCAGGTTGCGGCCCAGCACAACAAAGTGTCTGACGGCGGCGGGGCGAGGGCTGGCGCTCTGCCCAGGTTTATAGGGCAGGAAGGCCGTGCTCCGATGGCAACTGCAAAAGAGAGCACCAAACAGAGCTGACAGGTAAGGCCTCAGGGGTTGGGGCCGGCACAGCCAAGCAATTCTGTCTTCTGAACCACACAACTCACCAGATCCGCTCGAAAACCTTGACCGTGGTATCGCTCGCCAGGGCAGTGACCAGGTTCACCACTTCCACCAGGATGGAGGACAAGAGGAATCGGGACACAATGTCTGCTGAGCACTGCTGCACTGATGGGCACCCTGCGTGGAAGAAGTACCATAGAATGGGCACCGAAGTGCCCCAGAGCGAGGCCCTTGAGCCACCTGAGCAGTGGAGAAGACAAGGGTCACTGCAAGCTCCTGCCCTGCCTGGCTATGAGGCAGACAGAACTGGACAACTAGGACTGTTCATAGAGAAGGTTGAGGAGGAAGAGACAGGGTTAAGTTATCCCCGGGGTATTCTTCCTCTGGTTTGCTGCTTCCTCCTCCTCCCTTCTGTGTGGTGGTCTCCCAAGCAGCTCCAGAGTCAGAGCACGTTGCAAGAGCTCACACACTTGTCCCTGCTGCATCTGGAGCTCTACAGCTACTGCAGGTGCTGCAGGGGTCCATCTGCACAGCAGCTGTGGCCGAGTCCAGCAAGCCCTGGACTTTGAGCACGGCTTTAAGCTTTAGTAGATTTGCTCAGCTAGATGGACACATGGCAGGACTCCTGCCAGGACTTTGCAAAGATGATGCTGGCCCTGAAGCCAGGGGCATTTGGGCAGATAGGGTACACAACTAGGTAGAGATCAGCAGTGGATGAAGAGGGGTGGCTCAGTGCCAAAAGAGAACTTGCCCACAGAGCTCAGGGGAGAAGGGCCCAGCCCTAGCCCACCCAGAGCAGAAGGGGCCTGGGGCACATACCCAGCTGGTGCATGAATGCCATCCACTGCTGGCAGGTTTGACTGAAGAGCGGGTGCATGGTACCTACATCCCCTTCCTCCAGCTGGCAGGCCCGGCGTCTGGAGGAAAGAAAGGGAAACCTGGTCAAAGCCTGTRGAGATGAATGCACAAAGGTGAAGCAGCCCTTCCTGTCACCAGGACAGTGCACCCTTGCAGGGTTATTGCAGTCTTTGGGCTTAGTGTCTCAATGACATCAGATGTTGTGTAGGGTGCTACAGCCTTGAGAAGGGTGGTCTGGCAGKAAGAACCAACAGTGGCCCCAGTAGCACCACAGCAGAAGATCAAGACCTCTAACTAACCGTGCAAGGGAGAAAAAACATGAAAAAGGGACATGATCCAGAAGGATAAGATGCATACAGGGCAAGCAGGATGATGGGCTGAGGAGTGCTATGAGGCAGACAAAAGGGATCACAGCACCCCTGGCCTGCTCGGGGGCTGCACTTGCCTCTGTGCCTGTTCCAGCTCAGCCGAGGCCGCGGGCCGCTCCTGGCTCGGGTGCTGCTTGACGCTCTCGGTCTTGTGGCGTCGCCGCGTGCGAGCCTCTTCTGGCCGCTCCAGCACGATGTCGTCGGTGGTCTTGGGGCTGCCCAGCTCCGAGGACTCTGCCTTGCTCTAGGGAGAAGGGGGTCTTAAGGCTCGGTCCATCCGCAGCCCAGCTGGCACCCTGCTCTCGCAGCCCCCGTCCCAGCCAGCTCTCTGCTCTCCCCTCCTCCCAGCCCGCTGCACTGCAGGGGCCTCGGGGCCCTGCCTCCCCCTGCCCCTTTACCAGCATGTCCCAGAAGCTGCGGCGTCCCAGCTTGCTCGTGGGTGTGACAGGCTCCCCGGGGCTGGAGGAAGGGGTAGAGGTGAAGTGCAAGGGTGGAGGACAGCTCCTGCCGGTGCCACCAGCGGCCATGGCCAGGCCCTTCGTCTCTGACATGGTCCTCCTTAGGCCTCCTGTGGAGTCAGTGCAAATCAGACTGCGTGGTCTTGCCGGCTCTGCTGTCCATCCACCCAGCCCCCTGCATATGCCAGGGCAAGGCCAGAGCCTGGTGGTAGAGAAAGGAACTCTTGGCAACCCCTAGCAAAGTCTGTCTTATCTTGAGGAGCAGAGATGGACATTTGAAGGCCTCTTCCAGCCCTATTTTCTATAATGCCTCTGTCCGAGACATGATGCAGCACCATGTGCTCAGCAGAGAGCGGCTTCCTCCTCCCAAGCCCTCCTTGGCACAGGCCCRCGTGCTGCAGGCAGGAGGAGCGAGGCCAGCGTGGCTACCTGGGCTCTCACCTGCAGAGCCCAGCTCGTCCAGATCCGGGCCCCCGAGGGGACAGGCGGCCTCCACGCAGAGCGGGGCAGGCAGCACGAGGAACTCCATGACGGCGTCGCAGAGCGCGTGGCGCAGGGCCCCGCGCAGCTTCTCGGACAGCTGCAGCAGGCTGATGTTCCCCTTCTCCCAGATGTCCAGGCGCACCAGCACGCGSGGCTCTGTGGGGAAGGCCACTACTGGGCTGCTCTGCTCCCTGCTTCGGGAGGCAGAGGCCTCAGCCCGGCCCGATCCGCTCGGTACCTGCGTGCCGGGCGCCCGGCTCCACCTGCTCCTGGCTCACTGCGGTGAGGCGCTCGAAGTCCGTGTCCTGCAGCAGGCCCATGATGGGAGAGGGAGGCCCCTTCACAGGGTCAGGCCTGTCCCCATGGGGCAGGCAGGTGGGGCTGCCATTCTCATCCACAAATGTCAGGGCGATGCATGCGATGCCTGCAAGGAAGAGCCTCCGTCAGCCCGGAGCCGCGCRCAGCCCCATGAGCCCCGAGGGGCCAACAGAGCAGCGCGGCGTCCTGCACGCTGTGGCCGTCCTGACGCCACGTGGGTCGCCAAGTTGCACAGTGGGCGCACGAGCAGCAGGCAGGGCCCGTGGCAGGGCGGCAGCCGGGGAGGAAAGGCTGGCTGTGCCCACGGGCGCCGAGCCCATGGGTGCCCACGGGAGCTGGGGTAAGCAGCACTCTGTGTTTGCTGCGGCRTCCCTGCAGCTACCCCAAGAACCTGCCCTGCAGCAGCGCAAGTTTTCACCTTGCTCTACAGGAGCCTCCCTGGTTGCCCAACCCCACATGCAATGGGAAGGGGCAGTATTTCTGTTCACTCCAATAGGGCCTTTATGCAGAGCGATCCCTCCAGGATGGCATCCACCATCCCTATTTTCTCAAGGGACAAGGTGCAGCCAGAGCCCAGATACACCCTAGCAATCCTCTCSGGGCCACACAGGATGCTGAGTCCCTGTGGAGGGAAACTATACATATGAGTTTCTGCCTCCTAGCTGCTTTCCCACTGCACTCCTGTGTGAGGTGAGGTGACTACCACACACTCCTACGAGCATGGTGGGGCACAAAGCAGCCTAGCACCTTATAGGAACACAGTGAAATGCAGGCCCTGCCCACTGTCTCACYACCCCAAGTGCCACACACGGACAACAGGGTGGTCTGGAGGCACAAAGCAGCAGCGAGGTGCTTACTTTGCAGCCCGTGTGCTACACACCCTGCTCCACTCCAAYGGGAAAAGCCTCAGGAACTTTCCCCTGGTCCACTATGGACCTTCTCACACCACMCCTGGACAGCAGAAATAGGAGCTTACTCTCCACGCTCCACTTAGTGGCAAGGGCACCAAGGAAGCACCAGCACTGGAGTGCTGAGGTCCAAACCTCACGCTGCAGAATGGAGCTGGATGCTCCCACTTCCCTTCAAAATCCCCCAACGGATTAAGACAGCACTCATGTGACAGAAAAGCCAAGCTGTCCAAGCACTGCCAAAGCAGGAGACGTGCAGGCGTGAGCAACCTCGGTCCCAGCTGAGCATGGCCCTGGTGAGCCTGCACTCAGACCCTTGTTGTCTGGGAGAATGGGAGCGACAGCACCGCAGCCACCAGACTGCGCTGGCCGGATTCACAGCATGCTGTTAAGATGGGTGCTCGATCCATCCAGCCCCAGCACTGATACATCCCTGCTGCTAAAGGAAGAGTGGCCTGTGGCCAGTCCGATCACTCTCCCTGAGACAGGCACATCAACAATTATTCAGCAAACGAGGAGCAAGTTTGTAACGTCCTAGATACCAAGGCTAAAAGGGACTGGGATTTCACCCAGACTCTTTGCCCTTTGCAGGACAGATCACTTCACTGCAGCAGGGCACCTCTCAGGGATGTGCTGTCACTGCAGTGGCACCAAGAATCTCACATCAGAGCCAGACATCTCTCTTGAAAGGGCTTGGCCACAAAGTGCAGAGCCTCACTGTACCGCGTGTGGCTGCTCAGGATCRGCTATCCCGGGACAAAGCTACTGGCAAAGTTATGCCACTACTCCCTGGAACATGAAACCACAGTGGAAACATCAGGATCCTCATCTTCCTCAGGGAGGAGATGTCTGTGTGAACCTGTGAGAAAAGAGGGTGCAGAGTTCTGGACTCGGCTGCTTGCAAGCTGACAGGGCAGCACACTGGCCCACAACAGCCTGAGATGGCGCAGCTGCCACCCCAAGGCAGCAGAAGCTCTTCGCTGATTTATGCGGCCAACAAGAAAGTGGAGACTCAGCTGAACAGGACACACAAACACACACACACATACAGGAGTGAGAGCTGCAGCCACAACATGAGGAAGACAAGAACAGCGGGGATCAGAAGGGCCAGGGAGCTGCAAGGGAAAGGAAATGAGAGCAATGCCCGGAGCCACAGGTGCTACCTTGGAAGTGGGAGAGTGGAAAGAGATGGTGCACAAGGTCCGACATGGTACCTACATAACAGAAAAACATTCAGACAGGGCACAAGGGACACAACAAAGGACATGATGACCAGGTGACAGGCCAGGTCACCTGGATACGACATGACAGGGCAGCCTGCTGCAGGGTGGGCCCTACGCACCCCTTCCTCCAGCAGCTCACAAGGGAGGTCATGGGCACTGCCCCCACAGCACCCAGTTAGGGACAGCATCCAGCTATGCCCTCACGGCAGAGCTGTGTCCTCCCCAGCAGTTAGTGCACGCCAGGGCTCCTTCCTGCAGCGACAGGCCAAGCTCAGCAAGTTGCCCCAGGGGAAACCTTAGCCCCACTCTGCCACACAGARAAGGGCGCAGGGTCTCCCAGGCACATACCCTGCCCGCCACCCAGCCACATGAGGAGGGCACTTCCCTGGGACAGGCCCTCCTCTGCCATCCAGGGCTCTCCAGCAGGGTAAAGCAGCTCTCTGGCACGCAGCCCTGTGCCCCATCCCAGCAGAGCTGTGCACAGTACCTTTGCCACCAGTGCCTTGGCCGCCCGGCTTGTTGTACAGGTAGAGATCCTGGTCAGGGCTGCTACCATTGCTGTGGAAGTAGTGCTAAGGAGAGGAAGGAAGGACAGTGACCAGGACTAGAGAACTTGTCTTAACGATAGGCAGAGGTCCACACACATGCAGAGTTCCCTCCCACCACTGCACAGGCCTCACGGGTGTGCAGCAAGCAATCCTGACTGCCATAGAACATCCCTGGCCACCACTGGGCAGACAGAAACCTCCTACGCTTCCATCCAGGGTTACAAAGCACTGCTCATCAGGTCACGGTGAGGGGGTGAGTAGCTGCTCTCAAACAAATTAATCCTGACATTTCAGCCCTTAGATCTGAGGGAGCCATGCAAGGAGCTCTATGCTCAGTCTTAAAAAGGGCTCAGGAGAGAGAGGCACCCTCCCTGGAGGAGACTCAGGCCTTGAGCTTGTGGCTGCTATTTTTTGCACTGTGATCACTTGTGTCAAAGCAAGAACAATCCAAGTCTACATGGGCTAAACAGGAACAGATCACAAGTCCTGCCAAACATCTCCAGGCTTCAGTGGTTGGTTCATCCCTACCACTACACGGCACAGTTGAGAACATGGTGGCTGAGCCCTCCCAGCTGATGACCCCAGGAGCAGGTGGAAGCTGGGCAGCCCTCTGGCACCCTCCCAGCCCTGCTCACCTTGAAGTGGTGCTCCACGTTGCTGTCTGTGTACTTCGGCGTGTGCAGGAAGATGAGCAGGTTCTGGCGCAGGTAGCAGGACACGGCATGCAGCCAAGGCAGCGCAGAGGGAGGCAGTGCAAACTGCAGGACCTCTGTGGGTGGTGTCCCAGGCGGCTGGATAAACTGCACAGAGGGGAGGTTTTCACTCTCAGGCTGGGCCCTAGCAGAATGCTCCGGGGCTCTGATACTGGTCCCAATTACACCAGCTGGTGTGTGAGGGGAAATTGAAGGGTGTAGAATCTAGGCCCATACACAGGGTCCTGACAGACGTGGGCAAACGCTCCAGGGCCATCAAAGCGGGACCCCACCACACTGCAACCCCCAGCAGAGAGAATCCCTCCCTATCCTGGCACCATGCAGAAACCCCTTTGGGCTAGTGAACCCCTTTGGCCTAGTGAACCCCTTTAGGCTAGCTCCCAAGCCTGGAGCTGAGAGAGTGATGCAGCAGATTGCCCTGGGTTTCCCTCTCCTGTCCCAGGAGAGGCTGAAACAAGTCAGTCAGGAAGAAGGTGCTACAGGCTCTGGGATGGCAGAACGGCTGTTTGGGGAGGTACCTCCACATCGGCCGGGGTCAGCTTGCAGTTCCGCACCAGCATCACAGTGATGATATCCAGAGTGGCCTCATCCAGGCGCCTGCGCAGCACCTTCACCAGCTCGTCGGTGATCTCAGGCCCTGGCAGTGGAACAGAGGAGGAACAGTTATTTCATCCCACTAGGTAACATGGACTGCAACCATCCCTCTGCCTAKGATATTCTACCTTTTGGATACTTTCCACAGGAAAAGCATCTTTCCCCACAATCAACTTCTTCATGTTTCTTTTTCTGCCTATCACTTGATCATACAGGACTGCTGGCAGAGCTGCCAAAGGAGAAGCAGTCTGGCACAGAGAAAATTGGCATAAGCCACTTGGCCTGCAGCAGGTTTCATCCTGTGTCATGGGCCCTATCTTCACATCCCACCAAGGCAGAAAAGAGCAGCTCTGAGTTAAGGAACAACTGCTTGCTCAGGAGGGAGACATTATCTTTGCTCTTCAAGCTCAGAGGATAGAGACCAGAGTAGTGTGTTTATATCAGCACAACTCCTCTCCTTCTGGGCACTGTAACACTTACCTGCTGGGGCAACACCATGGACCATCAGCTGGATGTTCCTGTCCACCTGTCCCACGGGGCGGGCAGAGTCCACACTGCGGCATGAGGCYGAGTCTAAAGATGAACGGGAGCCCTGGAGAAGCAAAAACAGCCACACACAAACAATTTCCACATGAAACTTAGACCCAACATTGCTCAGGGCTGCCAAGAAGGCCAGGCAGAACCCACCCACTGCTGCCTCATTCTCCACCTCTACAATATATAAGCCCTACCATATGTAAAACGCAGGTTGCTAAAGCTAATGAGCTCTCCAGCCTCCCCATACACCTCTGCTTCTCTGTTCCAGGCATGTCCACTGTCACCCTGCGAGGCCCATGCCTACTCCTACAGTCAGCAGGCTCACTCACCATCAGATCCTCGGAGTAAATGGGCTCCTGGCTGCGTGTCAGTGCCAGCGAACGAGACGCTGGACTCAGGGCGCTCTCYGCTTCCCACACCTTGCCACTGGAGGTGGTTTCAGTGAGTCTGAATACAGGAGAAATACATTTCAGCCTCCATTCCCAAGGTCAGCAGCATTGTATCTTTGAAGACAATCCATACCCTTCTTGCCCTCCCTGTGTACTTCCTGAGGATCAGTCCTTCTGACAAGGTGCTTGTCCRAAAATAACCGACCCCCTCACAAAAATTATCCTTTCTCCTCCATGCAAAGGWTGGGCATAGGGAGAATAAGAGTGGCCCAGCTTGATGTGATTGATTCTGAGATCAGAGATTTGCTGCTTGGGCCACAGCAGGGCCGTGACCCTGGCAGATGCTTTCTGCCCTGAGGAGCTCACAACATAGTGTGACAYGTGCAGCTGGGCAGGGCTAGGTGACTTCTTACCGCAGGTAAAAGACGGATTTAGTGGCACGTTCCTGGTAGACRAACATATTCTTCCTGTTCACCACAGAGAAGGCATTGAGCACCGACCGAAGTGCCTGGATGGCTGCGGGCGACATGGGATGTCAGCTATACCACACACGTTCCTCTGCTGCATCAGTCCAGCCAGAAGCAGGGCACTCAATACCCACCCCGAGGGCTCCCTGTACCCACCTCGCGAAACCCCCATGTTGGGGCCCATCTTGAGCCGCGAATGCACGTGGATGAGGGTGCTCCACACCACATCACAGGCAAAGTGCCCCGGCATGAACTGCATGGTGGCAGCCAGATAGTCCCGGGGCTGGTAGCTCTCTTCTACAGAGTAATCTACAAAGAAGTTAACACATAGCTGGAGCCACAGCACGTCAGTCATTGCCTTCTTAATCACTCATGTGCAGGCAGTAGAGCTGCTGCTGAGCATGATCAGGGGAGCACTCATACCATCTGTGGGCAAGACACGCTGCCTGTAAGAAGTGTAGGGAGTTTCACTCTTCCAGATATCCTCTTCACTCTCTGCCACCAGCAACGAGTTGCACACATGGCTGTCATGCAGGTCCTGCAGCAGCAAGCGCTGCAAAGAATGAGAAAGGATTGCATCTGTTGCTTGCACAGCCCACCAAAGAAGATGGCAAGGGAGAGGGGATAGCGCCAGGCTGGGTCATCTCTCCTTTGATCCCAGACTTGGGCTCCACCAGCTGAGCTGGCTTCATAGGCCCTGCTCTGAGCAGGGCCTGGACCAGATAATTTTACGAGGTTCCTTCCCATCTAACCTATATCATCATCAGCAGCTCTGACACAGCCCTCTGCAGATTTGTTACCTGATTAACAACGCGGCAGATTTCACTAATCTTCTTCACCACTAACTGGTTGAGACTCTGGCACTCCCCTGTCTGCTCCTCTTCTGCCTCTGCTGTTTCTGTCTTCTCCACACTCAGGCTGCTTTACAGGAAGAGGAAAGAGTAGCTGGTCAGCAGGGCACCTGAACCACACCTGTTCCTGCATGCCAGGAGCAGGAAAGCAGTCAGGATTGATGGCTGCTTTCTCCATATGAAGCACCGAAGTCTATTCCCACCAGCTTCCCACCCATGTGGGGCAAGAAGGAAACTTCATCCACAGAGACATGAGAGTGACAATAGGGTCCTAGTACAGAGAAACAGCAGAAGGCAGGAAGACACTCCTTACCGTGTGTGATAATAAACCTCCACTCGGTCCTGCTGGATTTTTATGATCAGCCAGAAATCCGGCATGAGGGGACACCTGGGTTCCTGATCACTCATCAGCGCCTCCTCATACTCRGAGTCACTGCTTCCCCCGTCATAACCTGCAACATATCCTTGCTTCAGTCCCAAATCACCTCCTGTMAGGGCACAGCAGGCTCTGGCAGACAGAGCTGCTCACAAGACCCATCCTCAGAGCCTGTCCTGCTGTCCCTGTTGTGGCTGACACTGCGATGCCAGTGTCTGGCCATACCTCATCTGTCACCCTGCCCTGCAAGCAGAGCAGGGCCAGGAGAGGACACTCACCCAGGTGATCAGAATCCATGCTGCCCTGGCTTGACACTAGGCTCTGCACCCGGCTGGGACGCTGCTTGCTGGAGCCTGCAGAGAGAAGAGGGCTCATGGTGAAAGCACTTGCTAAGCCTCTTCACATCCTCTCTGTGCTGGAGAAATATTACACCACACAACAGCCAGGCAGGGCAGGCTCACACAGCTCCTACCTTCCCTGCCCTGGGTTACAGARTCAGCCAGGCTTGCAGCAGATGGTGTCACTGATGGTGATTTCTCACTGTTGCCCTTTTCTGAGGATGAGGATGGCAAAGACTGTATGGTTGTCTCCAGAGCTGTCTCCTCCAGGGAGTCATGGCCAGATACTTGACTCTGCTCAAGGCTCAGCRCTTCTCTTGGGACCTAACACAAACCACAGTTGCGTGAGAGACCAGGAAAGCAGAAGCTGAAAAAAGTGCCATAATCTTCTCGAATCTTTCCACTTTCAGSTACCAGAAGTTCCACCCCTTCCCAGCACGCAGACCATCCTGKTGTCCCTCACCTCATCCTGCACGTGGCTGCCTCCACCTACAGCGTTTCCTGTGTCTGGTACAACGTTCCTCTCACTCTCCRACCACTCCCAGAGGCCCCGGGCTTCCTCTGGGAGGACAGATTTTGCGTGGGGTAGCTCGGAGCTCTCTGCTTCAGCTTCACTGCTCCCCTCTCGGCCTGCCTGGCCCAGAGCTGTCCTAGTGTCCCCTCCAACTGGCTGCTGTGAGCCAGGTGTCCCCAAAGTGCTTGGAGCTGCCCTCCTGGAGTGCAGGCGGCTTATAGAGATGTAGTGATAGTCACTGCCTTCTGCATTGAGCACGTAGCCTGGCAGAGCCATTCTCCTGAACTCCTGCAACACAGGGAAGAATAAGCATCCTGCTAGCTGAAGGCAGGGCGCTGCCTCAGKGCTCTCTCTTTACCTCCTTGAACTTCTCGAGAGAGTGCTCAGGTCCAAAGACAAACTGGAGCAGCACCACTTCGCTGTGGCAGCTGGGCCGCCCCTTGGAGTTATAGATGTGGGTGGCCACGCGGTGCAGGATGGCAGCGCTGATGACTTGCGAGTGGCGCAGCGCAGACACGATCTCATCATCCAGCAGCCAGCGAATCTGAGAAGGGACAGGGAACACGGCCTAGGTGACCTGCACTTGCAACACTGCCCCGATTCCGACTCAAGTTCCAGCAGATCCAAAGGTCAATCCCTTTCATCAGCAATGTCTCTCATTCCCTTCCGACTGTGCCTATCAGAACGGCTTCAGAGATTTCTGTCTGCCCCATCCCAACCACAGCATGAATTTTGTCAGGGTAGTCCCACACTTCTGAACAGCACAAGACCTGTCTGACACCTGCAAGGCTTGAAAAACACTTTGGTTGACAAAGGCTACAGACTGGAGCAGTCTGCRAAGTGTAGAACAGCAAATGTGGTGTGGCCAGGTTGCTTCAGCTGGAAGCAAGCAGGAGGCAAGGTCTGGCTTACCTCATTCATGGTGGCTTCAATTGCTTGCCTGTGCACTCCAGGGAGGTTGGAGAGCGCAGGGTGCCTAGGGGAGAGTACAAGAAGAATCAGCCAATCATTCCTGCAGACATCTCAGTGCAAAAAGAGGTCACGAGGGGCAGGTTCTCCCCACAGCGCCATACCTCTCATCACCTGTGGACGGGAGTCTATCCAAGTTGTGCATGATATCCTCATCCGAGCGGAAAGAGGACGGCTGCCCTGGAGAGCGCGTAAAGGACACGCTGCTCTCCGAGGTGCACCTGCCATGGGAGAGAAAGCATCAGCTGAGCATCAGCTTCTGAGCCAGGAAGTAGACAGACACACAGGCTCCAGAGAGGGAGTAGGGGTTCCTAGAAATGGTGAGCCTATCTTGGAAAAAATCTTCATTTTCTTAGGAGGGTGACAAGCTGTTCAAGAAGAATCCCCAGACACTGAGTACCTGGAGCCTGCCTGGCTGGGCAGGGTGAGTGGAGGATGGCTGAGTAGGTAGGCATCTCCCAGCTTACCTGTTGTGCAGAATGTCTGCATTCACAACTTCTATCTCCAGCGGCAGTGTCAACACAAAGATGTCCAGGGTCACACAGAGGTCCCCCAAGTCAATGGTGTTCAAGCCCTGACAGCTTTCCAGGCAGCCCAAGACTTCTCCTGATGAGAGATCCCAGATGAAGGGGATCAGGCAAGAAACAGTGGTGGGACACACCAGGGACTCTAGCACTGTGAGGGCTGACGTTATCCCCAACACAGCATGACTACCCCCAGAGTTGCTTGCCTGATGAGGGCCCTAGTGCCCCTTTCCCCCCACTTGTTCTTACCTAGACAAGTGGGCAGGGACTGCACAGGCATGGAGCTGTGCTGGCTCCGCAGCTTCACTGAGCAGGTGAGGTGCACAAAGAGCGGGGGCATCTCCTGCTCCAGGAACTCCTGCTCGTTGAGCGAGTCCCCTCCAAGCACRCTGAAGGAATCATCATCCTGGTTCACTGTGTTGGAGTCTGAGAGAGAATCTGTATCTGGGAACTCATGCTCCAGCTTCTCACGGTACTCCACCTCCAGCTCTGGGTCACTCTCTGTGGCAATGCAGCATCCAGACACGGTTCCTGCAAACAGAGGATCCCCACTGCCAAATCAGCTCCCCAAAGATCCCTTCAGACACAGTGGAAGCCAAGCTCTGATAAGTATTATCACAGTGGGACAACAGACATTTTCTGTTGCAGATCAGAGCAAGCAGATTTTACCTTCTTCAGCTGCCAGTTCTGCCTCTGATCCCTCCATGTCCTCACTGCCTTTCCTGTCTGCCTGATCCCGAGATGCCTCCTCCTGACACGAAGAGAGGGAATGCCACAAGCATGCATCAAAACTACACTAGGCAGTGAATCAAGCCGCCCCTGGAGCTCCCCAGCTGTTCAGTCGACCCAGAGATCTGCTGGGCCAAGTTCAGATCTGATGACAAACCAGGCCACTACTCTCTACAAGGAGCAGGTGCCCTCCCAGGGCAGCACTGCACCTACCTCTTTCTTGGCTGATGGTGGGCAGTAGAAAAAGTAGTGAGGATTTGATGGTACTGGCTTGAAATGTAAACTTCCAATTTCCAAGAACTTTTCCTAAAAGAGAAATAAGAACCCATACATGAAGGCATATACTTCACTCTCCTGAGGGAGCCAAGTTGAGCCCCTATATCCCTCACCTGGATAATTTTATGCAAGTCAGGGTGAGCCTGACAGGGTTGCCCAATTTCCAGTAGTGAGAGGGGAAACTCTGAACAGCAGCTGGTGCCCATGCTGCTCTTTGGCTCTTCTGTGGGGCTTGCAACGTTGTGGGAGTCCTGCTCACTGTAGTCCTCCATTTCCGCACTGACAGGATTGGGGACAGGTCAAACAGGCAGATTGAGAAACAGGATAGTTAGATGTATTATCTAGCCTGCAAACATCCCACCTCCCAGGTCCCCACACCTCCTCCCTGTAAACACCCCAGTGATTTGCATGCCACCCACAACCCCACTCCTACAGCCCCCAAACCCTCCTGCCACCCACTAACCCCAATAAGCGCTCAGGCAGTTTAGAGCCAGGCAAAAGCAGTTTAACCACGCTGATCCTGCGGTCATGTACGCCCTGCTACACCCTCCTCGTGGCTGAATAGAGGAGCAGAYCTGGAGCAATCTGAAACATTCAGCACCCAGTGCAGTGCATCTCGCAGCACACACTATGCCTGTCCCTTGGCAGCACGGAGCAGAGCATGTGGCTCTCAGACTCAGCTCCATGGCAGGAAACTCAGAAAAAACAACTGAGGGAGAGGAATGTAGGCTGGGCAAAACAATTCCCAGGTACTGGAATTAGTAATACAGATGGCAGATGTGGGAGGACTGGTAGATTTGGGAGCAATGTGTCAGAAGCTGTGTGCCCTTAAGAACTGTTTATACAGCCTGCATTGGGTAGGTGAGTTGTAATATATATGTCATAAACCAAGAAAAAGGTTTCCGCAGTTTTCCCAGCAGTTGAGAAAGACTGACTTCCAAAACACTGAGCACTCTTCAAAATCAAAGCAGCATCTCACTAACTTACAATATAAGAGGATATGGGATTGGAGATTCTCAACAAATGCTAGACTYGAAGATAATCAAGTGCAATCAGAGGACAACCTAAGAAGTAGGTTTCTCTAACAGGCAGAACACTGAGGTAGAGCATTATTTTCCATTTCGTTGCAGAAGCAACACAAACTTCAGAAATAGCCTTAGCAACAGCAGTACAGAAATTAGCATTAAGTGTATTTTAATTCTGACTTGATAGTTCTCTTGCAAATACCTTTCCAATATTTTAAACAAAAACTTGAGACTTTATTCATTAAGAGAAGATAACCATCTTGGTATTACTCATCATTTTCACCAGTCAGTAGCATTCTCAAATGAGTCAGGCAGAAGATGAGTAATTTCTCCAAAACCAACAAACTCAAGTATTAATTCCAAGCAAAATATTGGATACCTTCCAGCCCAGGCCAGATTGAGCAGCAGTACACTAGCACTGCAAGAGCCAGCTATGAGATTCATGTTACTGCAGATCACAAAATGGAGAAGTCCTTGAGGACACTGTGTGAGCTGGTATTTTACTCGGAACACCTACTTTTATAGAGGGTTCTGTTAACCCCTGTCTTACAACATCGCTTTCAGCAAGCAACAGAGGATGCTTGAAGAAATCTAGCCTAGACCAACGTTAAAAATAAAAAGCAAGACCTAGATACATTCCCACCTGGATTCAGAGATCAAGACCCCCCGTTCCCTGGAGCTCTGCTCCTCCTCTTGCTCTAAGCTGCCCACTTGGAAGCTGGCAGTCTTGTGGTGTGTCTGGAAATGCTGGTGGCTTTCCCGGAAGGAGCGCACGTGGCTGCACACCGTCAGCAGAAAGTTGGTGATATCGATCTCCTGAAGTAGCTCCTCACAGTAGTCCATGGCTGTGAGCAGGTCCTGGGAACTGATGCTGTGGGACTGCTGAAGGCTCTTGAACAGCCCTATGGATCAAACACTCTCTGTGAGACATGGCTTTTTGGGAAGATCCAGGGCCCAGTCCYAACCCCAGCTCAGTTCCCATCGTGCTGCTCCTCACCTCTCACRTAGCACTGGTGGGAGTGCTCCTGCAGCAGTGTGCAGTAACTCATCAACTCCTTGTGCTTATGGTCTAACCAGGCAGCAGTAGGAGGACGCTCCAGAGACTGAGACCTGAAAAGAGGAGCCACAATAGCCTTCAGCACCAGCTAAGCACTTTTTAGATGGTAAACAAGCACTGGTGCCAGCAAAGCAGGGCCCTGGTGCATGCACAAGCAGTGGCTGCTGTGAGCTACCGAAGCCAAGCCAAGAGATCAAGGCAGGGYCCGAGCCGTCTCGTTGTCAGAGACACTCTTTAGCTTTCTGTCCAGTAATTAAATACGTTGGCATTACCTGAAAAAAACATCCCGGGGAGGCCGGTGTGTCCGTGGACTGACGAGCTGCTCTCGCAACAGCTCCTGGGAGCAGCTGTAGATGTAGATGGGACAGCGAAATCGGCGGCACTCGCCCAGCTCAGCCTGCGAGCTCTGGCGGCAGAAGGAGATGTGTATGTCTCTCCGTGAGGGGCCGCCCTGTTCTCCAGAGTCACGGCCCACTTCTGCAAAAGAAACCATCCCAAATTAAACTTTCGACAGGTTCCTCATTCCTGCCCTGAGACGCCACAGCCCTCACAGCAGCACCCCCACGCTTTATGAGACACTCATCACCCCAACTGATGTCCTTCCCAGGCAGCCATGAGCGTCCACTTCCCCCASCACCCTCCACATCAGCACATCTGACCATCCCCGATGCAGGTCTGGCAGATGGCACCAGGGCTGCACCCCCAAATCCCAGGTAGCTTGAGACACTGCCTGTGTCCTTTCCCCTAAGGTAATGCACTGCTGATAATGCCAGTCTGGGTCACCACATGGTGGTCACTTACTGTCCTGGGCAATGAACTACTGCCGTTCCCAGGTGCCTCTTAACTTCCCTGGCCACAGGATGCTGGCTCCGGGCCATCAGCAGCAGTCAGATCACACTTGATCCACCCGCTACAAGTTCATAAAAGCTGGCCAAAGCTTTCGTGTCCCACTTGTCCTGATCCTGACTCTGGCTGGCTGCCAGAAATAAAGTGATAGTGATGGACTGCAGTGGTTTCTTATCACTGCTACTCCAGCCTGCCCAATAGCAGGAGCTGCTTGGCTGCATAGGAAGCACCAGGGACAGGCCCTGACAGAGGGCACTAGCTGGTGCCACCCTGAGGCCAGTACCATGAGCTGGTGTTATGCTGAGGGTAGGTAATGGTGCTGCAGTGTCCCTTTCTTCAGTWTCAGCCACGCTCCGCTCTGCACAGGCAGGTCCCAGTATATCTGCTCCAGACCGACTCTCATCTTTTGGAGGTTTGTCCAACCCACAAGCCACCAACTTCTGCACATCTGGAAAAAAAAAAAAAAATCACCGTCTCCCCAGTGAGAACTGCTTRATGCTTTGATACACATTCCCAAAAGAGTAGAGATGCAGGCTATCTCTGTGCATGGGAACAGCTCCAAARAGCTGTTAGCTACAGCCTAGCAGCCTCCACCAGCATCTCCATGAGGCAGGGGTAGAGAGGTCAAGCCAAGAGCCCAGAAGTAGGGACCCACTCTCCCTCCCCAGGCCACACCATTAGCGACCTCCTGGCTCCATCCCATAACCCCAGACATTCCACATGGGAAAAGGTTTCAGTAACTACTACCAGCATAATAATCAGAGCTGCATTCCCTGCCTGAAGCAGTGAGCAGGCAGCACCACATCCAGGGAGAGAAGAGCAAGACATTCATCCTTTCAGTCCACTCCCTGACTGGCCACGTCGTGAAAAAGATTTGGCCAAGACTCTACTGTTCAGCTTTCCCTCCTTCCAAGAAGGGCTGATTCTGCTTTTGCTCTTTCCTTGTAGAAGTGCTTCCATCATGCCTTCCTCTCCCCCTCTCCTTGATAGCAAGCCTCACCCGCGAAGGTGGCTGGCAGAAAGGTGAGGAGCACGTGCTGTGGGTTGACCAGCTTGGCATAGCATCGCCACTGCGGCAGAAAGAGCCTCGCCGTGTCGCAGCGGGTCACGTCGTCCTCAGGCAGCTCTGTGTTGCCCAGGCTCTGATGGGAAAGCACAGCTAGATAAACTCACAGTGCACAACCCAGCACTACCCAGGGGTAGTTGGCAACCACACAGAGGAAGTTCCTGCAAGACTGCTGGTTGGGGCAGCACTGAAACTGCTTTGGCCAACCCCAAGGCCATTCTCAGAACAGTGTGGCTGCAGAAAACACCATGCACGTAGTTTGGGATTTCTGACCAGCTGTGCTGAGACCAATCTTGAGCTCTGGAGAATGAATGCCCATGATTTCTGAGCTCTTTGGAGCACACTGTCAGTGCTGCTGTAGCAAGCTAGGCCCACAGCTAGTTCAACTGCCCACATACCTACAAGGCCTGCTATATTCCTGCCTGCTATAGGCAGGCACTCAAACTGCTGTCAAGAGCAGGKAGAACACCAGCCACTCAATCTGTTGTCAATCCTTCTGCAAACCTTCCTGCCCTGGAACAGCAGCCGCTTTGTCTRCAGAGGGAGCTCAAGAGAGGGGCAGCAGCACAGTGGTACCTGCAGAGTGCTCGTGGAACCAGTCATCTCTCTGGTGCCGTTGCTGCCAGCAAGGTTACAGGATGCAGAAGCATCACGCTGCTCCAGGGTCCCAGAGGTTTTTAGGGTCTCTTCTGAAAGAAAGTACAGAGAAGCAACCTGAGAACCATGATCTGGGAAAGCGATCTGAAAGCAAGGCTGCTGAGATAGCCCAGCTCCCGGGTTCCCCCTGCCACGCTCCTGGCCCTTACCTCGGGTCACTGGGAGTGTGAAGGGAGGCTGATGGCCATCACGGTCCCGCTGCAGAACCTGCTCCATGAAAGCCAGGTGATCAGCGTCGGCCATGGGGATCTCCCGGTCACTGAGGTCATGCTGCAGGCAGCCATGGAAGAGGTTTAGTAGCATTTCATTGGGCACAAACGAAGAGTCCTTGGTCACCTCCTCATTCTCTGCTCCAAAACAGAACCATGGCAGCTTCAGAGACAGCATCTCCACAGCCACCACCTGCCCAGGGACCTGTGAGACAGCCCTTTGCAAAGAGGCACTTCCACATGGACAGAAGTTTCCTCCAACACCTCTACAAGGCTGACTTGGAGGATGCTGAGGAAGCTACACAGTTCCAGCATCATCTGCTGCCCAGCACTGACTCACCCTGCTACTTTAACTTCTGAAAATGTTTGGGGCTAGTGACACCAACTAGAAACTACTAACACGGAGCACTGACCTAGGTTTGAGCCKTAAAGAAGCAAATGCTTGAAAACTGACATCATCACAGGAAAGACACCAATGTCAATATATCMACCCAACCCCGGGGCTACAGAGATGGGAGGAGAGCACTAAGCTACTGCTAGGGGGTACTGCAGCTCCCACACACCTGCTCCCCAGGAAGATGTGCACAAAAAGCAAGGAGTCCCCCTCGAAGGGAGGACAAGAGGAGGCRGATGGTGACTTACCTTTTGTCAGCATTAGGAAGAACATTTCAACCTGCTGGCACCTTGGCAACAGCTTCATGAGGTTGAATTGGAATGGGATCTCATGTACTCGGAAACCAGCCCCCATGTCTGGATCTGTAACAAGAATTGGGAATATAACATGCCTGTTGGYACTGCAACACAGCCCTGCCCCTCAATTCACTTCCATGCATGTGGTGCCAACCCTAAATACACTGAAGAGAGCACAAGTGAAGACGCACAGCAAAGGTGCTCAACTCCACCTGCTTAGGAGGGCAGAGGGACAAGAAGGGCGAATGTGGGAATGGCCAATGCGTAGCAGAGTGCAGCAGGCTGTGAACCATCTAGAGAGAGGTACCTCAGTGCAAGAATCTCATGGGCTTTTTGCCACTCTTACAAAAGAACAGCCTGGGAGACACAAGGTCCCACACAGCTCAGGCTGGGTCCAGCAGAGCAGGACCCAGGGCAACTTGGGAATGAAGCATTTGATATCAGTGCTGCAGGAAACGCTGCTGGAGRACAAGTGTGCTGGGAACTGGAGGGAGCCTTCATTAACAGAGCAGTCCAGCACAAGGCCACCCCGATCTCTTACTCGGCAGGCTCTGCACATCCCTGCAGACACTGCCGTTCTCTCTCTCAGAGAAAGAGTCTCTGTCCTCCATGCCCTGAATTTTCCTGGCCCTCTCCCGCTCCCATAATGCCAGTGATCTGATCTGACAAGGGTCATTCAGGTCCTTCCTGAAGCCTTTGGAATGACTCTGGCTCCCTCAAACTGAGTCAAAACCTGCTCTGCTCTCCACCACAACACAAGCAAGATTAGCCTGGGGTGAACTAGTGACAAGAACCTTAAGTAGTAGCAACACAGAGACTAGACGTTTGGGAAAAGTTTCAAGGATAAAATTAAGGTATTGGAATAGGMTGCCTGTCAATGTGAAAACGCCCCATAATCCTGAAGTTATTATTAAACTAATCTTCTTAGACMAGAGGAACAATTTTGCCATGCAGGAGGAAGAGGAAACAAGCATTTTGAAGTCCCSTTCAATATCTCCATGTGCTCACAGAGCACTCATTAACTACTCAGTTATAACACAATTCAGTGTTTTGGGAGAACAGAGCATTTCTCCCTCTGCCTTGTTCACATGCCCTGTATTCATTCACCTGACCAGCCATACCCTGCCCATCACTGTGGGGCGAGTTCATCTTCCAGAGAGGAACTTTCTGACACCTAAGAACCATGAAGACATAGTAAAGATAATAATTTTCCCTGAACCCAAATTCTCCAAAAGCCAGATMTATCTAGGCTGGGCAGAAAGTCACAATTGTTCCTTGGCTTTCCCAGTATAAAGCTTTTATTTCTCCYAGTACTTTTTCCCAGTATAAAGCTGTCTTTTTTGACAGCTTATCATAAATTCTACCAAGTGGCTTAAAGTCATCAAAGTCTAGAATGTCAAAATACCTCTTCGATCTCCCTGATGCTGCAGCCACAGCTTGGGACATGCAGGACTTAGCTGCCTCTTGCTCCATCAAGCCTGCCTGGATGGTTATGCTGGACTTACCTTCGGCGGCTTTGGCATCAGAAGAAGGGCAGACCCACTCCTTGTTCTGGCACAGCTGGCTGATGTACTCGAAGGTCAGCATGGTGGCAATGCAGGCCAGGTCCCGGGGGTAGAGCTGCAACAACAGTTGAGGCTTAGCCGTATGCAGCAGTTACCACCCCCAAAGGCAGCAGAAAGCAGTCTGAAGGCCAGGAGGGGGACAGTCCTGCAGGGACTCACCGCTTTCGGGATTTTCTGGTAGGGCAAACCATGCAGGTGCTTCCAGTTTTCAGCAGTACTGTGGACATGGCCGCTCTGTGGCTCCACCCAGCACTCAGTGACCAGATTCAGTTCTGTGTCCACCTCAATGGCCTCCACCTCTGTATCGTTGTCATCGTCTGTGGAAAAGCTGAAGAAGAGGCACAAGGTGAATCCTGCAAGATGGCACAGAGCCAGCAGCCCAGTGTAGCTCATTCTGGAGCTGGGAGAGCAGTGCACAAATTCCAGGCTTGCCTGCAAAGCTCTAGCTGATGAGCAGTCCATTGGAGCTGGTTGTTCCCTGCCTTTGTTTGGCAGGGCTGCCAGGCCTGGCACCACTGCTATGCACTGTGGTTGCTAAATGCCAGGGGACTCCCTCCTCTCCACACAACCAGGAAAGAAGCCTGGAGCCATGACCCCCACTGCCGGCTCTTCCTGGGAGCCAGGCCATGGACTCACCTGTCCTTGGTGGAGGTGGAGTGTGGGGGGAATAAGATGTACTGAACAATACAGGTGTGCTTCTCCCTGCTGCCGCTGCTCTCGCTCGAGCCGTCAATCTGGAAGGGAAACATGCCCTGACACAGCCTGGAAGGGAAACATGCCCTGACACAACGTGGCTCCATCCCCCTGACGCCAGTGTCAGCGCAGAGAAGGAGCCTGCACCTATCCCAAGAGTTCCTCCTGCACAGCCTGTCACTGCCAGTGAAGCAACTCCCTAATGGCAGATACAGGCAGGAAAAGTCCTGACTCACAAGCTGCTGTTTCAGGACAGCAGGCACATCTCCCTGTACAAGTCAAGAGCAGCTCATGCTGGGACCTGATAGAAATCTTGCCAGAGGGTGAATCCACATCAGAACAGGCAACAAAGGCTCCCCCTCCATTCTCCTGCCCCCAGCTCACCTGTATCGGCAGCTCCAGCACCATGTTGATAATTCCCTCCCCGCTGGATGCAAAGTGGAAACCCTCTGACAGACGGACTCTGGCAACAGAGAGAAGTCAAAGCTGGAGGATTTTTCCATCAATACTGAAAATCTTAAATACATGCTTGACTCTACTCTTCACCACAAAATGCACTGTTCCCAAGACATGGAAGTACACACAGGGCATAGAGACACAGCAGCCTGCACAGGACAGCCTGTGGGAGCAGCAGGACAGCCCAGGCATAGTGACCATGTCCTGCCCTTTTTTTTTTCCTTCTTTCTCACAGGAGTCTCTTTTTCCTCAACTGCAGCAGTAGAGCTGAGTAAAACATTGGTCAAAAGAGTTTCAGAAGGTGTGAATGGGATCTCTTTGTACCTCTCTACATGTTTTCAGCAGGTTTCCATAAGGTTCAGCAGGTTACCCTGCTTTCTCTGCACCCCCAGGACTAGTTGGAGGAAGTAACCCTGTTCAGGCTACAACTTACTCTGTGAGCGTGGAGAGGAGCTGGGCTACAGCTGTGATGGGCACAGTCGGTGCCAGTCCCGACTGGACGCTCCAGATCCAACGCTGGTGATAGAAGTAGCGGGACAGCGAGGCCAGGGTGGAGGAGGCAGTTCGGTTGGCCACCATGGTGAGCGGGCCGGACACCGGCGGATGCTCCAGGTTAAGAATGAAGGGAGCGCGATAGTCAGAAGGCAGCTTCTCGTACCTAGCGGATGAAGACAYGTAGCTTGGCGAGGTGGAAAGGATGCCCTGCTCAGGGCTGTTCGCTGGCCTGGGGCAGAGCCCTCCAGCAGCAGAATGTGCTCAGCCCAACAAAGGAGCACTTCCCACTTCAGAAACTAGTGACCCAATTTTCTTCTGCGCCAGAGTTGTTTAGAGCAACTATGCCTGGCCTGCAAGGCCCCAGGCTGCAAGTCACAGCTCTCCCAGGCTACAGCCACCACTGCTAACGTGCAACACAAGCCAATGCCAAAAAACACAGGCTTCCCAGCACCCCCGTCCCACAGCTGGCACCACCATCCACAGCCCCTTCCTTCCTCCTGGAGTAATAAGGGTTAGGTTTGCACTGCAGAAGGCTGTGCCGATCACTACTGCTACGTTACTGTTGTTACTACCTGATGAGCAGCTTTTCCAAGGGCTTGTGCAGCACTACGAGGCAGGGCCTATCTGAGAAGGCTGACTGGGCCCCAGTCACAGGTGGAGACTTGGAAGGAGAACTACTGCCAAGCATTTTCCTCTTTGCTTTTGGAGTTGCCTCTTTGCTCTGGACTCTGTGGGGAAAGCGGAGCTGCAAGATTCGGTCCCGTAACTCTTCCACTATCTGTCATGACAGAAGCAAAAGGTAAGAATGATCACCTTTGGCTYGAGACATCAGCGGCCAGGACACGAGTGTGACAAAAAAACACCAGCACACACCTTGGATTTACACATGAGCAAGAGCTGAAGGTCATTTTACTTGTGAGGTACTAGCAAAATCAAAATGCCACAACGCTCTCATAGCCATATTTCAAAGATTGAACAAAAAGCAGGCAAAAAATAGATTGCATATGATACAACCTACAATCTAAAACTCCTGGTGTGATGATCTGGAGCTTGCTCAGAGCTGCAGGGTGCTTGTTTTGTATGTTCCCTGTAAGGCAGGTGTTTACTTGCACGTGCCAGAGGGAACTGTTTTCTAACATTTGTCACTTGGTGTGCCCAGCCTATGTGCCAACACCTGGATCCCCTAAAGACATAAAAGAGCAGACCCTCCAGACAGCCAGAGCACTTGGACTTATCTGGGTTCATTCTCTCGAAAGAGATGGTCCTGGCCACATGGGTCTGCATTTCTCCAGATCAATCTAATGATAAACCTGAGCATGTTAAAAATTTCTTTCATGAAGRCAAAAGACCAAGGTTTAATTACAGACTTTCTGTTCAGAGCAAAACATCTATAAATAATAGGACATCATCTTCACACTTAACTAATATGAACTAAGAACCCTCAGACTTTTAGAGCTGCAGAAAAAGACAATCTCACCTCCTGAATCTGACYGTTGCAGCCTATTTCTGCTGATGCAAATGGGATTTTGAAAGCCTAACTAGCAGATGTACATATCTTTAAACCATTTCCCAGGTCTCTGGTCCTTTCCCTCTCCACACTGTTCGTGCAGGACAGCATTTGCATTTTAACTCTAACTCCTCCTTGCCCTAATGATTCAATATATATGCACAGTTCACCATCTCCTGAAACAGATAGCTTATGGAACGTGTAGTACATTCATCATAAAGGCTCTGACAGACAAGTCAGACAGTATCTGCTCTTCCTGACTGACAATATCGATTGTGCTTTGGTTGCAAGGACAGACAAGATAATCTTAAGAGCCATTGCAMGCCCCACACTTCCATTAAGCAGTGGCAAAGGCATTCATTTGACCAGCTGTTCTATTGATCTTCAAGTCTCTGAGTTTAGATTTTTCATAGTCTTAACACAGAAAGTGTTGTCCAAACTGCCCCTTTCTGTTACAATAAATTCCCATCCCTGTCAGCCCCAATATAGTCAAGTTTTCAGAAAATATCTGGCCATAGTATTGGTTGTAGACCAACCCACCCCCTCCATTTCTAGGGCTATTTGCTCTGCTCCTTCCTACAGATGAGCAACCCCTCCCACGCCTGGCAGAGGTCAGCAAGCTCTCACCTTGTTCCTGGCCTGTGCAGGTGTGCCAATGGGGAAGCCCAGCCGGAGAACCATGCAGGGAGCTTTGGAGATGATCCGCACCACATAGAATGAGGAAGGAGTAGGGTCCTCAGAGCTAGGGATGAGGAATTAAGCATGGAATGAACTAAGGAGACAGAACTGAAATAGATCTCACTGTTCTCTACAGCATCARACCAACCAGAGTTGGCTCCTCAGGGCTCAATGGCCCACATAACTTGGCAGCAGTATTAAGAAACCACCAGCTAATGTCTCTTTCTGGGATGCACCTGGTGCACAGCAGCAGCAATTCAGAACACACAGGGTTTCATATCTGCTAGTTCCGCTCTTACAATCTCTGCTAGACAGCTGCTTTGGGCCCATCGCAGCACCCTGCGCTGACAGGACCTGTGGCTGGGCCACATCCCCCATTCCTGACACAGGCCTCCCTCAGGGGCGCTCACCCTTGCATCAGCTTGACGTAGGAGTAGCCYTCCACGAGCACGAAGCTGCTCCAGTCGCGCAGCAGGGAGGTGAGCGCCGAGTGCGAGATGCGGCACTGGATGGTGCTGTAGCGCCCGTTGTTGCCCGGCGTGTGCAGGTGCTTGGGCACAGGTCTGCAGAGCAGGGCAGCAAGTCATCAAACCCCATCTCCCCAGGCCTGCAGGGACTTTGCCACATCTATTCCAGCTCATCCTCTGCCCAGAGCATCAGCCTTCTCTTTCCTCCACGGCAACCCATATCCAAGCCTCTCCCCTGCCTGTGCCCATCAGTGAGGGCCACACTCCTTGCAAGCACAGGCACTTTGCTCTCCAGTTTGCAGGTAGCAGAGAGCCTTGTATGGTTTCCATCTCCCTCCCATGCAATACATAGCTAATATTCACATAACTCTGCATCTAGGACCAGGCACCAGAAAAGTAGTGCTTTGGGAAAGATGCTTTCCAGCAGCAAACAATAAGTTGTGGGATATCTCCAACTGGAAAGCCCATCCTCTTTGCAATCACAGAATCCAACCCCAAGAGGGACTTGAAAAATAAATGTATTCTCCTGAGAACCCCCTGTCTTTTCACGTTAGTGATTTCCCAACCCACCATCCCCGTCAGACAAATAACCCTTCACCATCCATCAGGTCCAGCTGGCAGAGCTCTTYCTTGGGCCATAGGCACCTGCAAAAACTAAACTTCCATAACTGTATGGGTAGACTGAACTGGGAAACCGTTTCCACTATGTTTGGCTGGCCAAACTGATGCCTTGGTTTTCCAAGACTGGTCTACATTGCGTATGGAAGCTCAACACTACTAGTTACATACGTGTCATGCTCCAAAAGGAGAACGATGCGATGCATGTGCAGCCACCTCTGCCAGAAGTTGGCGTCCATGGAAAGGATAGGCTTCCAGTAGGAGGCAAACTGGGAATGGCTTGAGTCAGACCCACTGTGCTGCAGGGACAGCACCTGAAAAAGTGAGAGAATACGTAGGAAGGCAATGCTCAGGAAGCAACCAGTCCTGAAGAGAGAAAGCAGGAGTTTCTCTCGGGTATGAATTGTGTAGGCTTAGAAAGCTAGCTGCATCCCTTCCAGGAAAACAGCTGAATTTGTTCACATCAAAACAGCCAGTACAATGATGAAAAATAAATTAAGTTTCTAGAATATCAAGTTAATCAGAAAACTAACTACTTAGCATCAAGAAAACTATGGAAAAGATGACATAAGCAATGGTGCACGTTGTGACTGAGAGGAATATACATGGCTTGTGTTAGCTGAGCCATGAAGCACTGAGATAACGCGCCTGAGAGTGCTTATGTAAATAGTGCACCAGGGGCACTGAGCAACACCAAATGTGTCTGTATGATAACACTGCAGTTCTCCCACTAAGCTGCTGTTGCAGATGCAGAAACAAATGGGTGGCTGGCCATGAGACTGGATACTCCAGATATACAGTGGGATACATACACAGTGCAGAAGTCACTATGTAAACTGCACCTGAAACCTGAGGTTACTGAGCAGCATGGAAAGCAAGAGAGGCAGACTGCGAGTTACAGAACACCTTGACTGCCTGCTGCAACACAGCAGCACAGAATAAGCAGGAGGGACGTCCCATCCCAGGTGAAAGGGGACAAGGGTGGGACATACCGGGGTGGTGGAGCCTGGGGGGATGTAGAAGAGCGGTACGCCGTTCTTGGTGCTCTCGGGAATGGTGAAGTGCTCGGGGACGGTGTCGAAGGACTGCAGGTGAACCAACATCTGATCTGTCTGGTTGATGCTGCAAGACAAGGGGCAGTTAGGCACCAGCACCTGCACTTTCCCCTCACTGCCCCAGCCAGCCCACATCCTTCCCACACAGCGTGAGCCCTCCACACTGACACAGCCTCTCAGACCAAGGCAGCATCCAGCACTTGGCTGCAAAGAGACCCTGAAAAGGAGCTCAGGTGCAACRGCCCAACACACAAGCTGGACAAGCAAAGCTGGGAAGAGTGTGAGGGAAGGAGTGTGCAGAGCAACAAGGAATAATGGGCAYCCAGGAATATGCCAGGAAAGGGTATATCCTGCCAGCCCAGAGATCCCAGGAGACAAGTAACAGCAGTCCCTCTTAACATGGCTGTGCAGCCCAGCCACTGCCAAGGAGCCCTTGTACTGCCAGCCTTCAGAGCAAGGCAGCACTGCAAGAACRTCACCTGCATGAGATGGGAGGCTCAGAGTTAGGCTTGGCATCCCTCAGTGGATCAGGAATCAGAGATAACAGTAACTTATCCATGGGACAATTTATACACTAGATCACAAGCCAGTTAAAATCTTYCCCTCAGCTAGCATACAGGTCTGACCCAAACAGGGCTTCTTTTTCACAGCACATTAATTTGGAACCTCGGATTGAGGAAAGAGAAGAATTTTTCCGTTACTCCAGACTATGGGATGGTCTCACTCACCTTTGCAAGGTGTTCCAGAAGCGCCGGATAACTGTAGTGCGGTACAGACTGGTGATGGGCTTCCTCATGGTGCAACTGATATCATGCAGGATGTCATAGCTGCCCTCCATGGTCACCTCCACCCACGTGCTGCGCTTGAGCGGGTCCAAGGGCCAGGGTGTCACAGCTAGGTACTCTATCCTCATGTTGTGCTTCCAGAGCAGCACCAGCTTCACCTCTAGCTGAGACCCACCTGCATGCAAGCATCAGAGTCAGATGAAGTGCCTGTTCTGCAGACAGCTGAGATGCATGTTCAACCAGGGRTTCCTGAGTACAGGGATGCTGCCCAAGCACTGGAAGGAGAGCACAGTAACTAAGAGCTGCCTCCTCTAGCCAGAGTCACTCCCTCTCCTCTCCAACAGAGGGAGGCTTTGCTCACACAGCAGCATCTGGGGAACTTAACTGCACGTACGCTATCTGTGGTGCAGAAGGTGACTGGATCCTGGAGGTGCTGACATTTGCAATGGGCTCAGTTCTTCACAACCTCAGCCCTGCTTCCAAGAAAATGCTGTTGCTCTGCACAGAYGGGAAGGACCTTTAAGCTCTAAAATTTTCTTAACTCTGAAGTTATATATTTCATTGTAGAAACATGAGTATTTGGATCCGATGGACCCAGATCATAAGGAAACTAGAAGATGCAGCCTGTTATTTGAACTACACTCCATATTCTCCCTGTTAGGAGAACACTTGGTGCAATCTTGACCCTGGAGCATGAAAGCTTCTTGCCATGCTTTACCCTCTTCTCCTTTGGTGCTCCTGAAGTTAAGAAGTATCCATTCACTCAAACATTCTTTAAAATGCGCATCTTTATCTCTTTCTTTAAATTCATCACTTAGCTTCTAGCAAGGCTAAAAGGCTGACTGCAAACCTCACTGAGCCAGAAGAGCAAAAAGCTGTCAGGATCAGTCCTGCTGACTGTGCCCCTGTATTCGTACCAAAACAACCCAGTGAAACACGCTTTTCTATAACAGCATCATGCTGCTGTTTCAACTGCTCAGTCATCTATTCTGATGTGCAGCCTGCTCTACAGTTTGCAGTGTTTGTGAGATGAGTGATTGGATGTGCTGGAACGGTCCAAACAGGTCACCAGCCCGGGCCCTAGGCTTCCTGCAGAGCTGCATGTCCTGCTGTCACAGGCCATCGTGCCACCCCCTCCACACGCTGACTACGCTCTATTTTAGGGCCCGTTTGCTTTTTGCTCCCGCAGTCCCTGTTGGGAGGCTGCCTCAGACTGTCCCTCCTCTTGGATGTTTAGAAGAAAATTTCCAGAGGACATGCCCCATTCATGCTTACTCACTCTCTTCCTGAAATTGTTTTTATTCTGAGAAATTTCATTTCCACCAAACTGACAGTGAGTGGACACCAGGGGGAGAAATCCTCTCCAAATGCAGCTTTCAAGATGCAGGTTAAGCCAAGCCACAGGTATTAGTCCAGGACAGGCACCCCCTCTTACCAGCGTCCATCCTTGCTGCTCCTCAGGAATTCACCTTTCCCAAACAGTGCTCAGAGGTRTCTGCTACAATTTCACCTTAGGTCTTACCATGGGTTTGTTGACAGCCACTAATGCTCTCCACAACGGGCTCTCTATAAAAGCATTACTGTTTATGAGGATAAAAGCACTTGCCAGGGTTGTGCCATCTGTTGTTTCCAAATGAAGACTATCTTAGTTTATCAGAGGGATTGCACAAGAATTTGTTGAGTCGTGTCTTTGCATTTCATTCCGTCAAATTGCATCTCATTTCTACTGCCTTAGTGCTCATCCACTGCTTTCTGCACAATATTTTGGTTCCCATAACAAAGCCTCCCTACTTCATCAACAGCAAATATGATAAGTACATTCCTACATTTTTTGCCCAGATCATTAATGAAAATATTTCCTACTCCCATCTGCATTTCCATTAGTCATCCTGGCTTTCCTCCTACCATTCAGCACAAGCAAAACAAAATAATAAAAAATAATAATAAAAAAAACAGGCAAAATATTTGCTTAGTTTCAGGCCATACCTAAAATTAATCTTTAGTCTATTTGTACGGCAAAGCAGCCTATTTCTGGTGCCTGACTTTATAGCTAATGAAAGCTTTTGCTGCTTTGATTTCTTGCATGAGATCCAGCTCCAATTTTTAAGCTTTCACTTCATCTTCCCAAGCCCTAACCTTCAGGACTGTCAATCCCTGGGCCAGCTTGTGCCCAAGCTATGTAGTGATTCATGAAGAAGGATAAGGCCCAAGAATGTCCTCAGGGTTCTCCTCATCTCCTCACCTCACAGCAGTAAAAAACAGTCAGCAATATTTGTTGTTGTTGTTGTTTTCTGTTCCAAACAGCAATCCTCTGACCACATCCCAGGAAGAAACCAGAGTGGAAGGGAGCTCCATCACACCCCACAGCCTCTCAGACAGAGCCTCACTCTTCTCAAAACCTCCCAGTTTCTTCCCCTTTCACGAGAACTTCTGCATTCCCAACTATGGCAGGTTTTTAGGCACCTAATATTGGCGATCAAATAGCAAGGGGAAGCAGAGCAGTAATAAACACCACACACAACCTCTGGCACCTCCGAGCACAAAGCCAGCTATTTATTCCCTTCTGCCCTTGGCAAAGAGAAGCAGAACAGTGACAGTGTCAAAGTCCACAACAGCACTCCCTGCTCTTGATTCATAGCCACTTGGCTCCTTAAATTTTGGCAAAAGCTCCTGGCAATCCCAGTTAATTAGCTGCTCTCTGTTATACACTTCTCCATGGAGAGTCCCAGAGAGCTCGGATTAGCCAAGTGTGCTTTTCTTTGCAGAGACAGTGCTGGATGGCTAAATGTCCTCGTCTTTTATAAATTCTGCTTTCACATAYTAATTTGACCAATTTTTCTGATCACAGCCAACACTTTCTCAGGGCCATTTAGTCTTTCCAAAGTGCAAGTTGCATTATCAGYTACTATTCTGAAGGCTGGCACAGAAATATAAATGCTATTTTTGACACTCATATGTTTCACTTTTAAATTCCTTCCAAAAAAATAAAAGTTATGAAAACACAAAGAAACTATTTTTGGCTCAAGGAGTCTCCAAGCTGCACAGTGCTGAAGGAAAAGAGGGGATGGAAAAAAGGAAAGGAGAAGGTATGTATTGGAGGTAAATATGTATGTTTTCCCTGTTCTTACTCTCCTCCGTGCAGTTGCCGTTAGTTACCTGTCACAGACAGTAACTCCRGCTCAGTAAGGAATTCCTGTTGTCTGCTTATCCTCATAGGACACTTGGTGTCCCACCAGTGAAGGAAGACAACAGTACACTTGGGGAAAAACATAGGAGCAGTGTAAACATGCAGCAATATTTCACACACGTTCTTCCAGGGTCCAGGAATTAGGTGTTTGAGGATATCCTGAGCCAGACCTTGTCGCTATATCTTGGTCAAAAAAGGCCTTTAATGACCCTTCCCTCCCCCCACAATCACCAATTTGTCTAATTGCTTTTGGCATGATTCACACTTGAGCTTTCCTCCAGCTTTTCTAGATGGTACTTCCCAGTCACCAAAAGCTCTTCACTATTCTTGACAGATGAAATAAAGGCTCTTTCTTCATTGCCCTCCAAGCTGTTAGTGAACTTGTGCATAGAAAGATAAAAGGCACAATAAACACATCTCGGGCAGTAGGTGACTTGTCAGAATGGTCATAGACAGTCCTGGACAAGGAGAGTGCCAGAGACCTAATATGCCTGGACTTAAGCCAAGTATTTCATGCTGTAACTACAGGAGATTAGTGAAAGCAGCCTGGTAGTGTTACTAGAAAAGCTGTCTCAATGGAAAAATCTTTGTATGTCCTTAATTTTAATAGAATCATCTTGAAACAAGAAATTTATGGTATTTCTGGAAGAGCAGCTTCAGAAACTATCCCATTTAATATGGTCGTGAGCAACTTTAGGACGAAAACTAGATTAAGATTTACTCAGTTTGTAAATAGCATCAAGTCAGGAGGAGCTGCAATCACAGTGAGCCAACTACACAGACCGCAGCAGTAGATTGACATGAATTTAAGAGTATTATTATGTGAAAAAAACCACACTTTTAGAGACTAACTGAAAAAAAAAGTGCATGAAAGATGCGGGGAATTTTGAGGAAAAAATATAATGCAATCATGCAGAAAGCTTGTGTGATTTCTAGTCTATCAGATACAGTATTATACTTCAGAAGCAGGGAATTATTAGCACTACTGAACAAAGCACTGATAAGACCACATTTGCAGCACTCTTATCAACTGCTTTCAAGAAATATGAGGCCAAACTGTGAAAAGCAAATAACTGGAAAAAAAAATGTGCTATTGAGATAAATGAAGAGAGCAGAAAGCCTGTCCTTATGAAAGGGGACAAGAACATTGACTTGTATAGCCTGGCAAAAGGAAGGTTATGAGCAGAAAGGCTTTCTTCCTAAATATATTTGCACAGCGCCAGAAAAGGAAAATATAAACTTAATCAAAAATAATGAAGTCAAACAGGTCTAATTTGGTTTGATTGAATTTAGAATGTAAACCAGAGCAAAAATGATATTCTGGGACATTCTTCCAAGCAGGAAGAGAGGTGCGAGATACTTAAATAGCTTTAAGGTAGATTCCAGTAAATTCACAGAAAAAAAATAAACATCATATGACACTTTTGAAAAATGCCTGGAGTTATAACACAGACTTTGCTTTTTTGATATAAAATTTGTTCTACATAATAATAAATCCCAAAAGATAGTGAGGATCCTGGATTATCATGTGTTGCACACATTTAGAGAGCGCAACCCAGGGTTTCTGCTGGTCTTTGCATCAATAGTGATGTCTTCCTTTGCCTGCAACTCCGGACTGGTATCTGGATTTTCTTATCTCCCTTTCAGTTAAAGCACTAGTCACGGTTGGAAATTTTAWGTTTTACTCTAATCCACTCCTTGGAATAACCAAAATCCTCAAGGGCCCTGACTAGTGGCTAGTTCTCACACTTTGGGTGCCCAAACAATCTCCTCCAAGTTGTAAAGAACAGGAYTAGTGGGTGCTTTTATATTCCTCTAGTATTAGTCAACGCCCTGGGCATTTTCACCTAGCAACATCCTTGGTTCCCCCAATATTTTGCCTTGGAACACTAGAGCTGGGAGAATTTTTTTCTGGTACTAAAGCATTCAACTTGGTGTTAAAATTTTGCTGTGTGTTCTGGCAAGGGACTAGAGAACTGATGAAAGAAGAAATGAAGAGGATAAACCATAAAAATGCAAAAACCCAAGTCTTTCTCTCATCTCCCTGCAACTGTGCGGACTCATTTCCAAGATGCTGAGGACTGCAGTTTGTCTGCCTGTCCCCAAACCACACACACGTAGCCACAGAGCATCAGCCCAGCAAGCRCACAATGTGCCACTGTACCAGACAGCCCTGGGCCAAGCAGCTGTTGACAGAGAACAGCCTCAAAGCCCTTCCATCTCACAGCCACTCTGCTGAGGTGGCACGGAGTCCCACCCCAGCACCCAGCCACCGCCAGGGCCCAGTCACCTTTCGTGATGTTGACCTCCCGGATGCTGTAGCCCTCGCGCAGCCGGACGGAGACGACGCTCACGAGGTCGGCGTGCACCTCCTTCTCCGTGTGCTTCTTCCTCCTCATGGCCAGAGCCGGGTTGCTGCTCGCGGACACCAGGTGCTCGTTGAACAGCCTGTGCTGTGACACTGCAAACCAAGAGCAGACAACGAGGCTCATGGGCGAGCAACTGCCCCAGTTCTCATCCAACAAGGGCTGTAGGAGCTTTACAGAAGAGCTGCTTGGCACTTTCTGGCCTGAGGAACCGTATGTCCTTCAGGCACCACGTGCACCCACTCGTTGCCCATTCTGCAGCACAGCAAATGGGTCTGCTAGCAGGGCCAGGAGCCTGAGAAAGACACGGTGCAGGCCAGGCCCCAATTCCTTGGGCCTCTCTGACAAGGCATATTTTACATTCAATCTGTTTAATCCAGACAGACAGGAACTGTACAGCTGTTGTAACAGCCTCTGCAGGCTTCTAGACTTTATTCCTTTCCCTGAAAAAAAACTTAGGTTCCCAAGTGCTTTCTAAAAGGTGTCAGGAAGTGGAAGCCTTTAACCTAAACCACAAATATAATCTTTTAATGATGAAACATTTCCAACTGCTAAGCCAGCTCTCTTCAAACTTTTCACTGTGTGTGATTTCTGCTGCCAAGTTACAAAAAGCACAGATGGCATCAGAAATCCACCTAATCACTAAAGAGTGCTTCCAGGTTTTACTTGTAACTAGTCTCCCTTGGCGTACTCTCAGCCACTAACATGCACAAAATAAGAACAATCAAGAGAGGCATTCTGGCTGCTTCTCCAAGGCCTCGTTTTTCAATCCAAATTGCCATTTGCAAGCTTGATCAGGACAAACCTCCTAAACGTCTCCATCTGTGAGCTAGTCAGCGCCGAGAAAAGGCTGGAAGAGAGACTTCCATCCCTCCATGTTCCAGCACAGCAGCCCTAATTGCAGCCTGCTGAGTGAAGCCCAAAGAAAGGGGAGTGGGGCAGGAGATTAGTTTTCCCCAAATTCCTGAAGCCAGGAAGCAGGAGGGCAGTCACAGATTGGGCTCCAAGGACCAGCAGTGCTCAGAGCCTTCAGGGGCTGAAGGACTGGTATGCTGAGCACTCCTCAGGACCCTGTGTGAACCTCACACAAGCACAAGCATGCAACACTGAGGCACTCCTGTCAAACCCCACTTGCTGCTGCCTTTCCCTCATCTCCATAACACTCACAACAGCCCAAAGGAGACAAGGGGGAAATATCAGCATAAACCAGCCTGTGGGGGTCACCCCATAGATAGATGCTGCAAGCCATCCACCTGCTGCGGGGAGCACATGCAYACTCCTCACCACAGTAGTACTCTGGATTGAGGGACTCGCCGGTGCGCAGAAAGGAGTACAGCAGAAACGCCTTGTGATACACGTTCAGGTCGAGGCTCAGGGGATCCAGCTCAGGGCACGTGGAAAGGTAAGCACCAAAAGTGGCCATGGCGATGAATTTCATCAGCTCCACATTGGGAACGTGGCCAAAGCTGCAATCATATGAGTAGACACCGCCTACCTGAAAGGTAGATAAAGGAGACTTGTGCAAATGCTGTAGTGCTGAGGACATGGGAGAAAACAGGTACAGACAGGGACCTTGGAGAGGGAGAGAAGTCTCATCTCCACCTTCGGAAGTGCACAGTAGTGAGAACAACTTGCCTCCCTCCCTCTGGCAGGCAGGAGCCCCTCCATTCCCCACTAATGCCAGACATACCTGCACAAAAGAGCAGGCCACAGTGCCACTGCGAAGCTGGTTGAGCAGAGTTTCGCACACAGCCACATCAGGGACGCTGGTCACACCATCTGTAATTATTATTATACCTGCAAAGACAACAACATCCTAGAGCATCTTCCACCTCAGCCAGCTGCCACCTCACACACACTTGGGCTGTGCAGATGACATTTAGGCACAGTACAAACAGAAAGGAAAGCCCTGTGGCTTGTCCAGACCGACATCAGCAGCTCTCAAGGCTCCGTGGAGCTGGCAGACTGCCCAACTCAGTGCAGCAAAGCATCTGGGCACAGCTCTGCCTGCCCTGCCCTGCCCTGAGCAGCACTTGCAGCTGTGCTTCCCTGCAAACTCCCTAACACTGCATGGTGCTTAGCACAGCGTCCTCCTCATTCCCACCAAGAGTGCAGAGCAAAAGCTGCTGCTGAAATCTCATCCCTACCCGAAGGGTCCATGCACCAGCTCATACAAAACTCCTGCCCAGGACAGGTGGGATACAATCATCCACAAGCAACTRGGCACCCCCAAACCCAGAGGATGAGGCCAACCTGCACTGGAGTTGGAGGGCAGCAACTGCAGTGCCAGGATGCCCTGCCGGACCATGCTGACGAGGCCGACATCGGCGGTGACGACGGACACGCTGGGCTTCCTGCCTGATGGCTCCTGAGGGTCACCAGGGCTCTCCTGGCTCAGGGGTGACAAGTCCACCTGRAAAACACAAACAAACAAATATCATCAGTCAGACTTCAGCCTAACTTTAGTTCTTACTCTCCTAAGCAGCCTTCAGTATTAGCAGCCTCATGGTATGGCAGCCCAGGAGCACTTCAGGATGCTCCACTTTTAGTCCAAATTCAAACCATCCTCAAAGTCCTAGTRTTTTGGACCCCTTAAAAGAGCATGTCAGAGCTCCCTTTGGGATAAAAGAATGAAACAACAAACTCAGAGCTTTACTATAAGCTTATTTCTCACATGTGGGAAAATACAGGACACTTTGTGGTCACTCAAGTTAATTTGCAGAAGAATTAAAGAGATGCTGAATACCTCTTTTTTTTTTTTTCCTTTGTCATTTAGTAGAAGCTTCAGATATTCAGCATCTGTTCAGGTAAAACTCAGAAATGCTCGAGGGACTGAGGCAACAACATCTCTCTGCCACAGAGGGGGCAAGGGACAAAGTCTGGGCCCATACATTTAACTCTGTGCACACAGCACTAGTGATGCAATGCTGATATAAGCAAATGCAGGCAGGCTTCTCCTGTGTCCTCTACRAAAAATGTCCCTCAGGCAAAGCATGAAATTTGTATAATTACACATGTGAGGAATCTAAAGTGTTCATAGGCCCCTCGTGTCCAAAAGGCTCTGGCAGCTTCACCCTGTAATAAGCTTTTGCTCCGTTTTTACTTCTAGTTCAGAGAATGGGTAGGAAACCCTCCCCTGCAAAGCTGGATGATACAAACTGGGGTTTAAAAAAAAATATGGGAACAAACTGCTTTTTTGTTCTGCACAAATGGCAAAAGCCCATGTCTGTAAGCAAAAAGCTGACTATAATGGTTTTAAATTGCTGGATGCCTCAAATTCAGGCACTTGTTGACACTGATGAAGCTGATGAAACTTCAAAAGTGGAAGAAAAAAAAAAAGTTTCAGTCCATGCCTTCCCCTGGGGCCTCCCACCTCCACCCCAGAGCCCGCGGCAGGACTTGCCCGTCCCTCTGGCTCGGGAGCGCGTCTCCTTCCCCCATTTGAATATAAGATGTTATAGTGGCGTTGAATATGCCAGAACTACTGCAGCAAGCAGGAATGCATACAAAGCACYGCAGAAACACCAGCTGCACACATTGGAAAAGTTATTTCCATCCTGTATGCCAATTTGTGTTCCACGACTGACAGACAGTCTTAATATTCAGAGGTACAAATATTTTTCAGCTAGAAGATGAGGTTTATATCTCTTTGAATATGCAACTGGCAGAAGTTGTCACTAGCCTTTTGCTCACAATTGAGATTTTTTCCCTTAGYCCAAATGCTACAAACTAATACTAAAAGACTAGACAAATTCAACGGGGCCAGCAACGACTACAAAAAGAGCACCCATAGATATCATTCATTTATGTGAGCATTGCAGTAACATAATCCATATTTTTCAGTCCTTGCTTCCAAGATCAGAGTCTTGCTCTAATTTTTACCCAAAGATGTATTTTATAGTGCTATCAATAACTTGCTGATACCTATATTCCTAACTAATAAAAACATCTACCACAGATATCAAGGAGTACTTGAAAATCTGTGGGCTGTTTATTCAGATGCAAAATCAGTTTCTGGGGTAACAAGGAAATAAGATCGTAACAAGGGCCAACAGTTATTTATAGATTAATGATACTAGCTTAATCACCTCTCCCACCACCCCTTTCAGACAGAAAACAGTCCTAGGAGGAAAAAAATACTACAAAGGAGTCTGCTTGCTTCACTACATAATAATCTTGGACAACAGAAATGTTCGTGCCAATCCTTCCCCTCAATGCTTATTGCTTCTGCTTCCTCAGAGTTCATTTCTCATTACTGGGTCCCACAAAGTTCTCTTACAAAATGTTGTTCCTTCTCCAGACCTACATGACTCTTCCTCTCATTGCCAGCCCACCACGGAAGGGCCTCACACTGTAGATCTCCAGTGAGCCCCAAAACACCAACCATGTCTGCCCTCCTCACCTGTGGTTTGGGTTCATACTGCTGTTGGAGCATCTCTGCCACTTTGTTCTCAAAAGCACATAGCTGCGTGTACACCTGGTTCAGAAAGGCCTCTCGCTTCGTCTCATCCAGCTGACAGCCCTGGAACAGTACCTGGATACCAAGGATATACACAGCAAACATCAAGATGGGGTTTTAGAGTAGCAGTCCCCACAAGAGCAGCTCTCATCGAGGTGTTCAGGCACATCCCTGACAAGGAGCAGGTAAAGCACAGGCCTCTCTGCTTGGGACCACCTGCCTGCGGGCAGCAATTGCAGCAGATGCCTGCARCTCACTCCGGGAAGTGCCTGGGAAGTCACTTTCACACTGAGGCAGAGCATGGTGCTGTCTGTAGGGACAGACAKGCAAAATTACATGCTAATTATCATTGGCAAATGGGGAATTCCTGCTCTGCTAACTTTTATAACATCTAAGAACTGACGGAGGTGAGGGCCACTCTCTTCAAGCACTGTACAGACCACTGAAGCTTGCAGCCTGCACAGAACGCTTGGGCAGACATGGACCAGCAAAAGGAGAGGGAGAGAACAGGTCTAGGTTTAACAGGTCATCTGTTTACCACCCAATTTCAGTGGTATTAGCAATGTGACGAAGCACACTACCAGAAATGGGAAAACRGTGCAAAATTACTGTGAGGTGAGGGTACCAATACAAGAAGGATAAACTCCAAAAATCGCTATTGGGACCATAAACCAAAACCTGCTCTGTCTCAAGTAACTGTGAGGTTACTGGGGCTGCGCTACTCTTGCCTGCAGGAAGAAATACGCCTCATACYGGCAAAAGAAGAGTAAGGTTTGTAGAAAGTGGTAATTATCTTTGAATAAACCATTGCTACACAACTGGAGCATGCAGACAAGCTTTTGGGGGATGCTGCTGCTTCTTACGTGTTTCAAGCTAATTTTACAGGCCAGAGAAATTATTTARACAGAAAATTGTAGGAAAAAGGCATAAGGGAAGCATGAATTACCACCTAACTCTGAGAACATGCCTATAGGCATCCTTCTCTGCTGGGCCCTGCTCCCCCTTCTTGCCCAGGAAAGCTGCTCACGTGCATACCTATTGCACGAGGCTGCACATTTTAATGTAACAAGTCTACAATAATACACTTAAAAGAGCCAAGCAGACACACACATCCTCATTTCCCTCTGTGTTCACGGGCAACCAATGCAGCAAGCTGCTTGTGAGCTGAGATGCGCCAAGGAAGAGGCTGAATTTTACCTGGTGGGACTGCAGGCCGATGATGGAGGAATACGCCTGGATGGTCACAAAGATCTCTGGCTGGTAAATAATGTCCGAACCAGGGATACGAAAGGGTCTCAACAACCCCACCAAGCATCGTGAAAGGGCATGAAACACTTCATCAAAAATTATCTCCCCTGTTGAGTCATCCTACAAAAATAGAGAAAAAGGAAACTCAGCTTCTTCACCTGCTTCACTTTCAACCTCATGTATTGATGCCCCAGACACAGACATATGAGCAAACATCCTTCTCTAACAGCAGCTGGACTAAAACAAGAGCTCTGGGCAAGCAAAGGACACACATGGGCACCCAGCAGAGACACGGGACCTGCTAGCAGCTGCCCAGCTAAGCGCACTTCACGCCTCGCTCTTGGGAAAGCAAGACCTCTGCAAAAGCTAAGGCTGACATGGAGAGGAATAAGCCTTCTTAGGCCTTCAGCACAGAGCACCCCAGAGAGGCGATTCCCGCCCTTACCACAATCCCAGTGGAAGGGCTCAGGTCGAGTTCAATCACGAAGCGGTACTGGCGGGCCAGGAAGGTGACCCGTGTCGAGGGCACTAGGAGATAGGGCCGAGGCTGGACAGGCTCGTCCGGCTGCCACCCGTTAGGCAAGATGCTGAGAACATCCAGCTCGTTTTCCGACTTGACCTACGTGGAAAGGTTACCGGCACGTGAGAGAACGTGATGTCAACCGTACCAAAGCGAGAACCAGAATAAGGAACAGGGTTGAAACGCCCTGCAGGGCCCGGCAGCCCGGGCGAGGTGCGTGGCCCAGAGGCGCCGGCCGCTCCGGCCAAGGCACCACTCACCAGCTCCGGCTCGGGCACGGCCCAGATGACCTGGTGCAGGCGGCTGAGGACCCAGGCGAGGCGCACGTTGCGCGAGATGCGATAGTCCTTCTTCATGAGGAGGAAGACGTGCCCTGCTTCCTCCACCTGCGCGCGGCCAGGCCCCCGCTCAGCACGGCCCCCGCGGCAGGGAAGGGGCTGCCGCCCCCGACCCCTCCGGGAGGCCTTGGACAGCCCCCCCGTGCCCCAGCCACCCCCACCCCAGCCCTGCTCCCCAGGGACACCAGTCACCCCCACAGCACCCCTGCCCCCAAACCCGCGCACCCCCACTCCGTCCTCGCCCCCCCGCCTCGGCCCTGCTCCGTCACCCCCCACGCCGCGGTCCTGTCCCCGGGCGGCCGCCGGGCCCCTCTCGCGCACCTCGGCGTCGCCGCGCTCGGCGGCCGCCATGTCCGCGGCCGCCCCGCTCCGCTCCGCCCCGCGCCCTCTCCCCCGCGCCGCCCTCGCGGCGCCGTCACCCGGAAGCGAAGCGGCGCCGCCATGCAGGTGAGCGGCCCGCGGGAGCGGTGCGGAGCGCTGCCGAGCCCCGCGCTGCCCCGGCGGGCAGCGGGCATCGCGCGGCCCCTCTCTCGTGTCCCCTCTCTCGTGTCCCCTGCGCTCCCTGTGCCGCTCGCAGGAGCCGGGCTGCGCGCTGTGCTGCCCGCCGTGCCCACAGACCGTGACTGCAGCCACCCCTGGTGCCTTTCACTGCGCCTCTTCCTACTCTTTCCTTTTTTTTCTTTTTTTTTTCTTGAGATCGAGGGATAAGGGTTGCCCTTCAGGATGCAAATAAAGCACACATTTGTACGGTGATAAATAACGTTTAGTTTCATTTTCCTTTTCAAACAAATCCTGTCATTGCTTATGTGTCCTTGACAAATTCCGGAGCTTCAGGCTGTTGTTTCCAGAGGGTGCTCTGCAGATCCWAGTTTTTGAGCCATGGTGCTGTCAGGCTGGTGAACACTGCAGTTCATGAAGAGCTGGGCTCCCTTTCCTCCCCCTCGGTATGAGGAGGCCTTTCAGAATCCCAGTATTTACCACCTGGAGCTAATCCCGCTATTGTATAACAAACTTCCCAAAGCTGGCGTGTGCTTGGGGCATGCAGTAGGTAGGGCCCCTCTTGGCAGCACTGCTCCTATTGCATCCATGCCTGGCGCTGTTCACAGCCGCTTCCTGACGGCTGCGGATGGAGCTTGGAGCAGCCGCGGCTGGAGAGCAGCGCGTGCTCCGTGCCGCTTCGCCCAGCCTCGCAAGGGCTTCCCCAGCGCGCTCCGTGAGCTGCCGTGGGTGCAGCACCTCTGCGATAAAACCCTGGCCGGGGGCCTGAACTCGCTGATTAATTGCCTTGCACAAACACAGTGGACGTGCAGAGCAAGTTGTGGACCTGTTCCTTAATTGCGCAGGAGCGGCCTGGCTCCCTCGCGAGATGCGTGGAAGTGTTGGAGTGTTTTGATCGGCCCCTGCAGCGCCCAGCGATCCGCGTCGGCGGCTGCAGGTCACGTTGCGCCAAAGTTCACTCAGCCTTCCTCTCAAAAATCAACAGAAATACAGTGTTTTTATTATTATTATTATTATTATTATTATTTTAAGAAACCTTTTATTTTCTTGCCAGATATTACTATTCTATTTAATTTATAATGTGCTTGTGAACGTAGGTGATAACCTGATAATCCCTAAATGATAAATAATAAATAAATAAAGTGAAGCTCGTGCTAATCCATTTCATTTAACTTTATTTTYCAATGCCTCTGGAGATATTGAGCCCCCCACCGCGGATGCCATCCTGTTCACCATGTGCTAGGTGGCCCCTTCTTGTGCAGGAGGTTGGACTAGATGATCTCCAAAGGTCGCTTCCAACCTTAAATCAGGGCAGCCCCCATAGCAAGCATGCAAACAGCCTGGTTCACCCCATCTGCTTTCCCAATCGCATTCCCTTTCTATTGTTTGTATTGTCTGTCCCGCCCTCCAAGTGGATTATTATTCTATAGTCCTTGATTTACATTAGCAGTTCGTTAGGGCTGGAACTTTAATTATATTTTAATTTTAATTATGTTTTGCACAACTCTGTTGTATGAATAAGTAAGGGTAGACAAGATTGTAAGGGGTTTTTGTAAGAGTTAAAGGTCTGTCTTGGTATCTTCAGCACCTGATTCCCAGGGCTCTGACACTTTGCTTATTGTTATCCTCCCTCGCTCAAGGATGTTGGTGGGAATGGTGCCTGATGAGTTCAGGTCAGGCCAAAGGCAGGAGGTGATCTCCAGTATGGTTGGTACCTCCCACTACTATTAAGGGAAAAGAAAAACGGGAGCTCCTGACTTTTGTAGAAATGCTACAAATGGCACTTGGGCAGGAAGAAAGATTAAGGTAAAGTGTAGAACCTGTGGCTTTCAGGCCATGGACCTGATGCTCATTTTGCAAGCAGCTGTTTTGAATAGAGACTGCTGTACCCACATCTGCTAGCAGCAGGAGTCGAGTGCAAGCTAATCTACCTAGAGCTGGGCTAGCTTAAACAGCTCATAGAGACGGCATGGGCTAACCCTGGTGACACTGACTGATGCAGCAAAAAGAGAATGCCAGTGGTGATATCCTCGCTGTGTCCGCCTGGATCTTCATGAGGACAGCCAGCGGAGGGCTCATCTCCTGAGTTTTCTCAGTGAAGGAGTTCAACATGAGAATATAGGGTTTKCTTTTTKKTTTTTTTTTTTTTTTTAATCTCAGGAGTTTCTGTTTCTTCCCCTCAAAGAGGAGCATGTGTTTGGGAAGGATATGAATACCTGCTTGTGGACCCCTCTGGTCCTTGTAAAGGTGGCAATCTTTGTCCTCATCTCTGTCTTTCCTACCTTTTTAGAGAGAGGAAAAGCAGCTGGAGCTGACTCTGGAGGCGCTCATCAGCCAGGTGGCCGACCTGAAGAACTCCTTGGTCAGTTTTATCTATAAGCTGGAGAACGAGTATGACCGACTCACATGGTAAGGCCCCTCTCAGGGCTGCCAGCCCTGTCCATCGCTGCCAAAGCTGTTTCAGAATCTGCTCTAAGGACCGCAGAGTGTAATTAAAAACCACTAAGCTATTGTCATTAAGCTTAAAATTGCTTTTGACGTTTCTACTGATGGAACCACTTAATGTCTTCCACTAGCAAAGCAGCTGAAAAACATTTGTTGTGCACTGCACGGCAATAGGGTCATGACAACATCTTTTAAGCTGGGCCCTTTTACGGTAACTTGTGCAGTTGTTTGTGTCCACAGTGACTGGAAACTTCTTGCACGACGTATCTTACAGACTTGTGTATGCTGTWCAGTGAGCTGGTCTTTCTGTATTTGTTGATCCTTATGACTTTCTCTGCCTCTGATGTAAATGGAATTCTTGTACCTGTCTGCTGGTTCTGCATGTTTTACCAGATAGTTTGAGAGACTTGCAGGGTCACATTCTCCTCCTGAAGCAGCAAAAGGACAACGTAGCTKCAGCTTAGTAAGCCATGCAGCATCTTACACTGTGTGTGTCACTGCTGCAGAGCTTCAAAGGCAGGTARCATTAATAGCTAGTATTGCGTAAGGCAGGAAATGTGGTGAATCCCTATAGAAGGAGGAGACTTGCCCAATGAGATTATCCACTATTTTGCTTCATTACCCATTAGTCTGAACAACTGAGCTACAAATAGTGTTTTTCCTAACTGTTCTGCTTGGGAGTTAAATTGTCTCTCAGACCTTGTTTTAGGATCCTACTGAAAGAGTACCCTGAGAGCTAAGCATTCTGTGTAGCTCTTGACACCCCAGACACCTGACCCTCCCAGTGCACACCATGTCCCTGAGCTGTTACCTGCATCAGCTCTGGGGACTGGCATTTGTCCTGTGCTTTCAGCCCTAGGTTTTACTCTTCATTCTCTGGAGCACATTCACTGGAGGAATAGTAATGTTATTTCCTTACTTCCCAGCTATTTGAGTGAAGAATGGATAAAGGCCATCTCCAGAATCCCTTTCCATGTCCTGTCCTCTTTATTTTTCCAGGCCTTCAGTTCTGGACAGCTTTGCATTGCTCTCAGGACAGCTGAACACCTTGAATAAGGTGCTAAAGCATGAGAAGACCCCGCTATTGAGAAACCAGGTTATCATACCCCTGGTGCTATCACCAGATCGTGATGAGGAGATCATGGTAAGAATCTTCCCTCTGAATGACGGCCTCGAGTATCAAAATGTGCTTGTGTCCTCGCTACAGCTTGCTATTCCTTGTCCTTGCCCTTTCCTCMGCTCTGGGTATCCAGAAAGAAAAGGTGATGAGTTCTACCTGGGAGCTGCTTTGCTGGGGAGCTTTCTCCTACAAGCATTTGCTCTGGGTACCCTTTACAGTAAGAGTTCCTGTTCATAAATAAGTTATTTTCATGATGTCAGGGCCTGAGGAGCTGTAGTATCCCATTATTTAACTAGGATGTGTCCTTGCAAGCTTTTTATTTTCTCTGCTATAGTCGTGCTGTTTCTCTCAGATATTTGCAGCTAGCTTTGCGCTGTTTGTYGCCACACTGTCATGGGCAGCACTGCAGAACCTACCGTGTGAGCTGGCAAGATTTAATCTTGGCTTGAAGGTGAAAACATTTCAACCATGCKAGCAGGCAGCAAGTGGGATAGCCCTGCAGCCCCATGGGGTGCTCTGACCCAACGGGCACAGTGCAAATTTCTAGATGAATAGTTGCCACTTCCTAAAGCTGCACGGATCAAGGGTTTCTCTGAGCCTGCTGCTCGCCTTGATCCTGCACCATGCTCTGGTCTTGAGCTGCTTGAGTGCTGAGCTGGAGGAGGAGGTTCTGAGCGTGGCTTGTCCATCTTGCAGCGGCAGACGGAGGGACGTGTGCCGGTGTTCAGCCATGAGGTGGTGCCTGATCATCTTCGAACTAAGCCTGACCCCGAGGTGGAAGAGCAGGAGAAACAACTGATCACGGATGCAGCTCGAATCAGCCCTGATGTGGCTCAGGTAGGGGAATACGACATGGTTCTGTCTTCTGTGTCCTTTTCTCTCTGAAATTCCTCTAGTTGGTCCCAAAGTTTGGGTTCCTCCACAGTCTCCCAAAGCAGGAGTGTGCAGCACGCGTCCTGCTCTGCAGGAGGTGCCATCAGAGCAGTCGTACCAGGCAAAGGCTGCTATGGCATCCTCTCCTTGTAGTCCCTTCCTGTATACATTAGAATGGGACTCTCTAGGCCCTGCTACCAAAATCTTTTGTTTGATTCCACAGACCCTGGAGAAGAGAAATCATGTTTGYGTACCTTGCTGGCTTGTGCTCTGTTGGAGGAATCCTGGTGTTTTCTAATTGTTTTCTCATTTTATAGAAACAGATCCAAAGCCTGAACAAAATGTGCTCAAATCTGCTGGAGAAAATCAGCAAGGAGGAGCGGGAATCTGAAAGTGGAGGTATGAGGTGCAAGTGGGGTGCAGGGCCAAGCCTCAAGCTTGAGAGAGCAGTGGCAGAATGGGAAAAGCAGAGAGGCTAAAGCATGGGGAACAGGTTAGCAGTACAGAGGAAAATGATCAGGAAGATGCAAGACTGCCTGTCTTGCAGCTCCCATATTTGAAAAGGCATCCAGTGGCTGGGGTGTATTTTATTTGCTCTTAGCACTGTGCTGTGCCTGGCAGAAAGTCATTGCAATCCTTTGCTGTACACCCCTTCACGTTGATAAGTGCTATCTTTGGTGTTTCCCAAGAAAAACCTCAGTCAACGTAGATTAAAGTAGCTGTGAAAATGCAATTGCATGTCAGGTGGCTAACAGGTTTGCCATGGCATGTTACATGTATGTGGAGGTACGTAACCATCTAACTATTTTTCCAACTTCTTTGCCAGAATGCTTGAACAAACAAACAAACAAATGTTTTTTTCTACAGGTTTACGCCAGAACAAGCAGACTTTCAACCCTGCAGATACCAATGCTCTGGTAGCAGCTGTAGCGTTTGGGAAGGGACTGTCAAACCGGCGCCCCCCTGGCACAGGGGCATCTGTCCAGTCAGGTCAACCAGGAGCTGGTGCAATCATTGCAGGGGCTTCAGGCATGCAGCAGGTGCCAATGTCAAGTGCAGCAGCTCAGCAGCAGCCAATGCTGGCAGGAGTGCAGATGGCACAGGCTGGACAACCAGGTAAATAAATAGTATATCTGAGAGTGAGAGAAATACAGGGACCAACAGCATATACTAAATGACTGTTCCGTAAAGACATCAGCTGGAAGTCTGTGGAGCCAGAAATGTAAACTGAGTGTTAGGAGCTATTAATTACATCTATTGGGCACCCACATCTGCCGTATTATATATAGTTCCAATCATGGCACTTTGCAAAAAAATACAAAACAAAAACATTATGGTAGAACTGGAAAGGTTCATGGAAAGGTGACAAAATGGTCAAAGGTCTGCAAAGGCTTTCATATAAGAAAAGAATTTAGAAAGCTGTGACATTTCATCCTGAGAAAAAGACAGTTTGAGAATGGGGAGAAGAATGTATTGAAGTCTGTAAAATCTCAAACTGTGTAGAGCAGGTGAATGGGGAATGCTGCAGTTTCCCATGATACAGGAAGGAAAGTCACTTGTGAAAATACCAACCTGTGGAGTTAGGACAAAAGGAGATGGTTTTCTGAATAATGAAACTATAATGCACATTGCCCATCTGAGTGATAGATTTATAATTTTTATATCTAATGGAAAAGTAAATAGGTACATTTCTACATGAAAAATCACTCGATGGCCAATATTCATGACAACACCACCTCTGACTCAAAGACCCTGGACCACAATATGCTGGAAGCTGAGTAGGTATACTGAAGGCCTGTCCTTTTCTGGTATTTGTTATTAAATCTCTCCTATGAGATGCTGTCAGAAATGGGTTTGGCCTTGGGGACCTGTAGCCCTAAGCTCATGTTGTTATTCTTAAGTTCATGTTAATTGGAAATCTGGATATTTTAATTGGTGTTTTCTTGCCTGCGTAATGACTGCATTGTTCAGAAATGAACTTGAGCAATAATATTAATCCTAAATTAAGTAATTTCCACTTTGGAAAGAAAGAAAGAAGGCCCCTGTGATTTTTGGCTGTATCCCCACTGACAGTGTCTCCAGGCTGAGAAGACAGTTGCTTCTGTGCCTTGAACATGGTGGTAACAAGAGCACTTGTCCAGCCTATGATACCCTGGACTTTCCTTTTCATAAAAGCAATTGCACTGGCTTTGACCACAGATCCCTCTATCTCATCAACCAGTTCCTGATAATAAGCAAAAGTGGGGACTGAAAGTTTAACGGAAGAACAGAGGGTACTTGGGGTGACACCCGCAGCAGTCACTAATTAGGGATGTTTTGAGCTGTGGTTTGCTTTGAGACCAGCGGGTGTAGTATATCAAATTCTATAGTCACTTTCTAAATTATGATTTTGACTTCTACAATGATTGTAGTAGAATGTCCCATAGTCTTATTTCTTTTTGTTTTAAAATCTTTTGCATGCTAATTTCTTTGATTGGTTCCTTTTTACTTGTGTTGTGAGAAACAGTGAATAACCCTTCCTCATTTACCTTACACTAGGTTTTAAAAGTCTGATGTTGTCTTCTTTTTGTCCATCTGTTTTTTTCAGCTAATGAGTCCTAGTGTATTTAACATGTTTGTCTGAAAATTTTTATATAACTTTGACCATCCTTGTCTCTCTTTCGTGCATCTCTTCTGTGCGTTTTCAAGGCTGAGAGGACTGGAACTGCTCAGAGCATCCCAGATGCTGGTGGATACAGTGCAGTGTTTTGGAGGTCTAGCAGTATTTGTCCCCTGACTGTTAGCATCACTGAAGTGATGTCAGATTACCTGCCGACTCATTGCATTGCCTTGGATGTGCTTGAAAAAAGTTCCATAATATTTATTCTTTAGTCAATTCTTCATCTGTTTTTTTTTTTCTGTCCAGCCACAGTGCAATTTTAATTCTCAGAAGTTTTTTTTTTCTGCTCTAATATGGGTACACATTACACTTTCTGCTGAGTGCTGCTCTTTAATCAGTGTCCTTTTGTTTATTTTTTGATTATAGTTTTGTCTAGCACAGTTTACTTACACCAAGCTGCCTATATAATATCTTTGAACACACTCCCACGTGTGATTGGTATCAGCAAAGAGGAATAATGCCCTAGATTTAAATGTGGTTTTAAGAGAAATCAAGAGATCTGAGAGAGGTTTAGTAATTCAGATATATGATCTGACTATAAATAATTTTATGTAGAATAGGATACATGTTCTTGTGTTTGCCTGTCTGGATAGAAGTGAGGAACAGTGTGGGTTTTATCTCTATCAGCTGCTATCAGCAATTTCTGTGTGCCTGATAAGTCCTACTGTCCTGTGGGAGCCTCCTGGCAGTAAGAAAGGCTTGATTAGGATTGGATGAGGACAGAATTAAGGGTGGAGGGGAACTGACAGGAAATGTCAAGGTGGTTTCTCAACAGATTTCTCAATAATTTGTTGGAGAGATTGATTGTGTTACATGACAGACTAGGAGATGCTGTAGCAAGTGAGCCTAGTGTAGTACATGCAGTAGAACAGAAAGCCTGACAGGACTGTTGTGCTTCTTGCATAATCCCCAGTAGATGTCCTTTCCGATTCTGCATGGCTTTTTCTTTTTTTATCTCTCCAGGAAAGATGCCAAGTGGCATAAAAACAAACATCAAATCTGCCTCAATGCATCCATATCAGAGATGAGCTGAGATGAAGAGAACCCAGGGAAGAGCCGTTAGCAGCATTGCTCCTGCTGCAGCTACCACTCCTCGATCCCCTGTAGGACTTCTGAGTCTCTTCACATACCCGCATGCCGTACCCAGGGAGCTGGGAACCCCTCCTTGGTCTTGATTTAGTGCAAGGTGGTTTGTGCAGAGCCACTAGTGGCTCTCCCTTTGTGGCTCTTCTGTCTCTTGGGGATCAGAACTCCCTGTTCAGCCAGAGCAGTGTACTTCTGGAATGGATCCCATCTTCTTCAGGGCTGGTCAAGAGAACTCCTGCTTTTCCTGATATAGAACCTGAAGAGCTGCATGGAGTGCTCTTCTCTTGGTTTGTTAATGTAGAAAAGACATTCTCTCTTTACTCCATCTTGTTGAATAAAGACTGTGTTATCCATGTTCTGTACACAGTGTGGAATTGATGGCTGACTGTCAGGTCACAAGGAGTCTCACTTCCCTCCAGTCTAAAATACAGAAGAAATATTGGCAGCTAGGTGCTATGGGCTCATGTGTGCAGAGCTGTTACAAAGTGAATCAGCAGGGTGCAAACACAAGCAATAAACATCTTGTTCACTGTAAACCCATTATGATTATGTAAACCCATTATTCCCCAGAAAGCCAAGAAAGAAAATGGGAAAGACTTATTACAAGACGCACAGCAAGAAGAGCAACATTTCATGAACAGCACAGAGTGTTTGTATTCTGCTGCTGTTGCAAGTCTTAGATGGATATGATTTCACTTCTATAATTCTCTGCTTCTGTGTTCCTATAAAGTTCCTTAGCTACTTCAGGATTAATTCCCCTTCTTCAGAGAGGTATTTCACTCTTCTTTGAGATATGCCATCCTTGAATTAGCCAGGCTGTAAAAATCTGTCCCATTTTTCTTTGGAACTGGGCATGATGAATCCGTCCCCGTTCTGTGTKCTGCCCTTGAGCTGTGACACAGAATGAGCCCAGTGAAAGAGTCCTCGCAAATTCAGGGGGCAGATGCCTGCCCACAAAGCACGCCAGTGCGTACAGCACTACCCAAAGACAACCAGCTTGCCTCTTGCTGCTTTTGCCTGGACTTCCCTTTTGACTTGTGGTGAAAGCCAGTACTGTATTTTGCTCAAGAGCGTGTCATCAGTCTTAAGGGTGAGGAAATCTCCACTCAGCAGATACTGCCTGCAGCTGCTCCTGCACTGCTTGCATCTCAGCTAATTGGACCCATCTTATTTGTGGAGACTGTGGACTGTTCTCCTAAATCTAAACCATCCACAAACTTGCGAGCTGGGCAGCGGCTGTCAGTCCTTTCTGACGTGTGGAACCTAGAAATGGCCTCATGGAGGCACAGACCCTGCAGTGAATTTAAGCCTCTTCATCAGGAGATGCTTTGCTAGGGTACATTTTGTGACCCCTTCAAAGTCATCTCCGCTTAACTGAAGTCGTGCAGCTTGTGAAAAGCAGTGAGCCGCAAAGTAGAAAGTTCAGCTGCAAGTACAAACAACTCATAGGTAAGCAAGGCAGCTCCCCCACACAGAGCCCGGCTACGTGTSCACGAGAGCAACAGCCCAGCCACACTGATGGGACTGCTTTTTGCTCCTTGGAGCCGTTGTCTCTCGCAGGGAGCTGCTATGGAGGCAGGACGTGCTGCTGGCTCTGCTCTGAGGGATTTTTGCAGTGCTTACAGCTGAGGAAAGTCCAGAGGAGCCCACAGAGCTGTGCCCTGTGACAGGCTGGCTCCGCATGGATTGCAATGTTTCTTCCCTGCTTTTCCGGGAAAGAAAGCAGAAAGCTGTGAGGGGAGCTGGTGTCCGACCCCTGGCACTCGTGGCCCGTGGTCTCGCAGCCCCACTCCGGCGCTTTGAGCTGGGGTTTGGAGCTCGCTGCCGCGGACACGGCCCCCTTGGCCCCGGCGCGCGGGCCGCGGACAGGAGCGCGGCTCACACGGGCTGCTGCCGCTGACCTGGCTCTCCCGAAAACGCCTCCAGYGGGGCTGGCTGGACCTTTCACACACTTGGACGGGAGGAAGGGAAAGACAGGCAGGGTTTTTTCCGCAGATTACAGAGTGGCCTGCTAGGCTCCGGCAGCGCAACTTCCTGCATGACACAGGCGGCAGGGCRGCCCTGCATTTATTCTTGTGTATATCAGAGCATGGCTGTTAAGAAAACAGTTGATCTTGAGCTGATATGTTTCTGTGGCAGTGACTGCTAGGTTGTTCCAAAGGTCAGGGATCTGGACTGTAAAGTGCCTGCACCTTGTATTGAGGCTCTTCTTTTTTTTTCCCTGTAAATGTCTGGCTCTTCTCCAAGGATTTTGTGTTGTATTGCTTGTATTATTATGAACAAGTTTTCTTCATCCATTATGATAGAYTGAGCTGATGGAGAGGTTCCAGAGTCTTCTGCTTTAAGGCATATTTTCTGTTTCCCACTCTTTGGCTCTCACCCAAACCTCCTTGTATATCAGCCTCCTTTGGGAGCTGCTGACACTGGACTCGGGCACAGGATTCAGGCTGTGGGAACAGGAATATCAAGCGCAGAGTAACTTTAACCTCTCATCCCATCACTGCCAGTGTATGAATGTGTAAACGGGGAACACCAAGAGGCCTTTTCCCCAGGAGCTCGCGCTGGAAAATCATGGCCTGCTGACCTTGCAGGGATTCGCCGCTCCCACGCACCATAGCAGAAGGAAAGCACAGCTGCACTGCAGGCACCGAGAGCGCTCCCTGCGCGCACAGGGCATCCCGCCATGGCAAAGCCCCACAGGATCTTCCCTGACTATATCCACCCCSTTTTGAACCCATTTCTTCTCAATGAGGAAGGCTCAGTCCCCGGCTCAGCCTTGCTCTGTGGGGCCAGGGTGGTTGCAGGAGCATGAAGGAGAGCCCAGGCACCGATTTGTCCAGCCAGGCTGCATCTGGATCCCCAAATCTTCCACCGAGCACCATGCAGGCTCCAGTGCAGAAAACGGACACATCCGCTGCCTGGATGCTCCTAACAGCTCCAGGTCGCTGACTTGGAGTCTCTGCTCCTGGCTGGACCATGCCGCAGTTCCCAGGACTGCACACTTCATCACACATTCCTTCCTTTCCTTCCCAGACTTCACGCTCTTCAGCATTCCTGCTGGAAATGCCTTCCCTGTGCCAGTTCCCTGGGGAGCATCTCTTCTCGCTGTTGTCCAGGTTGCAGAGATTCCTGCTCCGTGAGCACACGTGCTGCAGCACAAATCAGACGTCTTTGGGATATTTAAGAATATAGAGAGGCACAAAGGGTGTCATGTTAGTTTGACAAGTTTATTGCCTGTAAGCCCTGATGACTGGCATTTATATTTCTCTGCTTTAAGTCTTTATCAATATGATCACATATCTTTCGGTTATTATTTTGCATGGAATGACTCTGACACACCTATTTACAAGGGCATCCTGTTTACTCATTACAAATGCTGGCATAATATTATTTTTCTCCTGGATCTCTGAAGCTTCTCCAGTCTTCCTTGCCATGTTAGAGATCTGCATTAGCAGTTCAGATTAAAAAATAAAAATAATATTAAAAAGAAACCAAACTTGGAGATGCACAATGTCCAGGCCTGCYGAGTTTTTAATATTTGCCTTAGGCATCTGTAGCTTAACATCTTCCTGAGTTACCATTTCAGTGGAAAATRTTTCACCCTTGTGACATGAGTACCTCCTCTGGCTTCCTCCCAAAAGCAGGAGAGCAATTTATTGCCTTTCCTTCCTGCACCGTGATCACCAGTCCCCCCAGTCCCACCTCATACTGCACTGCGGGCTGAGCTGACTGATTCCCTGCAGCCTGCTCTGCCTCTCCTCTAGAAGCTGTGAAACTGGGTTTGTTGCCCTCATTTAAGAGTGCCTGCCATCCATAAAGAACATCTGCCATAGTGAAAAGTGTGTACTGGTGTCTTGGATTAGCAAACAAAACAAAAAAAAATACCACACAAAAAAAAAGCACAAACAATTTTTTTTTTTAACCTACATATTTTCAAGTGTGTCACTAGGTCTTTATGGCAGGGGAGTGAGGGGGAGCCCAGGAGGCTGGGCAGGAGCAGGAGGGAGATGTGGCTAAGATGAGGAGGTCAAAGCTCTTCATTCGCAGCTCTGGAGCTGGGGGAGCAGGCAGGGACCAACCTTGGCCTGGTGGGATGGGTTTGGACATTTTGAGGTGTGATGATCTGACCTTTCTGATAGAAGTATCTGGGGCCCAATGTGTTCTGCTGATTGGACTGGGGGAGTCTGACCCTGTTCTGGGGCTAAAGGGAGACACAGTCGTGCATGTGCTGCCCAAATGAGGAAAGCATCACTCCCTAAGCAGCTTCACCTGAACTTCCAACAGGGAAGGTCAAACCTATGGAAACCTGGGCAGAGTGTGCCCCAAACTGGARCGTGAAACACTCCAAGATAGCTCTCAAACCCAAGGCACAAAAGCGGACAAAACGGCATAGGAGGGGAAGCACGAGCCCCTGCTCCAGCTCTCTGCTTTCCCTGGTCTTGGTAGCCCTGTGAAAGCCAGCTATTTTCTTGATGATAGCTGGTGTCTGAAACCCAAGATGCAGACATGCTGGAAAAATGTAGAAGAGCTAGCCCTTTCTTCATCTGCCTCGCATCCATCTTCATCTGCCTCCCAAGTGAAATCACTGTGTGATTATCCCTGTGTAGCTCCATAGGTGCWGTGGTAGGACGCGTACACCCGAGGGATGGGATGCTTGGGGATCTGTAACATATGCCATAGGAACAGTTGGGGCTGAATGTGACTCCACAGTGCATTTATTGTCCTTATGGCACAGCAGTGTGCTGGCTGCATGCATGAGCACTGTCTTGGGGCTCATCTGTRCTTAAAAATTAATGACAGCCTTCTACAATTTGTTCGGAGAAAACTCTGTACACAGGGAGGGCCTAAGACTAATGCAGAGTGTTTTGGAGGGTCTTTCTGAGGGAGCTGATTTCTTTCTTTTGGTTTTTGCTTGTTTTTGTTTTCCTTCCTTTATTTTTATTTATTTATTTTTTTTAATATGCTGGGGAATGTTCTTTGAGGAAAGGACATTGCTGCCTGTGTTTTTCTGACTGAGACACATATTTTCCAAAATCAGGAGATCAAGAACTGTAGTTTCAACAGTTAGGATCTTGCCAATGCTACTCAGAWGCTATGACTGAATTATGCACTTATCTGAAGGCTTCTCCCTTTGCTATCTTGGTGTTGAAGCAGCTTCTGCATCACATTAGCAGTGGCTCTAGTGCCTTGCTGTGCTCTGTGGCCTGATGGCTCCATTTCCTGTAAAAAAGGCTGTGCTCCAGAGTGGCTTTGCTTGTTTTTGTTTTGTTCTGTTTTGCTTTGCTTTCTTTGAGGGTTTGTTGGCTCTGCTTTGGGCCAAAGCAGCATCCTTGCTCCCTRCGGGTGCTGTCTCCTTTCCTCACACACCCCATTGGGCCTTGCCTGAGGTTGCCCCATGCACAGGGCAGACACGGGGCTATGCAGGGGCTTGTGATGGTACCATGAGGTAGGAAGGGCAGTGCTGGCCAGACCCAGAGGGATGGTGCTCAAGCCACCACAGTTGCACAGGGCCCCAAGCTGCCCCGGCAGCCGCCCCCTCCAGCGCAGAGCGCCGACCCCGAGCTCAAGCACGGCCTCGTTTCACGGAGGAACAATCCCTCTTTGTGCCGCCCGCCCTGCCAGCGCGATCCCCTTCCCTCACAATGTCCTTTCTGTGGCTGAGCCCTGGTGTGGCGAGCGGGACAGGCTACCCGAGCCCTTCCACTCCTGCAGGATCCACAGCACGAAGACGGAGCGAAATGGGGTCAAATGAAGAGGGTGACTCTGGGGACTACCTAGGGCTTTCTCATCGCCTGTGTTTCCGCCAGTCAAGGGCCGGTGAGACGCCCTGCAAAGCCCCTGCTAGTGGGGCAGCCTTGGGGTCCCGCCAGAGGCAGAGCTCACAGCGCCTCATCTCCTGCCCAGGCCTATGGCACATGGCCAGGGGTGAGTGTTTGCACTGGCAATATAGGGCTCCTGTCCTGCTGCACATATCGAACCCCAAACCTCCTGACCCTTTCCAACCTGCCACCAGTCCTTTCTGGTGCTGTGGCAACCATCACTTGTGTCTGTGCCTGGTGCTTGCAGCCCACCTGGAAAATTCCCCTCTGGGAAGAGCTGGACAAGCAGGTGTGTGCTTTGGGCACCAACAGTACTGCACGAGCCTACCCTGCCTAGCATGGGAACAAATAAGACACTTTAACAGCCAAGCAGAGACATGAGACCGGTTTGTGGGGACCTGGGGGTGTCTCTCACTGCTGGGCTCTTGTTCCCAACCTCTSCAGTTTGGTGCAGTTTGTGCTGGGGACGACGTTGGCTTTTATGTGGCAGATGTTGCAGTTCTTGTACTGGCAGGAAACCACAGAGCCTGCCACTCACCCAGGCTGACAAGCAAAGTCCAGGAACCCAATATGCCAGGATGAAAATCCGTCATCAAAGCATCTGTGCCCCAGGCACACCCCCATGGTGCCAGAAAGCTTCTGGGCGGCACTTTTGCCCTTGTTTTTATCTCACCGCCAGTCTTTTTCCAGGTGATGTTTTAAAGTGAAACTAGCGCCTCGGGTTACTCCAGGGACTTTGAACAGGGTTATTTTGTGCCTGCTGGCTGCAAAAATGTTTTGAGTTGTTTCCTGGTAGCTTTAGGGGCTTTACTGACCTCGGATTCCAGGGCTGGAAATATTTCTCCATCTTCTCACTGAAGGGGAAGAKGGTAACGTTGACAGCGATGGGGTAATTGGCCTGTACTACCAAGGTGACATAATCAGGGTAAATAACAGGATGCAAGTTTGCAGAGATGAGTCACTAATGTTGATATCAAGCATGGAAGGAGGCAGCCTATCAGGCTGAGCTTAGCCAAGCACGTGCAATAAGCCCATGCACTATCTGTCCATCTGGGTTTGCTGAAATCATGAGCCGGCGTTAATGGTCCTGCCGGCTCTGCATAGCGAACGCCTCCGCTTTCAGCGGCCAGGGAAGCCTGTTTGTTGCCTCAGTACTACACAGTGGTGATACAGGAAATATTTGTGCGTGTTTCTGAGCAGAGTTTGTCATTTTTGGTCTTGGAGTTAGAAAGTGTGCAGCGATGACATGCACTTGATGGTGCTCGGAGAAGAGAGTCCAAACATCCTTGGAGGCCCACTTTAAGCTCATGGATGTTATTATGCAAATTCCCTGTCTTTTCAGGATTAAAAAGAAAAAGGTGGGAGAATCTGGCTATCAATTCTTCAATTCCTATGTATAATTAGGTAGGTGAATTTGCCAACTACGTGTCAAGATGCTACTGAAGAGTTGCAGATCAAGTGTACACGCGTGCTAATTTGACATTTATAAGTGTCTTTCAGAACTTTCAAGTTGAAAAATATCTATGCTTTTGATGCATGAGAAACTCATAACGCGAGTTTTGASTAATCAACAAAATAAACTTATAGTTAAGTGAATGATAAGGAACAAAACAGACATGGTCTAAAAGGTATTTTAATTCCACGGAAATCCAATATTTTGAGGATTGTTACTTCTGCTATGAAAACGGAGAAATCATTCACGGAGCAGACTGGTTGATTGTARAACCTGATGGGGCCAAATCTCCCTCCCTTTTGCCATGTGCAGTGACTTGTGGTCACCCTGCAGGACTGGYGGTGGCAGGAAAGGCAAAACAGGGAGCTGCAGGTGCAGCTGCAGCGGAGTCTCACCGTGCACAGGAGAAATCCTCCTTGCTAATCCCCAAGGCCACAACCTTTCCCTGAACTTCATTCCCTCTCTATTGCTTAGTTCCCGTAGACCTTCCCATCTGACAGTCCGATAATCCTCTGTGCAGGAGACGGCTGCCACAGCTGTGCCTTGAGCAAGGCTGTTTGGTGCACGCCTGCTCAGGGCAGCAAGGGGAGAGCGCAGGGCGCCTGGCCCCGGGAGGAGAGAGCCAAGGCAGGACAGCGGGACGGAGGAGGATGCTCCTTCCCAGCCATCCGGCTGCATTCCAGGAAAGGCAATGGGGAAGGAGCCCAGTGTCTGGGACAGGCCACGGGCAGCTCCGGTGGCCAGGGCGTTTTGGGGTAAGGCCCAGGGGAACCCCTCATTTGGGGGATTTATAGAGAAGCCCAGTAAGGTGCAGGGAGCCCCAGGGACCCACAACCAGCCCCAATCATGGCCATGAGGGCCGGGATGGTCACACACTGCCCAGGGGACGGACTATGGGAAGGGGGTGGGGCTTGTGGTGGAGAGGCGGGGCATGCATGGGTGGGGCTATGGAACAGGCGGGGCTTGGGGCAGACATGGGCAGGGCAATTCTGGAATGGGTGGGGCTATGATGAAGGGGCGGGGCTTGAAGAGCAATTGGGGTCACCCTGACACCTTGGTGGGAAGGGGGACAAAGCTGAGGAACATGAGCGAAGAATAGAGCATGTGGATATGAAAAGGCAGGCACTGAGACAAGGGTAACTCCTCAAAGCAAGTGGTCCTGAGAATTAAAAGTAACTGGTAGAGGAGAAATCACAYGGAGAAATAACCTTGGTGTAACTGGAGAACTAAGAGGAGACATGGAAAATGAGGTTGCAAGTTAAAACTGAAGAGCCAGTGTCCCACATGGACAATGGTGGAGACAGCCAATACAACATGGAAATAGAGTCCAAGAGGATGGAACTGCATCCAGGGCAGAAGAAGAGTGAGCAAGCTGGAAGTGTGTGACAGTAGCAGGAAGAGGCTTGGCCATGTAATTTGGGGCTCTGTGAAGCCTGCCAGCAAGGGTGGATCGAGGGCAGAAGGAATGCTTGAAGAAAGCCCAGAGATGTGGGACACAAGGTTGAAAAGTATCTGCTAAGGAGTGGGAAGGAATCTACTGGTGATCATCCATTTCAGGACAAATGACACAGCAACATTTTCACAGAAATGAATCAAGAATCAATTAAAATAGACCAATGGTTCAAAATAAAAGGAAAAAAAAAGAAAAGGAAGCAATACCTGTATTTGAAAAGGGAACAAGAGTGATCCAGACAGCTGCAGGCCTGTCAGACTGCTGTTAATAGTGTCCAATTAAAGAGTAACTCATCATAGGGATGGGAAATGGAAAGTGGGTAAAATATAGCCTATTATATCTGACTAAGCTGATAGCTTTCTCTAAAGAAGCTTTATCCTGGAAAGGAAAACCAATAGGTCAGGACTCCTGGGAAACATCAGATCTTTTGGGGAACTTGGTGAAGATTGTAGGGGCAGGAATTTAATGTGCAGGATGTAATGTGATGAGGAGCTGGTTAAGGTCAAGATGAAAGCAGAGGAAAGTCAAGGTGAAAGARAGCACAGTGGGATTTATAGAAAGTGGGATACTTCAGGGATGGTCTGATAATTTCCGTAAGGACTGGCACAAATATTTGGAATATTCTGATGAAATCTGCTGGAATACTACATTGCTAGACACTGACACTGTAGGAGGGTGAAGGAACACWTCTGGTCACCGTCTTCACCACCATCACCATCTTCAGTGAACTTGAACAACACTTTGACCAGGGCAGCTACTGAAGCAGCAGGCACAGGGACAGGCTGGCTACTAAGAAAATGGTGATAAAACTTGATTGTTTAGTCATCCATGTGCTGGCTAAGAGGGATAGTTGTTGTGTAAAAACATTAGGGCATAAATACCCAAGCAGGGGGTCTGTGTAAGATAGAAGACAACTTTGGCACAGAACAAATGGATATTAACTCATCGTAAAGCAATTTCATCTGGAAGTGAGAAGATGATTCGTAACAGTTATAAGAGTAAATTCTGGAAACATGGACAGGAGACCAGGCCTGGTTTGGGGAACCGTGACCAGGAACCTGAGGCCCCCCACACCAATAACAGCAGCGGCCCTGCTAAGCCCTGCGGGTGCTCCCCCGTGCTCCAGGAGCGACTCTCTCCCTGCAGCGCCCCTAAAACCCACCCAAATCCCCCCAGAACGCCCCATTCCCAGACGCCGCCTCAGGAGCGGCGCCCGCTCCCCGCCGGCGTTCCCGCCCGGAGTGGGCGGAGCCCTCGCTGTTAGCCGAGCCTTCACCGTCCGCGCCGATTGGCCGCGCGGCCTAAAGGGCGGAGCGCGCCGCCCGCGGCCAATCGGCAGCGGCGAGGGGGCAGGGCAGTGGTATTTAAGCGGCGGGCAGCGGTGGCGGCGGGCAGAGTGGGGTGCGGCTGGCGGTGAGTGCGCGTGGTCTGGGGTGCCGCGCACACGTGGTGGGGCMCTCCCGGGCGGTGGGGCTGGGCCCAGCCCGCCCGAGCTGCGTGGTTGCGGGGGCGGGATCTCCGTGCCCATGAGAGGGGAGCGGGTGCTGGTAGAGGCCCCCCACTCCCTAGGGGTTKGAGGTGGCATCTAGCCTTGGTGGTGGGTTGAGGGTGTAGGGTTTGTTTCTGCCGTGGGCGGGTGTTTGTATGGCGTAGGTGTCTGAGAGGCGGTTCTGACCTCCCRCGAACCCTGGAAACACCCGGCAAAGATGAGGGCGCGCTGCAAAGCGGGATAGCTCAGGCCTTGGCGGGCTCCGGTGCCCAGTTGCTCCCGGTTGCCGACTTTGCCAGGCTGGACCCTGCCCCGCGAGGCCGCGCGCTGGCTCCGCAGCGTGAACAGCCCGCAGGAGGGGAGGGCGCGGGCGCTTGTGCGGCGGCCGCCTGCGTGTCTGTCGCCCGGGAAGCCCTGTCCGCCGCAGGGCATGGGAGGAGAACGTGTCCCCTAGACAAAGCGCGACGGTGACGCCGGGCGAGGTGGCGGAGAGACGGGTTTGGGGAAGCCGTAGCCCCGTGGGCAGGGAGGGCCGCGTGTCGCAAGGCGCTGCGAGCCCCGCGCTGCGGGGGGATGACTCCATCGGCCGGGCCTGTGGCGGCGCYGGGGCAGCGCGCGCCGCCCTGCGTCACGTCGCGGCGGCCAGATAAGGGCCAGCGGCCGGGCCGCATCTCGGGAGCGGCCCCGGCGGGAAGCCGCGTCCCGGTGGAGCGGGGACCTGCAGCGCAGCCCAGAGCCGCCCCTGGGCTCGGCTGCTGCCTCCCCTGTGGCTCCTCTGAGCAGGAGGGGTTGTTTTCGTCCCCTTCCTGCCACAGGGACCGCCCTTATTTGGGACTCCCCGGCAGCGCCGTGGGCGCCACCACASACCCGCCCAGAGGAAGGGAGTATCTCCCCGCTGCTCCCTACGCGGTGGCCGGGGAACCCTCCTGCTGCAGCGGCGGCTCCTGGTGCGGCCGCGCCGGGCGCAGGCCGGGGCAGAGCTGCTGAGGGAAAGTGTCTGACTCATGGCTCTGCTTCCTGCCCGCTCCGAGTGCGGATAYGCCAGTTATACAACGTGGGGCAGTTTGGCACCTCTCTGAATGTGGAAGTGACTCCCGCAGGGGGCTGTGCTCTGTGTGTGCCGGGGGCCCAGCTGGGCTGTGTGGGGGGAGAGGCCACTTGCTGCGAGGGAAGGCCTGGAAGTGGCTGGAAAGCRGTGCCGGGCCGCCCTGGGCAGGGCTGCTGCTGGCCTGGGACAAGGGCAGCCTGGGAAGGGCCACTCCAMGCAGCTGAAATGCGTGGGCCCCGCGTGTGGGGGAACCTCTGCCGTGGGGCCCACGGTCTCCCCAGGGTGCCTGACGACAGCGCTAGGCCCCAGTGGTGCCTCACAGAGCGTGGGGAGGGGCAGCCAGGCAGGAGCTGYGAGCTGAGCTCTCCTCCTCCTCCTSACAGCTGGAGACGCGGCGGGACACGGGGACGCAGGGCCTGCGCTGAGAGCCACCTTCCCTGGAGCGGAGCGCAGGTAAGGCCAGCGCCAAGCACGTTGTCCTGCCGCCCCGGTGCGGAGCCTGGCATGTGTGCGCTGCGGAGGAGCCCCTGCTTGGCTTTGGGGAGAGGCCTTAATGTCTGCGCAGTGTCGAGCAGGGCTGGACCAGGCCAGAGCACTGGACCTGCTGCTGTGTTGGGCTTGGCTGCAGCCTCATGGGGTGAAAAGCGGCCTCCCAACAGTGTTGGCTGCTCGGAGGCAGGGGAGCTTTCTCCTACACAGCCCTCAGCATCAATGTGCCATTGAGAGATTCCTCTGCCCTCCTCCTCCGGGCAGCATGGCAGTACCAGGCCTCCCCCACTGCGGCTGACACAATGTTGGCTTTGAGCGCCAGCTCATGTAGGTGCTTGGCCCCCCTCGAGCCCTTGTGCTGGAACATGGGTGGGAGGAGATCCTTGTCCTCACCCTTGTGGTGGCAGCAGCCCTGCTGTGGGCCTACCTTGAGCTGGTGAGTRGTATGTGGTGCTGTCATGCATGGGGGTCTGTCAGTGCTGGACACCTGCGGACTTGGACGGCCAGGATCAGCACCCACCTGACCTTCTGCWGGCAGTGCTGGAGCTGGGCTGCAGTATATGGGCCTGCTGTTATAGAATGATAACTGGGAAGGTTGTCTAAGATGGGTAGGGAGGCATTGAGGGGCTCATCTGTTTGTCTGTGTCTGGACTTATTCCTGCAGCCTTGTTCAGAGTGCTGTGGAGGGACAGTCTCATGCTTCCACTTGGGCGCCTCTTCTGATTCTGGTGCCTCAAGGGAAGGAGGAAGGGAGATGAGTGTCCCTTCTTTCCCTAGGAGTCTGAGGGGAGGCCTGCTCGCTCAGCGGGTAAACTGTGACGAGAGTGCTCTCGCTGTTAGCACATTCCCTCTGAGCATCTCTTTTCCCACTTGGAGATGAGGCCCTTCTCTGCACCAAGCGTATCCATCCTGCTGTGCTGTAGCAGTGCATCCATTCCAAAACTTGACCACCTACTCTTCCAGAATGCAGCTAGGGCAGATTCCTGCCTGGGCTGAGCTGACCTTCCCACCAGACCTGCTGAGCAGCTTCTTGAGGGCAGTTTAGAGAATCAAGCTGCTGGCTGGGTCCTCAGGGCTTGATTGAGACAGCTGGATATTATCTCCTTCATAGGAAGCTGCTCCAGCTCATGGGTGTGAGCTGTTCCTGACAAGCTATTCCTTTGAGAAGTAGCTCYATGCCAGCTGTTGCAGCAGCCTGTTCTTGCTGCATCTTGCTGAAGGGCTTAGCCATGCCACCCACACAGGCTGGGCCTCTGCAGTCCTGCCCTGCAAGAGATTCTCACCTCTGTTTCCTGAAAGTCTGTTACATGTGGGGGGCATTATATGGTCATTCAGGGCAGCAATGAGGGCTACTCCCCTTTAAGAGAAAAGACTGGAGCTTTGGAGCATGAAACCTCTTATTCTGGGCTTGAAATTTCTTGCGCTGTGATTTGAGGGTGAAATGAAGGGCTTATTCAAGGTGTGCTGTGCTGCCTCTCTGYCTTCATGGAGGAAGAGCTTTGTGCATCCCCAGGATGATGCTGAAGACAGTTTTCCTGCAGTGCTAAGTCAGGTCATCAGCAGTGCCTTTGCTGGGTGAGGGTGAACACTTGTCCTTCCTCCTTCCTGCTAGGATTATAGCACAGCAAACCCTCAGGTTAAGTTCCTTTAGGAAGGAGCTTACATGAGATGTTGGGAGTGGTGCCTGTAATGACCTGAGACCTTGCCTGTGTTCCTGTGCTATTGAACTGGGTTTGTGTTAGAATGTGCCTGAGTAGTTGTCAAGTGGTGGGAGTACTTGGGCTGGAAAGTCAAGTTCTTGCTAGTCAAGCAGGTGAGGCAGCCCAGCCTCCTTCCGAGGGCACCTGCTCCCTGGAGCCAGGGCTCTTCCCTGTAGGAGTTGTGGGGTGGTGTAGCTGTGAGGCTGGCTCAGCCTGGATGCTATATGAGTCTTTGGTAGGTCACTACTGATGGAGGTGGAAACCTAGTCTGGGGGTTATTGACTTCTTTCTTGTCATTATTGGGTATCTGATTTCAGGTTGATCTTTTCTTGAAGATGTTCAAGGTAGGAAACTGCTGATGAGACAACAAGCTCTTCAGCTCTTCAGGGAGTGCTCCTACTGTGGGGACCTGRATTGAATTGGCTGGCTTGCTGTTGGGCTTGTTCTGTGTATGCTTGGACTTGTATCCTGTGCTGCTTTCACTTGACCCTAAGAAGATTCCCCTCTGCTTGTTGTGGGAGCAGTAGTGCTGGCATGGGGTGAACCCCCTGCACCTGTGAAGGTAACAGAGGCTGGTATCTCTTGTGGGGGCTGTAACCCTGCCTACTGGCATTTGTGGTGCCTCTACTGAACTGTTGCAGTCTCTGGAAGCAGTTGTGTTGCCAGTGAGCATCCATTTGTGGTAGTGGCTGGATGGCTGTGGGTCTCTGACCCCTCAGCTTGGAGGGTAGGGAAGCCTGAGCCTGTGTCATGTGTGTTGTGTAGCCTGTCCCCTTCCATTCTGCAGTAAGGACCCATCAGTTTGTATCTGTGCTTTTTGTGTGTGATGTCAAAGGCAAAATATGGCTTTGTAGACCTCTAATGTCCCCATTTTTTGACTCTATGCCCAATCCATGCAAAGCCCTTGATGGACAGAGCATGGTAATGACTATAAACTGTTGTGGGAGCAGAACTGAAGCCTTGTTGTGAGCTGCTTGCTTGACTACTGAATAGTAATGAAATGCTGTGGTCCACTGCCTGCCCTGCATGCAAGATGCATGCAGGACTTGATCTGTTTCTAGTAGCTGCTCTTGGGAAGCAACCTGGGTACCCCCCATCTCTGCTCCATGCACTGTGGCATTGCTCTCAAAATGAGGCCTGGCTGCCTCCATCTCCTCTGTTTACCTGGTATTCCATGAGCCACTAAGCACTGTTTTGATATTGTGGGAAGAGTTGCCTTATTTTGACTTGTAAGTATCTTGTCTTCTCTTTATTCAATTCCTCCTTCACTCTTTTCCATGCCAGAGTGTTCTGCTGTCACCTTTTCCCTGCTTGTTCCTGACTGATCTCATCTGGACTGATTCRGATCAGAGCAGTACTCTGAATATGCAGTCAGCACAATATTAAACGTGGTAGGGAGCCAGCCTGTCCTAAATGTGCATGATTGGTCCAGGGAGATACTTGTCTCCAGAGGAATACAGCGAATATTATGGAAAACAAACTTGGGTGCAGACCTCTTATCTCAGTATGTGCTGAGACCTTGAAGTCGGATTCCCTGCCTCTGTACAAGGCTTCTGGCACCCTATTGCAGTGGGCTTGCTCCTTTCCCTGCACATTTGGGGTGACTACCCAGACTATGCAGAATTTATCTGCTCATCTAGGAGTTTCCTTAATCTCTGTGTTCCCAAAGAACATGGGAAAGGGAGAGCTTAATCTCTACTTGCAGGATGCCATCCAAAGGCTCCAGGGTTTCTTCAGCCACAGTGTGAGATAGAGCAACAGGGTGTTAACACCCACCTGCTGAAGATAAGGGAACTACCTGCTTCAGATGGGTCACTTCCAGCCACTTGGGGTCAAACTTTTGGTGTCAAAAATAGTTTCCAGACAACTTGATTTCAATACCAGCAGCAATTGCAGCTCTTGCAAGAGCTGCAGATTTATCAGGGTTAAAGTCTGTATGTCTGCTCTGAACACAACCCTCTTATACTCTCATCAGAAGCACCCTGGTATCAAGCTCTTAGCTGTATCCTCTGAAACACAGTAGGAAACAGCGGAGCTAGAGGCAGTGGCAAGTGGATCAGCCGTTAGAGTGGGGACTTATCTGGTGGTGTCACCTGCAAAGTCTGCAAGAATTTTCTGCTGCATCTTTGAGACTAGTTCTTGAGCTCTGTTCAAGGAATGTGTCGCATCAAGAGAGCTCTGCTTTTYTACTGTGTCCTAAAACTCCGTGTGGGTTTCTACTCTTTAAATWTAGTAGCTGGTGCTCTTCTGCCAGACTGGTCTCTTGTGTCCTCAGAGGGTGCACAAGCACCTCTTTAGACAGTGACGTTTCCTTGGGAAAACAGGACTTCAGGAGCCTGTGGAAAACAGTATTGACTGAATCTTCAGTTACATGGCTGTGGCTGTTGACAGTAAATTGTGTGTGCCTGAGTGCAGTTCCTGCTGAGTGCTGTCTGCTCTTACATGTTTCAGCTGCCTTCTCCAGGTGCTCTGTGAGAAGCCAACTATGTGCAGACCCTTTGTCTCCCTCCTAGGGACAACTGTAGAAAAATAAAGAATCTAAATAGTTATCTCTGCTTTATGGTGACCTGTCCTGCCCAGAGCTGTATGTGGACTCTSCCAGAACCTGAGTGCTTTCCTGGAGCTCCTGCGAGTTGAGCAGGTGCTGCTGGCCACCTGCTCTAAGGGAACTGGGTGAAGAAGGGCTTAGAGGCTGCTCTGTTGATGATTGTGCAGCTCAGTGCTGCAGCAAGCCTTTCTGCCAGCTGTTTGTAGGTCAGGGCAGGARAGCTGGTTTGATCTCTAGCCAGCTGGTTATCTCCTGACCTCCTGCTCTGCCGGGAGCCGCAGTGAGGCTGGGCCTGATTCACCCAATTCAGCAAGGGCCTGGCGCCATCTTGCCGGGTGGCAGCTCGGTGGCTGCCTACCAGGCTGCTTAGGTGCTCTCTGTAATTAAGTTAGTGATCACGGTGGCTTGCTTTCTCACCTATTACAGGACTGATTTCTGGCTTGAGTGTTGATGAGGTGGTGGCTGCTGGGGGAGGAGAGGGCTGAGCCTGCTGGCAGGTGGCTGCTRTGTGGGGTAAGATTTGCTGTAACAAAACTCAGTGGGTTGTGTCCTGGCTGCTGTCAGTGTTGTGGCTCGCAGTGCTGTGGTCTGGCTGCTCTTGGGCTGCTGGGACTTGCTATAAAGGGGTTTGCTGTTCTTGCTGAAGCTGCACTGATTAGCTGTGTGGCTGTGAAGTAGATGGTTTACACAGTGCTGAACGTAAGCAAGTCTCTAATCCTGATGTTGGTTACTAGGGCAAAATGCAGCCTAGTGCTCTGGCCTGTAAATAGTGAGAATGTGTTCCCTAATAGAGGGAAGCAGCCCTGTGATGTGAGCTGGAAGGAAATGTTTGTCCAGAGTCTACCTGTTGTGCTTGGTGTGTCTGGGCTGTGGGTTCCTGAAGTTCTGGAATAGGGGGTGAATTCAGATTCTCAGCATTGCTGCTCTGTGCTAGAAAATCATGAAAGAATTTCAGAAWGATCAAGGTTGGAAGAGATGTTTGGAGATGACCTAGTCTACCTCCCCTGCACAAACAGGGTCCCCTAAAGCATGTTGCACAGAACTGTGTTCAGGCAGGTTTGAATATCTCCAGAATAGAAGATTCYACAACCCTTTKGGGCAGCCTGTGTCACTGCTGTCACCCCAACAGGCAAGGAGCTTTTCCTCATTTAGATGRAACTTCTTGTGCTTCAGTTTGTGGCCCTTGCCTTTTGTCTGGCCACCCCTGAAAAGAGTTTGTCCCTTCTTGTCACCCTCCCTTGAGATATTTATACACACTGGTAAGATTGCCTCTCTTCAGGTTAAACAGGCCCAGCTCTCTCAGCATCTCCTCATAGGAGAGATGTTCCAGTCTCCTAATTGTAGCTCCACATTGGATTCTCTCCAGTGGTTTCATGACACAGTGCTCCAGATGTGGCCTCACCAGGGCTGAGAGGGAGAATCGCTTCCCTTGACCTGCTGGCAGCATTCTCCCTAATGCACCCCAGCGTACCACTGGCATTCTTGGCCCCAAGGGCACATTGGTGGCTCATGTCCAGCCTGCTGTCCACCAGCATCCCCAGCTCCTCTGCAGAGCTGCTCTCCAGAAGGTCAAGCCCCAGCCTGTACTAGTGCAGGGGGTAAGTCCTGCCTAGGTGCAGGACTCTGCACTTGCCTCTGTGGAACTTCATGAGGCACCCACCTCTCCAGCCTGTTTGAGGTTCCTCTGACAGCCCTCCACTGTGTCAGCCCTTCTTCCAAGTTTTGCACCCTCCCCARACCTGGGGAGGGTGCACTCTGTCTCTCCATTCAGGTCACTGATGAATAAATTCAACAGCATGGGACTCAATACTGGCTTGTGGGGGCTGTCACTAGCTRCAGGCTGCCACTGATCACAACACTTGCAGCTCTGCCATTCAGTCATTTTTCAGTCTTTCTTCTTGCATGCCCCTATAACTCACACTTCCTGAGCTTGACTATGAGGATGTTATGGGAGATGGCAAAAGGCTTGCTGAAGTCAACAAAATCCACTGCTCAACATTCCCTTGTGTAACCAGCCAATCACTCTATAATAGAAGGTTATTGGATTGGTTAAGCATGATTTCCCCTTGGAGAATCCCTACTGGTTACTCCTGATCACCTTCTCATATACCACATGCTTAGAGAGCTCATCTGGGATGAGCTGTTCCATCACCTTTCCAGGGATGGAGGTGAAACAGACTGGCCTGTAGTTGCTTGGCTCCTCCCTCTTGCCTGTTCTGCACACAGGGGTGCCTGCCTTCCAGTCCTCAGGTACCTCTCCTGTTCTCCATGACCTTTCAGAGGGGAGGGAGAGTGACTTAGCAATAACATCCACCAGCTCTGTGGCGCTCTTGGGTACGTCCCATCAGGGCCTATGGATCTGTGGAGGACTTCAAGTTTGTCTAAGTCCTCCTGAAGAAGTTCAGGTTTGCAATTCTCCTTATTGCCCTGCTGCTTCCTTGTTGAATCCTGAACGCCACTGTCTCGTGACCACTGCAGCCAAGGCTACCCCTAACCTTCACATTTCCAACCAGCTCTTCTTTATTTTGTTAGCACTGGGTCCAGCAGCTCCCCTGCCCTCATTGGGTCCTGTGCCAAAAAGTTACCACCCATGTTCTGCAGGATCCTCTGGGRCTGTTTGTGCTCAGCTGTGTTACCCTTCCAGCAGGTACCAGTGTGGTTGGAGTCCCCCATGAGAACAAGTGGCCTGTGAGTGGGAGGCCACTTCCATCTGGCTACAGAAGGCCTCAATGGCATCTTCCTCCCGAGGAGGGAGCTCGTTGTGCTCAACACCCACAACATGTGTCTCGCATGTTAACCTGCCCTTTAATCTTCATCCCTAAGTCTTCAGCTCCTTCTTCATCCCCCCTCTAGGCAGAGCTCTGTACATTCCAGTTGCTYTTGCTCATAAAGAGCAGCTCCCCTTGGAAGGAAGGACCTGGCCTTCCTTCCTGGTCTGTCTTTCCTAAAAAGTACATAGCTGTCTATGGCAGCACTGCAGCCCTGTGAACCCTCCCACCGTGTCTCTAATTGCAATGAGATCAGGGCCTCTCCTCAAACAGATCTCTGATCCCTCCTGTTTATTCCCCAGTCTGTGTGTATTGGTGTCAAGGCATTTCAGGGAGGTAGTTGAGCCTGTAGATTCTCTGAGGCAGGTGCACAAAACCTGCTATAATCACATTCTCACCGACTGCCACGTCACTATAACTCTCCCCTTCTCCCATCCTGCCTAGTTTAAAGCCCTCCTAACCAGCCTGGGTAAATGTTGGCAAGGACACAAGTGCCCTGCTGGTTCTGGTTCTCCCCGTTAAACGTTGGTCTTCAAACAGGATCCCATGGTCATAGAAACTGAAGCCCTGCTGCTAATACCAGTGCTGCAAAATCCATAMGAGCAGCACAAGAGCTGGACACGGAGCTGTGGTGGCTCTGGCTGGTGAGGGGAGGTCACMCGTGGCTCTATTCCCGGACTGCTCCAGGCGGGCAGGCCAGGGCTGCCTCCCCGCAGGAGGAGGAGGAGGAGGCAGATGCACGTGCAGCTGCTCGCAGCGTGGTGCAGCGTTCCCCCACCTGCTGCATTGCCTGTCCTGCGGGAGCATGTGGCATGTCAGCATGGATACGGGGTGTCGCAAAGACCCAGGCTGAGCTCGGGGAGGCCCTGGAGGTGTTGTAGTTGTTCGCTGGGTGTAGCAACACATTCAGCCTAGGGAAGCTGTGGAAAGCTCCCAGGTCCCTTCTGAAAGGATCTGCAAATGCAGTCGTGCTAGTTTGCTCCTGCTGTTGCAGGAGGAAGTCCTGGGGCTTGCCCAGAGCCTGTCCTTTAAGCTACCACTCCAGTACCTCCTCCCAGCCCGTGCCATTAAGGACTGTGGAAGTGCCGAGTGTGTCTATGTGGTAAGAGAAACTTGCTGCCCTTGGTGCCAGTGAGGATTTCTGTGCCAGCGCCGAGCGGATGGAATTGGCTTCTGCAGCTGCCTGGGGACAGCTCTGCTCCTCGCTGCATGGCCTTGTGTCCAGCACGTGTGCTCTGTGCCACCTTCACACGTGTGCTCTGTGCCGCCTTCACACGTGTGCTCTGTGCCACCTTCACACGTGTGCTCTGTGCCACCTTCACACGTGTGCTCTGTGCCACCTTCACACGTGTGCTCTGTGCCGCCTTCATGCGTGTGCTCTGTGCCGCCTTCACGGCTCTGGGGCAGAACCAGCCCCACGGCTTGCGAGCCGGGACCGACCCCAGGTGTTCTGAGCTGCCGTCCTAGGGTCGGTGCTGCTCGTGTTGGGGTCGGCAGTGCCCAGGCTCAACATCGCCCTCATCCCTGCGGTGTGGGATGTAGTTGTGGGTCTGAGGGCGACGCTGGCGCTCGCCTCCCTTCCCAAGCTGCCCTAAAGAGGTGCTCCCCAGTAGTTTTGCCTCTACCCTGGACCTGTAGTAACTCTGACTCATTCAGCTCGATAAGATAAACACAGAGCTTGAAGAGTCAGGTACATGTGCTGAGAACTGACTCTCGAGGAGTCCTCAAGCTAACAAATAAAGGTGTAGCTGGATATAGTGGTTTAAAACCTAAACTAGACAGACAAGTTTGGAGCTTGCTTGGGGCTCAGCAGCTTTAAGGAGTTTATTTACAGCGTTTCCCAGAGCCCRAGTCTTTAGAGTGTCTTTCAAGGATGTGGCAACTTCTGCTATGCTCTTCTGGCCTTTGTTACACATGGAGAACAGATTATTTAGTGGTGCCCGGGACCTTAAACCTTTTGGTATTAGGGAGGTCCTGCAAATGAGTATTACTTGCTGTGTCCTGGGCCCCGACTAACCGATTCCCAGGCCCCTTGCAGTGGGGTAGTGGGTGCCAAGTCCATGGCAGCCCCTCGGGCAATGTCCCTGAAGCATTTCCAGGCTTTGTAGCACCACACTGGGGTCTGGCAGTGTCTGCTGCAGTCCTGTCTCTCAGGCAGAGCAAAGAGCAGACCCAGGTCCTCGCTCTGCTGCAAAGTTGAAGGAGCAGCTGGAGGGCCTTGGGGTGGCTGCACCTGCGGGATAATCCCAACTAGGACCTTCCTAAGAGTAAGAGAGGCCCGTGGGGTGACTCTGCTGGCCTGGGAGGAGCTGTCTGCTTCCTGGGGGTGGCAGCAGGAAATCTGTGGGAGAGTGGAAGGAGGCAGCTGGAGGTAGGTGGAGTGGCTGTTTGGTAGCAGGCGCAGGGAACACTTCCGCAGGGGTGAGTCAGGAAGGCCGGGCCTGCGGTGTTCCAGGCGGGACATGTTCTGTGCCCCACRCCACGGGCCTCTGCAGGGGCAGCTCCTGGGGGCACAGCGCCTGGGAGAGCTCTCCCAAACTGGCTGGCAGCAGCAGGAGCCTGTGGAGCATCCATGTGGATAGTGCAGTGTGCTCTGACAGCAYGGCCACATGCTCACGGTGCCAGACCTTCTCCCTGCAATCACATCCCTCTCCTGCAGCTTCTCCTACTCTTAATCCAGGGATAGTGCCTAGATGCCTTTGGCAAGCAGCCTGCCCCGGCCCTGGAGGGCTGGCCTATGGGAGGGAGCCACCGATCCAAGAGGCCCATTCTTGCTCCTAGTAAGATCCCATCTGGAAACATCAGCAGATGCAGGCACCCCACGTCTTCGCTGGCTGGCATGGGGGTGTTCACTGTGTGGCAAGGGCACCCAGCATYGCTGTTGTGGGTGAGCAACACTTGGCATGTGAAGCAGGAGTGACACTGAGAAAGGGCTGGGCATACGGCCCTAGGGTTGGAGCCCTACCTTGGTAGCTTGCAATGGTAAGATCCCTTCTTGAGGAAGGACTGGTGGGAGGTGGTAGGTTTCCCAAGCAGCTTCTTCCATCCCAGCAGATCTGGAGCCAAGTGAGGCTGGGTGAAGAGCCATGGGGAGCACGTGGCTCTTGGAGAGCAGATGCTGATGTGGGCTCTGCTGAGAGAGGTGCTGACTCGATGCTCATGATGGAAGCTGTGCTAGAAACTGCCCGACTGCAGCTGCCTGATCCTTTCCCCTCTCCCTGCAGAGTCACCACCACTGCCATGGAGGGGATCGTGACCATTTATCAGGACTTCATGAAGAAAGCAGGTGGGTGCTGGGCCCTGTCCAGCGGCAGCCACTCTGTGCCTCACAGCACAGTGGAGGAGTCTGTCTCCATGTGGGCTGGCCCTGGCTGCTTCCTGCCTCTGCCCTGACCCAGACACAGCTCTGGGTTCAGGTTGCACCTCAGTTTTTGCTGCTTCAGCCCCAAGCTGCATCTACCTGAGCTTCTGTCCTGGAGGAGAGGACTTGCTAGGTGGCCCCTGTCTCCTCTGTGRTTGCTGGCAGCAGCGCAGGGTTGCTCACTGCTCTGCTCCATGCTCTCTCCACAGACCCCCGCATTGCTGACTACCCACTGATGCAGTCTCCCTTCCTTGTGATGGGCATCCTTCTGACATATGTCTACTTCGTACTATCCCTGGGCCCTCGGCTAATGGCCAACAGGAAGCCTTTAAACCTGAAGAAGTTCATGGTGCTATACAACTTCTTTTTGGTGGGACTTTCAGTCTATATAGTTTATGAGGTGAGTATTATTTGGCATTTGTAAAGCAGTCCTTACCTTGCAGGCTGCATGTGTGATGGGAGGCCCTTCTGTGGGCAGCTCTTTGCCCTTCCTGAGGAGGGCTGGGAGGTGTGGGTGATGTGCTGGGCCTCACCCAGGTCATGCTCTTGTTGCAGTTCCTGATGGCTGGGTGGCTGACTGGGTACACCTGGAGATGTGACCCTGTGGACTTCTCGCAGGACCCCAAGGCCCTCAGGGTGAGTTTTCTTCCCTCTCCCCACAAGCAGGGAGGCCTTTAGTGCCCATTGGGGCAGTGAGGGGCAGCTGCCTGTCTGCCCCAGAGCAAGTGGCTTCCTGCCTCTGACTCTTCAGCTGACCCAGGCTTTGAACTCAGATGAGTCTCTCACGGCTTCTCTTGCAGATGGTCCGTGTTGCCTGGCTCTTTGTCTTCTCAAAGTTCATCGAACTCACAGACACGGTGAGTGACGCGCTGGGCAAGCCCTGTGCCTAGGTGGGGGATGCAGGGACCTGAGGCCAGGGGGACACTTAACCAGGAGCTCAGGCTGAGTGTCTCCGAGGGAGGTGCTTCCTTCAGTCCCTGCTTGTCTGACCCAGCAGTGCTTTTGTCGAGCATCACTGCTGGGGAGGCCCCTCTAGGCTACTGCAGCTGCTCCTSGTAGAGGGCAGCTCTGGAAGCTGAGGGGTGAATAACACATGCTGGTAGCAAGCTTGAAATGAAGCATCACAGAGATTGGATACTGGAAGTCATATCCAAGGCTGTTGCTGCTGTTCTCAAGGCTGCTAATCCTGATGCTATTGGGCTGTCGTTGCAGGTGATCTTTGTCCTGCGGAAGAAGAATGAACAGGTCACATTCCTGCACCTTTTCCACCATTCTGTTTTGCCTTGGAGCTGGTGGTGGGGAGCAAAGTTTGGCCCAGGTAAGCCTGGATGTGGCTAGATGCACAGCTAGGGAAGCGGTGGCGTTGGTGGCCCTGCACCTTGGGAAGGCTTTTCTGGCCTTGAAGGGCAGGGCACCTGGGAGCTCTGAAGAGGATAGAGAAGGAAAAGCTGCCCTTGAAGGAGGCATTCACTTATGCAACATCATACTTGGCACCGCTCTGGGAGAAAGGGTGACGTTTGGCTCCACATGTGACTGTTGCAGTGCCTGACACTAGCAAACATCTGCCTCACAGGGGGAATGGGCTCATTCCAYGCCATGATCAATTCCATGGTGCACGTCGTCATGTACTTCTACTACGGGCTGTCAGCAGCAGGACCTGCCTTCCAGAAGTACCTGTGGTGGAAGAAGCACATCACGGCCATCCAGCTGGTGAGTGCGCGCTGCGGGGCAGAGCCTCGGGCGCGAGGGCCAGGCCAGCCCTTGTTCCCAGGGAAGGTGCAGCCTGGGAGGGCTTCCCTTCCACAGCCTCTCCCTGGCCTTCCCGTGCTCTGGGGGCCTCTGCCCTCCCCAGCCTGGCTGGGACACCTCTAATGTTCAGCCTGCTGCCCCTGGGCTGTGCCCAYGCCAGGACAGTGGATGCTTGTGTTGTACAAGTGTCATCGTGTCTCCAGTGGTGGTTCCTTTCTCGTGTAGTTGCTAGCTGCCCCTCACTGTAGAGGCACCATAGGCTTGTGCTTTGGGKTGGGAAAGGAACACACTCTCTTGCTCTTGGAAAGGCTGGCTGTAGTGTGATCCCTGACATTGCTCCAACGTGTGACTTGGCTCCCTGTTTGTCCGGCTCCTAGGCACAGTTTGTGATTGTCTCCGTCCACATCTCCCAGTATTACTTCATGCCCAGCTGCCAGTACCAGTTTCCCATCTTCATTCACCTCATCTGGATTTATGGGACCATCTTCTTCATCCTGTTCTCCAACTTCTGGTACCAATCCTACACCAAGGGCAAACGGTTGCCCAGAACGGCTCCGCAAGCAGCCCAGCACAACGGTAGCAGCATCCATGAGAATGGCACAGTCACCAATGGCAAGGTCAAAGCCAACTAGAGGGCAAGACCCTCCCAGAGCCAATGAGAGCCCCGGGGCAGAGGCAGCTGGGACCTGTTCCCCTGCTCCTGGGTGCCACTAGCCAAATCAAGTGCCTACAGACTGTTGTACCCCTGTGCCCGGCCCTGCTGTCCTCTGTCTGCACGCCCAGCCCCTCTGCTCTGAGCAGCCGTGGGCAGCTTCTCCCGCTGCTGGGAGGGCTCATGCTGCTTTCCAGTGTTGTTGAGCAGAGGGGCAGCTGCCTGCATCACAGCTGCGGGGCTGCAGCCCCATTCCAGTGTTTCCAAAGGAACTTTCCCCAAGTGCCTGAATCTGGCCCTTCTGCCTGGGGCTCACTTCCTTCTGAGTAGGACCAAAAGAAGAGACCGGTCCCTGTCCTGGTGCCCTCTCCTCTTCCCTCATCAGAACCTGTATGGATGAGCAGACTTGTCCCTGGTTGCTTGCTGCTGCCGGCACAAGTGTGGATATTCCTGCTCTGCCATGCCTTGTGCCACCCTGTCTGTGCCACGGTGCTGCATGTGCCTTCTCGCCCTGGTCCCCGTGTGCCCGGGGGGAGAGTTGTGCCCTGGTGTTGGTGTGCTCAGGCCTGGCTGTGGAGGATGTAGGGGCAGCGAGGGTGGCACCTGAGGCCCAGAGCTGCCCAGTGCAATACACACACCCGGTGCCTAGTGCGCGGCAGGGGTTGGAACAGCCTGAGGAGCGTCTGCCCCATGAGAAGGCCCCGTTGCCTTGCCCGTCTGTGCCTGGGCTGGGTGCTCGAGCTTTAGCCACACTTACCTGATCCTGAATGGCAGCTGGTGGCTTCTTCTAGAGCGGGGAGGCTCAGCCTTGACTTGGACCACTTCCATTCCTGCAAACACAAGACTTGAGCAATAATTGTCCCTAGAAACAGCACTTGGGTCATCCTGCTTGGGACCAGTCCTGCTCTGGCCCGTGTCAGCACAAAGGAAGGTGGTTGGGCCGTGTCCTGCTGTGCTGTGTGACAGAGAGGACCCCCTGGCTCCATGGGCCCCTCAGGGACGGTGTGGGGGGTACCCTGCCCCACAGCAGGGCAGTGCAGCCRCTCTCCTGGCCTGGTGCCTGTCACCTGCTCTGCCTGTAACCCAGGCCGTGTCAGTGGCCTTGAGGACGAGGTGAAGGAGCCAGGCCCGGTCAGGCTGGGCTGCTCTTCTATCAACAAAATAAACAGACAGAAGGAGAAAAGGCTGCGCCCTCTTGTTTTCCTGGCTTGCCCCRCTCTGAAGCTGTTCCAGGTGCTTGGCCCTGCCCCGTGTGGTTGGAGGCAGGGCTGGGAGAAGCAGCTGGTGTAGCAGGTTTGTGTGTTTGGGGGGAAGATGGGAGAGAGTCTGCTGATGAAGCAGCAGGCAGGATTGTTTCCAGGCGCCTCGGTAGAGCAGGGCTCAGGGCAGGAAATGTGTCAGGGCTCCAGTTGTGAAAGCGGTTCCACCCTGCGGAGGAATGGCCGGGGTGGAGCACGGGGGCAGCAGCGGCTGCCGCGAGCCGCCCAGCGCTGCCGCTTTGCAGAAATCCACTGGGAATGCACGGAGGGGAGGCCCTGGAAACCYCAGCCATGGGGACCGAGCGGGGAGACCAGTTAGTTGCTTTCTGAAGCGGGGGACAAGCAGAGAGTCTCTCGGCTGGCAGTGCTGGGCTCCTGTCTGCCAGACGAGATGCTCTCGATTGCCCCTGGGGCTGCAGAGCTGCCTTCTTTCCCTTGGGCTCTGGCCATGTTGAGCGTGGAGGCCAGGCCCAGGTGCTGGTCTGGACCCAGGAAGAGGGGCAGGAAGCTGGGACCGTTGCATCCCCGCGGGCTTCCCCTTCCATGGCGGGCTGGCTGTGGGTGKGGGCTTTGCTGGGAAGGGCCCTGCAGCAGCTGCACTTTGCGGCAGCAGGGAGCTCCTGCCTGGCGGGGCTGCCAGCTCCGACCTGCGGAAGATGCCCCCGTGCGTCCCGCGGCCGGAGCGCGCACGCTGCTCCGCAGGCTGCCTCACCACGCGGAGCCCTGGTGCCGGCTCCRTGGGGGCTTGTGCCGTAGGGGCTGCGCTGCTCCCCGTGCCAGGAGAGGCGCGAGCGGCTGCTGGGCGCGCGGGTCCAGCCGCCACCGAGCTCCCCGCCGCCGCCTCCCTGCCTCTCCGTAGAGCCTGCGCTTGCCCAAAATAGTAACAATGCTTTAAACTACTTAGGCTTGGTATTTTGAAACAGGGGCTGTTCCTGACATTGCTCTGCGCTCCCTTCCTCCAATTGTCCCTGTTAGCTGTGATTTTCCCCTGGGCCAGCCATACGCTTAAGTAATTTATATGCTGTCATGCTCCGCTTAGGCTGCTTGCTCCAAACTGATTTCACACCTTATATGGCAGCATTTCCTGGGCTTGCTTGGTCAGTCTGGCTCSTTCCTGGGTTCTTCCTCTTGCTTCAGGGCCCTAGGAGCAGGATGCAACCAAAGGCAGGGTGCTGTAATAGCAACACCTTTCAGTAAGGCTGAGGCCYTTGAAGGCGTGTGTAAAGCAGAGTTGCGGCGGGTGGGTTAGTGCTAAGGACAGAGGCACGACAGGCTCTCTCTGAGACCGATAAACTGCTSTTATGTGGGACTGTATGGAAAAACTGCAGCAGCTTTCAGGCACGCGAGGACTTTCTGGCAGGGTAAGGAGCAGCCCRTGAGCCAGGCTGAGGCTGGAGGCTGCATTGAGCTGGGGGGGCACAGGACACATCTGCTTTGGGTTACYCAGCACTGGGGCTGCCTGGGGACGGGACAGGAGCTCCTGCAACTGCAGCTCAGCTCTGGGCAAGGGTCCAGCCCTGCACAGGCTCCTGCTCCCTGCCTGGGTGCAGCTCCCGCTATAGGATTTCYTTCTGGAGGAGGATGGAGATGCCTCCTTCCACGTGGCTGAATTCAGGGGGGTTGGTGGCCCCAAGGATGCTCAGCTGCCCCAGCCTGTGCTCCTCTTCTACCTGCTGCTCCTGGGTCTGCTGTGTCACTGTGCACCCCAGCTCAGCGTGGGGCCTGCAGGGCTGCACTGGCGGTGCAGCGGGGCTGGCCTGGCCCCGCACGGCCCCGCACGGCCCCAGGCTTCTGCCTCAGAAAGCTCTGGGCAGCTTAAGGACCTGGAGCCTGGTGCTGTGTGGTACCATGCTGGGAAAGGAGGAGGAAGCGGTTAATAATCCACCCTTGGCTAATTGCAGGGCTGCGAGGCCAG
>NW_020454092.1:12167077-12253934 GCF_003342845.1 Nothoprocta perdicaria | reverse complement strand
CTCCATGGGGCTGCGGCAGCCCCACAGCCCCCCAGCGCAGCATAGCAGGGCCCCAGCTGCCACTGGCCTCTGTCAGAGCACACTTTGGGCTGCTCCTACCTCCCTAGCAGGGCACCAGCAGCACTGAGACTGACAGAACCTGTTTCTCAAGCTCTGCACCAAGCACCAGCAGAGGCACCACTGCCACAGGAGGGCCCCTGCTGCAGCATCATCTGCCCCTGTGCCCTAGGGCTTTTCCTGCCTCAGCAGGGACTGTTCAGGGCTGCCCTAGGAGGGGTGACAAGGCTGAGGGGGCGCTGATGCAATTTCTCTGACTGTAGGGTAGCAACTGGCAAAGCTGCATCAAGCCTTACTCAGTGCAGCCTGGACCTCACCCTCCTCAGCCCTAGCCCCAGCTGTTAGAGATGTGATTTGTTTACTCACTCCCGGCACAGATACTTGTTTTGACTCCCCCTTACAGCTGTAGGTCCCAGGTTACAGCTCTTCTCTCCTGATTAACCTCTCTCCCCCCTTACTCTTTTACACTAGCACTAGAAAAGAGAGGCAGGGACTGTAGCAGACACAGGTTACTCCTGCCTGCCAAACCCAGCTGCCCCCCCACACTGGGATGAGGAGGATGCCTCATGCTTGGTATCTGACACAAGCCAAGCTTAAGACTGGTGGAGCTGGGGCCTGAGGCAAGAACTCCTTTGGAGCCAGCTCCCTGCTCCAGGGATGCTGGGAAATAGCAACTACTACCTTACCCCCCCCCCCCCAAAAAAGCCCACAAGAGCTTGGGGGGCTGTCAGAAACAAAAGCTTTTTCACCTCATAACTGTTCCTCAAGGAAAAAGAAAAGGCAAGCCCTGTTTATGCTTTTGTTTGTTAACATGCCTGTTTTTCTTACCAGAGCCAGGAGACCAAAAGCACTATCCAACTCCAGTAAGTCAGGCTGCTTCAACACTGCTGCTTTGAGAAAGATAGATATACCAAGAAGCCTGACTTTTCCTGCTAGAACTTTGCTATAGTAAGAGCAAGTAGGGAACTAATACATCACTTCCTCCCCAGAGCAGTTACTACTTCAGGGGTGTTTCAGGGCTGCTCTCGAGGCAGCCAAGGACCCTGGCCCCTGACAGACCTGTCCCCACTGCAGCCCTGCCCAAGCTGGACTAGGCTGCAGCTGCCTGTGAGCCAGCCTGGACAGACAGGATAGCTCCAGCATTTGCCCCAAGCAAGTCTGGTAGGACGAGTTGCTCAGTACTATAGGAACACTTCTTCAATTAAACTCCATAAAAATTAAAATATGGAACTGAAGATGTTTATTAACATTTAAAATACTGTACAATATAGGCCCATTTCCCCCCTCCCCTCAGCAGGGCTGTGCACTCATCGGATGCCCTGGTGAATGATGCTGCTTTTGGCACTGCTGGCCTTCTCCTTCTCTTTCTTCTTTACAGGGTCCATCTCAAAACACCGCCAGAGCCGCAGAGTTTCATCAGCGGCTGCAGACACCACCATTGAGCCATCAGGGCTCATGGTGAGATTCAGCACTCTGGCCGTGTGCCCTGAGGAGCAGCAGTGCAGTCAGGGCCGGGCTCATGGGCCCCACTTCCCCTTGCTCTGGTTCTAACAAGTCATTCACCCCACCTTTTGTAGGCACGTGCCCACACAGCCCCCCAGCTCCCTGCAGCTTGCACAGCTATGCCCAGCCCCTGCCATGGCCCTGTGGGCTCACACCCTGGATGCACATTTGGAGCACACRTCTTTCCTCAGCATCCCCCAGAGGTGCCTCCCTTTAGCAGCGTTCATTGCYCAGCTGCATCACCAGCACTCCAGGCAAGACCTCAAGCCAAAGATCCCACCAGCCTTTACTCTATGGCRGGCAACCTTTCCCAGCCTCACTGCAGGCAAAAGCCCAGCCTACCTCGGAGCTCGGTGACCTTGGCCATTGTTGGATACTTCCAAACCACCAGCTGATTCTGTGCAAAGCCATGGCCTGAGATGAACTCCTTGTAGTTGGTTGACCACAGAATAGAGCAAACCTGGGAGGAGGCAGTAATGCAGGTAAAAGGCAAGGTGCCCACACAGACACACTGCCCAGAACCAAGCCGACTCTTCCTTGCTTTCWCCTTCTCCCAGACCTTGGAAGTCAACAGCTCCATACAAGACATTCAGCACCAAACTGGTGCTCACATCTCACCTGAGAATGGGCATCGACAGCACTGAGGCAGGTGCCTGAACACACATTCCAAATGCGGATGTATCTGTCACTAGTGCCACCTCCTGTGGCCAGAACATTTGACTGCCACGGACACCAGGCCACAGCCTGCAAGAAAAGTGTTAATTCTAGGACATTAGAGGCAAGACAGCAGCATCCCTCTTGGCAGGAGGTTMAGCAAATCCTCTATCAATCCTCATGTCTGCCCTGTCCACAGACAGGCACCCACAACACACCCCTCCCCAGCAGCCATACGCTCACCTTGACAGCACCCTGGTGCTGAGTGAAGGTCTGTACAGGAGCAAAATCCCCACTGTCCCCTTGGGTACAAGGCCAGATATTCACCAGGTTGTCATTGCCACCGCTGGCCAGGTAGCGTCCATCTAATGACCACTTGAGTCCACAAACCTCCTGTGTGTGGCCAGTGAGCGTGGCCACGTGGTGCTCAGCCACTCTGACGTCATGGTGGTGGATATGGCCAGTCCGGGCCCCACTGGAGAGACAAAGTCAGTAGGCAGGGTCAGGCGGGCACACATTTGCACTGCAAGCCATCCTTGTGCTCGTGTGTTGCCAGGCTGCCTTAGGTTCCAGACAGCATTGCTGGGTTCCAGACAGCATTGCCAACATCACTGGGTGTTGGTGTGAGCAGGCAAGGCAGCTGCAGGATATCAGCTTCAGCACCCATGATCCAAATGGAATGGGCTGAACAGGAATCCCAAGCCAGGCCAGCAGGTCCCTCCAAGCCTTCCCTGACCGCATTGTATATGGATCTAGGTGAACTCACAGCAGTCAGACATGATATTCACCCCCACACAGCTACATTCTTACCTGGAGAGGATGTAGTTGTTCCAGCTGAGGGAGCCCACGCGTGAGGAATGACTGATCATATTTCGGAGGCGTTTCTGCTGCTGTACATCCCATAGCTAGAGAGGCAGAACACTTAAGTTTACCAGCTTACAAAAAAAACCCCCACCCTTATCTTTGCCCCACAAGCTTTGGCATTCAGTGTTTTCAATGCAAGACCCAATATAAATTTCTACCTCATGCCTACAGAGCAAAGAGCAAATCCAAATGCTGGAAAACCCCAAAGCCAAACACTGCCTGCTGCTGCTGCAGTTCATTCCTGCCCAGACATCTGGCTGCAGCTGGATGTGAACTCCCTGGCTGGWGAGTCCTCACTAGGCAGGAGCACAACCACTGGTAGACAAGACTGCAGAGAAGACTCTCAGTGCGAGGGAAGCCACAACAAGCTTGCTGGAGAGTAGCAGCTGATGGCAGATGTGCACAGCTACTTTGGGTTTGTGCCACTTCCTGCTGACATGACTATAAGGATTCTTTCAGATAGTACCTGTTATCTGCCACAGAGTACACTGTCCTGAGATGTCCTGTGTGTTCCTCTATCGGAGGTCACCCATTYCACCTGGCAGATGCTCATCAAGGCCAACAACTCGTTTCTTAACAGGGGTAAGGCCCACACACACCCAACAGCCCTCCTACTTGCGAGATGAAGACAGGTCAGAATGCAGAGTGTCCATTTGCTGCTAGTTGGGACTTTGACAAAGGTCCCCATCTTCAGCAATTTGTAGACACTGCTTCTAATTTTATTCCTACACTCACCTGGACCTCAGCATTACTTGTGCCAACAGCAAGGTAGTTTCCTTCTTTAATCCATGACACAGAAGAAACATAATCATCTGGATGCTCCATCTGCAGYAGCTGGATGATCTCTCCCGAGGAGTAATTCCACAGATACACAGAGTTGTCCAGAGCCACTGCCAGGAAGTTCTGCGAGCTCCAGTCAATAAGATTCAGATCTACAATTTGGAAGAGCAGTGCAGGACKCTGTGCTCAGCTGGAGAGCCCTGTGCCCACCTCAGCACTGCAACAAAACCCCTTCACCCAGGGCTGCTGCCAGAGCTTCCACCTAAGCATGAGTGCAGCTAAGGGGCAGCCTCCAGGGAGTCTCCRTGCCCAGCTAGCAGGGCCACATAGCCCCAATCCAAGGCACAGGTACAGCACTCTGGGCCACTGCTCCTGTAAGTCTACACATGGACACTCCAGAAGAGGTTCATGCCAGCCTGGAGGAATAAGACCCCAAATCAGGCAACTTAGCTCCACTTAGCTGCTTAGAACAACACTGGCCAAAATATGTAGCCAGAGTTTTTCTGTTGTTTTCATTCAGATCTTCTTGCTCATAGATGTGGGATTCATAAGCTGACCTCAGGCTGGGTCAAACTCATGCAAAAGTTTCAACAAAGTGAATACAGTTTAACAAAGTTGCACTTAATCTGAACAACGGGAAAAAATGGTGAGGAAGTACAATGTGTTACAATAAGACTCCTTGAGAGTCTTATTCAGAAGTATCTTAATGGAACCAGAAGCTTACAGGAGCCAAAGAACAAAAGTGACTCTAAATTGGTCACTAAGTTGCCTTCCTAAACCCATCCCAACTGCAGAAGTGGGTAGGAGTGGCGGAGCCTCTCAACAGGAGAGAGAGAGGAAGCGACACCGCCCAGTGACACTCCAGGGCAGAACTACCTCAGAGCCCACCCAGCATGGCAGCCTACTTACAATAGTCATTGCGAATTTCAGGTGCATCAAGAATTCGGTCTGGCATTGAGGGGATGTATCTGCCATTCTTCCTGCTGGAGCCAGGTGTGGTCTTCTGGCTGTAGAGCACTTTCAAGTTATTCTGATAGCCTGTGTGCAGAAAAACAGCTTTTACCTCAAGTTACTGTTTCCTCTGGGCCGATCACTGTTCATCCAACTAGTAGATCTTTCCCATGAAAGTCAAACCCCAGAGAAAAGAGATGAGTTATRCCTAGGAACACACCATAGGTGCTCACACTGCAGTGGGAATCCGATACATGGCCGATTTGTCCCTGCTACTGCCACTAAATTCAACATCACTGGCCATTAATAGCTGAAACAGGGTAGGTTCCAGTTTCTTCATTCAAATGGATGTGCTTAGCTGAAAAGCACATGGTTTGCTCTATCCCACCACATTTACAAACAGTCAAGATGCTATGTGTGCAGCAGAGTGTTTGAGGCCTTTACAGACATCATGCAGATTTGCCATTTCCACTGAAGTTCTTCTTAGTTACACATACTTCTGTGAAGAGCTTCAGCATAACCCTTTCACCAGACTTTCAACTTCAGGAGGGCTAGGGGGGAGACACCAGCATGCAAGAGCTCTGAGGAAGTCAGTTGTTCCCTCCTCCGAGTTACTACAGTTCCCCATCCCAAATCTCTCCAGCGAGTCAGCCCACCAGCAAACCCAACATCAATGTCCTACCTTCTGGGGCATTCTGAGGCTTTCCACTGAGGCGAAGGATCTTGGCCTCTTCTACATCAAAGCCATTCAGGTTCACTGCCCAGGCTTTCTGTTGCTCCTAAAGAAAGGAAATAGCCTTAAGGGGGGCTCATCTGAAGCATGAAGCCCGGGCTGCACCTCAGACAAAACTGAGGATGGTGGAGCACGTGCTCAGCACTCTTCTCTGGAATCGGAGGGTACCTGGCTGCACTGTAGGAGGTGGCTACACACAGGCAGCTCAAAGTAGATTTTCCTTAGACCTTGGCACTGGGTCCTGCTCACAAGGTTTTCATACAAAAAGGGGCAAATTCTACATTTCCCATTGCCAGAGGGGGAAGCCCCAAGGGACCATATGCTTCATAAACAGATTTGGGAACGCCGTGTTCACATTCCAGAATAGCTCCCTATACAGTCATTGTCTAGAATAGCTACCACCAGCAGTTTCACTGTGTACAGGCTCACAGCTTTGTGCCACTGTAGTCTACTCAATTCAAAAGCCTCATTATCCCTTCAAAGATGAATTTTGCTGCCAGAAGCCACACAGACCAGCATGAAAACAGGAGGCTCTGTGTTTTCTTGTACCTGAGGAAGCATCCCCAGAAGGCAGCAACGCTCAGCCTCACACACAGCTGCTGTGCTCCTGTTCTGCTTATGGCCACTACAGCTTCCACCTGAGCTCAGGCTCCTGTAGCCCAGAGCTGGAAGCTGCGGTGGCTRGAGCCGTTGGCCTCACAAACCTAGWCAAGTTCACTTCTCTGGCAAAGGTAAATGAGGATGAACTGTTGCATTAACTATTGCATAACACCTATTATTACAGTCATAAGCAGCACACTCACCTTCTTGGTAGGGGAATCCTCAGCAGGGTCATTCTCTTTGGTTAGGAGGAAATTGGCCACCTCCATCTGCATAGCGCTGCGGTTGGGAATGTAGCGGTCTCCTCCAGCCTTTGTTGGTGTGTTCTGGATTTTGGATCCAGATTTACCTGCATTCATGGACATATTGTCTTACAGCAGCCAGACAGCCTCTGTTAGTGCTTTCAAGAGAGACAGCAGAACTAGCACTCAGAGGCATTCTACCAGCAAGGTACTATATAATACACACCAGAGAAGTGCCACAATCATAGCAAGGCTCAGGGCATCATTACACATTCCATACAAATCACAGACAACTCATTTCTGCACCATGCTGTGCCCTGACCATCCCCAGCCATAACCCAGCACCCCATCAGACACAGCCTTGGGTCCGTGCAGCCAGACTGCATCTCAGTGCTCCCAGCTAAGAGGGGGTTGCAGCAACACTAACACAGAGGCACCGACACACTCTCCCACACATGCCACAGCACAGAGTGAGGCACTGCTGGCGACAGCAGCTCAGCCACGCTCAGTACACAGCCAGGGAAGGCTCCACGCAGCCTTCCCAGGCTCAATGCAGCAGCCAGGCCCGCACAGCCTGGCAGCACCCAGCTCTGCCCGCTCCCTTCACTGCTCACCGGGGGTCTTGGAGGGCGTCTTGCTGGCGCTGTGCGAGCGGTTGGCCGGCTTCATGGGCGACACGCCGGCGGCCGGGCTGGGCCCGGGGGTGCCGCTCTCCTTGGCCTTGCGCTGCCAGCGCGCAGGCGGCGCGTTGGGGATCGGCGTGTCCAGCTTGAGCAACCCGTGCAGGTCCGCCTCGAACACGAACTGCGCCATGGCGCTGCGGGCGGAGCAGCGGCCTCAGGACCCGCCGGCAGCGGGACGCGGGCGGCTCCCACCGGCCACCAGCACCCCCCGAGTCCCCCGCTCCCCTCCGCCTCGCTCCCGGTCGGTTTCCCCCGCCGGGAGACCCTTCGGCCTCTTCAATTTCCCCCCGGCCCCCTCCCTTAATCACCTACACTCTCCACCTGGGGCTCGCACAGCSCRGCTCCGCACCGCACTTAAACCCCGCGCGGCCGCGCTTCCCATTGGCCGTTTCAAACCCCAACGGCCGCGCGCTGCCCTGGCGACGGCGCCGCGATTGGTTGGACCGCACGGTGGGGCGGGGCTAGGGGGCGGGGCTTGGCGCGGCAGCGGCAGTCGGAGGGTGGAGCGGGGCCGGGTGGGAGGGGGATGGTATCGCGCCGCCTCCTTGGGTGTCGCTTCCGCGCTGGATCTTCCGCTGCGCGCTGCGGAGCGGAGCAGTTGGGGGCGGAGTGGGGCTGGGGGAGAGGCGGAGGAGGTCGAAGGAGAGGAGGCCGAGCCTGTGTCCGTCCGCTYCTTGTTTATGGCACGGGCGCGGAGGCGGGGCCGCGCTCAGGGCGGCCCCCGCGGCTCCCAGCCGCTCATGAGGAGATAGGACTGGTTGGCGATGTCCGTGGTGGGCGCGGGGCGCTCTGCAGAGCCCCACGGCGGGCCCCGCTCAGCAGGGAGGCCCCCGGGCAGCCTGTTGGGCTCCTGGCGCCCCGGCAGCCCCTTGGGCGGTTCGGCGGCCCGGCAGCCTGGCAGCACCTCCAGCAGGCAGGGCTGCACGGCGTCCTCCGAGGGCTGCTTGTAGAAGGCATTGGCCTGTGGGGAGAGGGGATGCTGCTCAGGGCTGCTCTTGCAGCCTGGGATCTCCGAGGTGCCCCTGCGGAGCCATGTTGGGTGTCCGAGGTGCCCCAGGGAAGCCATTTTGGATGCCCCGAGGTGCCCCAGGGGAGCCATTTTGGGTGCCTTGAGGTGCCGCTGAGGAGCCGTGCAGGCCAGCCTGGTGCCTCCCAGCCCTGACCTCAGCGCCAAGCCGTTGCCCCAGTGCAGCCTGGGGGCTCAGGGGCTGGTCCCTGTGTGCTCTTCTGCAGTGCCTAGAGGCTGGCAGAGAAGGTACTTGGCTGGCTGGGATTGCTGGAGAGGGCTCCACTGTTGGGCAGKGGATCACTGTTGGGGCCAGGGCAGCTCCCCACCATGGGGGCGCTGCTGCAGCCTCCTCACCTGGCTGTGCTTGCTGCTCTCGTTGAGGAAGTTGCCCAGCGCACGGTGCAGGTCTGGGACAGGTGGCCAGAGCTTCTCCTTCACATTGCTGGGTGGGAGGAAGGGCGGTGACACGGGCAAACCCCAGTTCAGCGTGTGCCAGCCTGGGCAGAGCCCATGGGACAGGGTGCCTYGGCCTCAAGAGGTGCAGGCAGGAGGTGCGAGTGGCTCGGGGCTTACCTGTACAGTGAGGGGAAGGTGCACCTCAGCCCCAGGAGCATTCCCGTGAAGAGCAGYGGCACCACTGCAACGCTTGGGATGATCCAGTCTGTGGTGGAGGAGAAGCCCTCAGTCCCTGTGCCCCTCACGGCCCTGTCACCTCTGGCCAGTGTTCGTTTCCAATCCCCCGTACCCGCATCAGCCATGGCATCAACCACCACAGGTTTGGACCAGGCGCTCCAGTTGCCCTGGTACCACGGCCCACCAGGCTGGGCTCGCACCTGGGCCAGGTAGCGGGCGCCAGGGCGCAGGTCCAGGACCTCCTTCCTGGCTGCCCGTGGGACTTGCAAGACCTGTGGGGCAGAGCCGAGTCAGTGCTGACGGCTTCTGCAGGGCTGCCCTGTGTTGCCTYGTGCAGGGGCTGAGCACCACGGCGCAGCAGGGCCAGGGCTGCCCGCCCCGTTACCTTCCACTCGTGGCTGTTCTCCACGGAGTAGCGGAGCTGATAGACCAGCTGCTCCGCCAGCTCCTCCAGGGGTGGCACCCACTGCAGGCTGAGCCTGCCCTGCACCACCGTGGCCTGCAGGAGCTGCGGCGGGTCTGTGAGCACTGAGAACAGGACGTGTCACTGCCTGGCCTGAAAGGGCCTCCCGCCAGCTGGCCATGGGTGGTGTCGGTGCTGGGACTCACCAGCCTGGTGCAACCAGAAGGGTTCCTTGAAGTAGCTGCGCGTGGGCTGCGCACGGGGCCCGGTGACGTTCACCAGGACGGCGATGGCTCTGCCAGTCAGGGGCTGAAAGGTGCAGGTGTGGGTGCCGTGGGCGTCCACGCTGGCTGCCTCGCACCGCTGCCACACGTTGTCCCTGCGAAGAGAGCAGGGAGTAGTCAGCACCTTGGCCTGTCCCCACTGCCCTCGCACTCTGCCAGCCCTGCTGCTGCGGGCTGCTCTGCGGGCCCCGTGGGCCCTACGATGCCTCGCTTGGCCCCACGTCAGAGAGTCAGCAGGGGCTGATGTGGCAGCGGGGAGTGTGGTCCTAGAGGGTAGTGTGGGACATGGTGTGAGGCAGGTCRTGGCAGGGCATGGCGCAGAGGACACAGCGCCCGACATGGAACCGTGCAGGGCCACAGGCCCTGGGCTGTGTGCCCCGAGTCCCAGCGATGCCTTACCTTGTGCCAGCCCTGCTCGGGGGTGCCCGGTAGAAGAGTGTGTGGGAGCTGCCGGCGTCAGTGGGGTCCCAGCTCCACTCGCAGTGCACGCGCTGCAGGTCGGGGGTGGTGCAGAGCAGGCCGATGTCTCCTGCGCAGGCAAGGGGAGCGGGGCAGGAGAGGGCTGCCTCCCCACGCCCCGAGGCACCCGAGCCTGTGTGCGGCCCCTTGCCTACCCCTCGCGCCCCCAACCATTGCTGCCCTCCTCGCTGCGCTCGGCGCCAAGTTGGTCCTGTCTCGCACGGGACTCTGGCAGCGGGGACAGCTGCTCACCAGAGGAATGGGGTGTCTCTGCAACCACTGCCTGGGACCAGGGCCCCCACACGCCGTCCATGGAGAGGCCGTCGGGCTTGCTGCGCACCTGGATGTGGTACCTGAGGCCAGGCCGCAGGTCCTGAAGCAGTAGCCAGCTGTCGGTCTGCACCAGCTCCTGCAGGAGCGGCGTGAGGCTGAGGAGCAGCCGTGGCCTCGAGCCCCGATGCGGCCCTGGCCTCTGCACGTACTTGCCCAGGTCCTGCCGAGACTGCAGCTCCTACAGAGTGCCAGGGTGCCTGGGTGCCGCTGGCCTGCAGGACTGGCCGCCTGCTGGGCTCCAGCGTCAGGCTGCAGGGCACCTCCGCAGAGCCCTCCGCGCAGTAACGGACCTCGTAGAGGAAGAAGTTCASGTAGTCAGCAAGTGGGGGCTGCCAGGTGACCCACAGCTGCCCCGCGGCCCCGGTCCAGGTGGCCGTGATGTTGGCTGGTGGGGCAATGAGACCTGCGAGGGAGATGCTGGTGTCAGCCCTCCAGCAGCAGCCCCCACGCATCTAGCGTCCCCAGTGTTGTGATGAGGAGCTGGAGGACCTCGGGCTGTCCTGCCAGGACCTGCTGGTGTGCCCAGCCCCTGCAGGGGCTGCTGCAGGTGGCACCACATGGGGCTGCTCTGTGACAGGGACCGTCGTGAGCAGAGGGGCAGGAAGGATGGAGAGTGGAGTCCAAGGAGCATCCTAGAGCGCTGGCCGGGACAGTGGGCACTGCAGCATGGCAGGGACTCACCCACAGCCTCCACGCTGAGCTCCCGCGAGTGCTTGGTCTGGTTGCTGGTGCTGTTCACGACGAGGATGGAGAGCTGGCTGAAGAGCCGCACGTCCTGGCTGGGGAACACGCACACGTGCCGTGTCCCGCCGGCCTCACGGCTCTGTGTGGAGACGGCGCACGCCTTGGGCTCCTCCCTGGAGAACGGGAGACAGCGGCCGTCCAGCACAGCCCCTGCGGCCGGGCTGACACAGAGCGCTCCTGGCACCAGGGCTGGAACAGCCAGAGGTGCCACCAGCTCCTTCCCTGCACCCCAATCCTGCTGCACAACCCAATCCTGCAACCCAGCCTGCTGGGTGCCATGGGAGCTGAGTGCAGCGCTGTGTGCCAGGCATACGGGGGCAAGGGCAGCATCGGCACCGTGTCCTACCTGCTGTACCAGTAGTAGAAGCGGCACTTCCCGCCGTTGGCCTCCTCCTCSTCCTCTTCATCCCAGAAGCATGTGAGGTCCTCAAAGGAGCGGGAGAAGCAGAGGATGTCCTCAGGCACCCCCTCCAGCAGCGCAGCGTCTGGGAGGAGYGTGGGCACGAAGGAGTCCTCAGTGCAACCTCATCCTCCACGTGCCCCCTCCGTGTCCCAGACCAGCCCCTGCCTGTGCAGGGCCCAGGCAGYGGGTGCGGGTGCCCCTCATGCCAGCCGTGACGCCACGGGAGGGCCGTAGCACGTGGAGCAGCTCGGCAGTTGGCATGGGTGGTGCCGGCTGGGGGCACGAGGCCTCCTTGCTCCCCCGCCCACAGCGCACAGGGTCCTTTGGGACAAACAAACATCCCAAAATAGCTCTGCGGTTGGCGCGAGGCTGGGCCCGGCCTGGCCATCGGTGGGAAGCAGCCCCCAGCCCGCGATAGCGCTGCCTGCGGAAGGGCATGTGGAAGTGAGATAAGGAGGAGCAGCGCCCCACGGACAKGGAGAGGGCCCTGGGCCTGGTGAGGGGCTGGGGGCGGCTGCCCCAGTGCCCCCAGCCGCCGTCCTGAGCGCCCTGGCGGCGCAGCTGCATAGACAAAGCGTGTGGGACCCCATGGAGGGAGCGCTGCACCCAGCCCTGGTCGCTCTGCTGGCCTGATGGGGCCTGTCCCCATGGCGTGGGGAAGGGGCAGCACTGAGGGGTGCACTCGTGTGACACGCGCCCTGTCGCACTGCTTCTCCATCACTGCTCTGGCACCCTCCCTCTTCCTCATGGCTCCTGGCCTGGGCTCTGCCTCCTCACTCCGCTCAGGAGCTGCCCTCGGCAGGAGGACACCTCTCCAAGCTCTGTGCCATCTCTTGGCCCTGCCCCATGTGCTGAGTGTGCCCGTTCTCTGCTCTGGAGCCCCCTGCACAGCCCTACAGATGGCCAAGCCACTGTGAGACAGCAGTGAGCACAAGAGGAGGACAGTCCGTGATGTCCTTGTCACGCTCCCAGTGTCCCCTGCTCCCGCTTGCACTGAACCAGGCCCTGATCTTCCCAGTCCAGCATTGCCTTCCTCCTTGGCCACAGACCACAGCCTCCTCTCCATAACTCTGCCTTCTGCCCTGCTCTTCCCTTTCCATGCCCTCCTGTTCCAGCTGGCCCTGACTGGCTGGGCACCCTGGTCTCGTGGCAGCACCAGGCCTTCCCTAGCCATGATGGGCTGTGTTTGGGGACAGAGGATGGCCCCAGCGGCCTAAGGGTGCATGAATTTCCTTCCCTCTGCCCAGACTCCATCCCAATGTGCAGGCGAGGACTTGCAGTGGTCCTATGGAAGGAGCATCTCCTCTCAATGCTGGCCATTTCCACCAGCAAAACTCACTGCACAGCTTGGCAGTGTGTGTGAGTGGGGCTTAGACGTAGCGCTGCTCAGCCAGCAGCAGCTCAAGACCCTGCTGAGGCCGTGAGCAGAGGGAGGGTGAGCCCTGTCCTACCTGCCACCCCTGTCCTGGGCTGCTGCGGTGTCCAAGTCCAGCCCTCCGACGCAGCTCCCTACAGGCACTCTGGATACTTTAAGGGACAGGATGGAGACCCCAGAAAGTGTGGACAGACCTAAATATGCAGAAGTTGTGAGCTTCTGCCAGCTTGTGAGCCAGGCAGGGGACGGCTGAGGGCAGACTCGAAGGAATCCACGTAGACATAAGATGACACCAGGGCAGTAGCTCTCAGAGCTGCTGCGTGCTGCAAGGCTGGCACACGGGTACTGGCATTGGCCACGCAGGTGCTTCTGCATCATCCATGGTCTCGAGACATGCCTTCAGATTTTAGCTTGATTTTTATTCAACCCTTGTCTTTATAACACCAAGAGCTTGACTTGAGAGAACAAASAGCTCCTTTCTGCTACCTGCATGGTGCAGGGAGCAGCATCACCCCAAGGGAGCCCGCGGGCCAGGAGCCGGCACGACTGCCCCGTCCCTCCTGCAGGCAGCAGGGACCCCTTCCTCCGGGCACGCCGGGCTGCCCCGTGGGTGAGACGGGAGCTCCATCGCCCATCCCAAGGCCCCACTCTTTGCCCCAGCCCCAGGGTCACGAGCTCCCTGCAGCCCCCTTCCATCCTGCCCCTTGTGCCTGGCCATGTGCGCAGCTGCAGCCCTGCTCACATCCCGTACAGCCCTTCTGTGAGATGCCAGGCTGCCCTCTGCGCCTGCCCCCTCACCCTGCAGCGCAGGGGAGGACGAGGAGCCCTGGTCCTGCATCTTCCCTCTGCCTGTTCCCCCTGTCCCGCAGGGAGGGCTCATCACATCCCTCTGGCTCATCCTTTGCAGAAGAAAGGGAGCCCCAGGACCTACCTTCAGACGTCACGGTCTCGGAGGATGAAGCTGGGCTCAGGAGGCTGAGCAGGACCTCCATGAGCAGGGAGAGGAGCCACCCCTGGCACAGCCAGGTGGCCATCCCTGCCCCACACCGGCTGCCCCGAGGCGTGGGGCAGCGTGTGCCCCAGCCCGGCTCTTCCCAGCTCCCCGACTTGCTGCTGGAGCTCCTCAAGGCAATACCTTTATCTGGGAAGTGTCAACTTTGCTGCTCAGGAAGCCTGGCTGAAGGGCTCCCTCCGCCCCCATCGCCGGCACTTCCCCGTGCTTGAAACCACCGGCTGCTGCCTCAGCGCCAGCCGCGGTGCCAAGAGAGACTGCTCCTATCAGATAGGCAGCACGTCCTGCCCTTGTGGCTACCGGGCACACTGGGAGGCTGGAGTAGGAAGAAAAACAACTCCCGAAAAAGGAGCAAGGCCCCTGCCCGGGCCAGGGCCACCGCTGCTCCCCTGGCACACGGGGGCCACGGCGTGAGGGAAGTCGGTGCCCTTTGCTCCGTGCTGCGCTTTGCAAGGCCCTGATGCTCCCGAGCCGGGTCTGCTCCCCGCAGAGCGGTGGCACCATCCCTTTTGCTCCCCCACGAGAGGGGCTGTAGCCGCTGGGAGCAGTGGCAGGGCCCACACGGACACGCTGGGTACCACAGCGCCTGCGGGGATGGGGATGCCCCTGCCTTGGTGCTGCACCGCAGCTGCAGGAGCCGCCGTCGTGCGGGAAGCAGCTGGCAGAGCCCTGCACCCCTCTCTGCGCTCCCAGATCCAGCTCTGCATCTGCTCCCAAGTCCAGAAGCAGCCTACAGAAAGGGAGGGGAGCGGAGCCTCTACCTCGGATCTGTGGTACTGATGCCCTCAACACACGCACCCAGCAGCGCACCGGCTGAGTACACGTGGTACAAATGCAGGGCCGTGACAAAACCTCCCACAAAACCTCTGCTTTGTGTCCAATTGCCACCACAGCAGGGAGAGGCCATGGCCAGGCCAGAGGGGAGGCTGGCCCTGCCATGGGCGCAGGACAGTGGCATCCCTGGGAGGCACCATCAGGGGCTCAGGAACAGCCCCTCGCCCCTTGCTGTGCTGTGGGGACAGGCTTGCTGCCTTCCCCTGACCCTGCAGCAGCAGCTGACAGCCCCACCAGCCCCACAGCACAGATAGGAGAGAAGAAACAGCCAACACCAATTTGTCATGGTCAAATTTTGTCAAACCAATCCCACTTCCTTCTCCATCCGGCTAATGGGCTCTGCAGCCAGAGAAGCAGGAGGCACAGCCTTCGTGCTGCAGCCAGCGGTGCTGCCTCTGGGCCGGTCCCTGCAGGGGCTCGAGGGGACAAGAAGAGGCGCAAGGTCAGCATCATGGGGCTGCCCCTCGGGGCCCATCTGAGGTACCACCTCACCAAGGATCTCCAAGATGAGGGGAGAGAGGATGCTGCCTAACGGCTGCAGGTGGCACCAGATCGTACTGGAGGCCGGCACGGGAAACCAACAAAGGTATCAACATGTTTGAAACATGACCTGGAAGGGAAAGAAGATTATTTCCCAGACAGACAAATGATGCTTAGGCATCTACTTTGGGATGGGATAAAACTCTGGAGGAATGGGCCGGACTTTCCACAGCCTGTAGAGCACACCTAGATGACTGCCTTGACTGCACACCTATGGCTTAGGGAGCTGAAGACCAGGGCCAGCTGCTGTCAGTACAACAGGCTGCAGAAGCACGAGGCAGGAGCTCCTGGGAGAGGCATCCAGCACCACAGCAGATCCCAAGCTACGCTTAGGACAAATGTGTTCTTGCCAAACACATTAGAGCGTGGTGTTCAAACAGGACAGTCATCTAGGAAGATGCATGAAATCACCCTACAGCATCAGCTGGTCCCCAGGTGGGAAGGGTTCAGGGGGACAGCCAAACTCGGGGACACAACCCGTGCTATGGCTCAAGGCTGGAGAACTGGGGTTGTTCCCCATAAAGAGGGGCCCTCTGAGGGAAAGCTGCAGTAACAGTTTTCAGATATGTAAGAGACTGCTGCACAAAGGAAGGAAATAATTTGTTTTCCATATCCTTGGGGGACAGGACAAGTCACAGTCTTAAATTGCAGGTGGAGAGACCCCAACTTAAGAAAAATCTTTCCCGCTGTGTAATGAAACCTGTGAGGGGGCACTGGGGAATCCCTGCTATGGGAGGACCCAGGCAGCCACCAGGATCCCAGTGAATCACCACCGCAGCAGACGGGCAGGGCCCCAGCTCCCTTTCCACAGGGCTTCCAGTGACGCAGAGCTGGCAACCAACCTCTTCCCCAGACCCTGAGTGTCTGTTGAACTACGTTTATTGAAGAGAAAGCAGAACTGGCAATCTGCGAAGGGCTGGGGCGGAGTGGGAGGCCAGGCATGGCCAGCACCATCTCTCGCACCCCGGGGCTGCCTCATCCACGCTGGCCGCAGTGTTTGCAGCTTCCCCAGGTCAGTGCTSAGGACCTGGCACTGAGTCAGACCCYGTGCACACCRACAGCCGGCAGGGCAGTGAGCTGTCAGGGCTCTGCTTCCAGCTCTCACCCCAGAGCATGGGTATTTATGTCCTCATGCGTAGGCCAGCTCACAGACACTGACAGTGGTCTGAGCTGCAGCATCTGCCAGCTCCTAGGAGAGCCCTTCTCCTGCCAAAATCCTGCTGCAAACACCACACAGGGCATGTGTCCAGGGTCTTGTCCTTTGGGGACAAACCAGCATGCCCCTGGCAGCGTGGAGCCACTGTCAGAGGCCAGGGGCATGCCAGCGTGGCCAGCACACCGTGAGCGGCAGCCGGGGAGGGACGATGCAGTCCTGCTGCGTGGAAGGGCACTCCCAGGAAGGGTCAGCGGGGTTTGGGGCTCTGACCCAGGGGGACAGTCCCTCGTTCCCACGGTGTTATCCCGGCAGCCTGGGGGTCAGTATTGGTCTTCTAGAGTGGGGCCACGAGCTGGTGTAGCAGGGCGGCCGGCTGCACGGTGCTGGGCACAGCCTCATGCCTCCTCTGCGGTGGCATCGATCCCTGCGTAGGTGAAGTTCTCAAACAGGGCCATGTTCACGTAGGCCTGTGCAGGGAACCCAAGTCAGGAGCACGTTGTGACAGAGCGCCTGTCTCCGGCCCCCAGCCCACACTTAGTGGCACAAGAGCAGCACCCTGGGCACAGGGCTGGGAGACTGTGGGGCTGCCTGGGGAGTCGCTGCACTTTGGGGGCTTTGGACAGGGATTTGTTTTGGAGGACCTTCAAGAGAGGGGGTGTCCAGGGAATCCCCAGCCTTTAGTCCCTGTGCAAGGTGGGATCTCTCTAGCACCCCTCAGGAAGCCAGCAGCGCCCAGAGCCCTGGGCCCATTTGTCCATGCACAAACCCCACACCCAGCCCAGGGCAATGCAGACACCCTGCACCCAGCCATGTCTCCACAGGCACCCACCTTTCTGGCCTCCAGCATGCGGATGAGCTGCACGGAGATCTGTGAAAAGGGTGGGCGCTCGTAGGGGCGGTCCCGCCAGCATTGCCGCATCAGCTCGTACCTGGGGCAGAGACAGCAGCAAGTCAGCAAAGGGGGCAGCAAAGCTGCTCTTGTGGGGTGRGGAGAAGTGTGGAGCTGGGTGACCAGGACATGGGACCCTGCTCCTCTCCTGGGAATGGTGCACAGGTCGACCRGCCAGTGCGAGCCCACTGGGGTGGCACAGGGTGACAGGGTGTACAGGGTGTACAGGGACACTGCTGTTGAGCCAAACCACAGCTCACAAGGCCTGGCCCAGCTGTGCACAACGGCCCTGCTCTCAGGACAGCCCTGGGCCAGGGCTATCTGCCCACTTACACTTCATCATCACAGTTGCGTGGCTTCTCCATGCGGTACCCCTGAGGGAGCTTCTCGTAGAGCTCGGCACACGTCATGCCACAGTATGGTGTCCCCCCTGTGGGCAAAAGACACAGAGGTGGCTGTGATGGGGCAGTTTCCTCCTCCCCCAGTGCAGAGCCCACATGCTACTGCCTGGCACCCATAGAGCAGTGCCTGGGTAGCACAGGGTGCCCCCAGCCACTGCTCCTCGGGGTGCTGGGGAGCCCCTCCAAGGCTACAGAAGGTCTCTGCCATGTCTGCAGGGACTCCAATGGACATTGGTGACTAAGAAGAGTCTTACCCAAGCTGACAATCTCCCACAGCAGGACACCGAAAGACCATCTGAAACAGAAGGAGACCAGGTTGTGACATGGAACTATCGTCCTACTCACGGAACTGTGTTCCACTCTTGGGCACCAGCAAGAAGCTGGAGGAGTTTGTGCTGTGACTGCAGCAGGGCTAGGGCTGAGCTGCAGTCAGGAGGCAGCCAGACCTTGGGCAGGSCTGCCCTGACATTGCCTTCTGCCCTTGCCAGCACGTAGTGCAAGAACAGCACTGTGCCTACCGCCTGGGGGCACAGGGAGGGATGGAGGTGGTCATTCCTGTGCTGGTGCCTGCAGGACTTACACATCACTCTTGGTGGTATAAACACTGTAGTTCAGCGACTCGATGGCCATCCAGCGAACAGGCAAGCGACCCTGTGGAAACAGAGGGTGAACATCAGGGTGCGGACATGCCCTGCACTGCAGGGATCTCTGCCAAAGACCAAGCAGCAGCAAAGTCTCCTCTCAGTCTTGAGAGGGACAAGAACAAAGGACAAACTGAGACAGGATCCACCCCCTGAACCTCAGCTCCAGGCTGCTGGTCCCAGGATGGTGGGTGTTTCCATTGCAGGCCTCATGGAGACTCCTAGCTCCTCCCTCACCATTGTCTTCTTCACATAGACCTCTTCCCCTCTGGAGAGCCCGAAGTCAGCAATCTTGGATGCCAGATTTTCTCCCACCAAGATATTTCTGGCTGCCAGGTCCCTGTGAATGAACTGAAAGACACCATAAGTGAGCTATGTCAGCTTGCAAATGTCACCGTGCTCTGAAGATATGGAGGGASAAAGTTTTCTGTAATGTTTCTGCCTTCCCTGGACTTGCCAGGCAGCTGCTTTTGCTCTCAGCAAATCGTCATTAGCTTCCTGAAACTCCAGGGAGCCTCATCCTCTCCCCTGAGTACGGGACAAACAGTAGAAATGAGACATGAAACCAAGACAGGATGGACCAATGATCAAGAGCCAAAGTCTTCATCCTTCATCCCAGAGGTCCAGTGTTCCATAAAGGAGTCACCAGCCGCATGGTGAAAGGATGCTCTGGGCGGGTTTGTGACAGGAGAGCAGAACCAGAAGCCTGACACGTCCAGGTCCTCACACATGTTCACAGGGAGCAATGTGAGCAATGCAGGCCCTTGCCTGTGGGAGGTGGGGACATACCTGCTTCTCACTCAGGTACTGCATTCCCTTGGCCACATCTGAGGCAAACTGGAGGAGCTGCTGGGAGGTGAGCGTGGATGCAGTCCCGTGCTCCTTGGCAAAGGCCGGGTCAGTCTCCAGGACTCGGCTTTTGCGRAGGAAGTCGAGGAGGTTTCCATAAGGGGCATACTCAATAGCAATGTACAGGTAGCCTGCAGTGGGAAGGAGGAGGCAGAGATTATCAGATGGTGTCAAGGGAAGAGGAAAGCTCAGCTGGGCAGGGCATAATGCAGGGTCAGATGATACCGGTCCAAACAAGAGAGGGGAGCTGCCCTCACCCTTGTTCTCACAGGCACCCAGCAAGTTGATGATGTTGGGGTGATGGCCCAGTTTGCACAGCACCTCCAGCTCCCCAGCAAAGTCCCGATGATCGTTCTCCGAAGCAAACTCTGGAAGCAAAGCAGGAACAGACTCTTCAGTCCTACACTAAGGGCCCTTCTGTTGCTCTCTTGTGTCTCAGCCATTGCCTTCTCTTCAGTCACGAGTGGTGCTCAGGATGCAGTCCTACATGAGCTGAGCTTGCAGAGAAAGAGAAACTCCCTGTTCCCTGCCCCATCCTGCCATTTGTTTCTTCCCCCGCCTAGTACCACCCCACCTCTGAGCACACTGAACTATGCTAATCTGGCCAGAAATTCACCCACAGAAGAAGTGAGTATTTTTGGCTGGCTTGGTGAGTTGACTTCCCTTCCTGTGTACTGGAAGGCTGGCAGGGCAGTGCCTAGGAAGGTCTGGCCGGGCTGCAGGAGCCCTGGCAGCCACCCCTCACAGGGTCACGTCAGATGATCATGCCAGTTAACCCCAAGGGGAGATGAAGTGAAAGGCTGACACTGTCCCAGCATTTCCCCGGAGATTCARTGGGGACTACAAGCTACAAGCTTCCCAAACTGCACCATGTAGGTATTGTTCAGGGATGCCAGAAGCTAAGGATACAGACTGAAGCTCTGCCAGCTGTGAGCGGTGCTTCTGAGCAAAGTCAGGGAAAGTTTGGAGGGACTGACAGAGATAACCTCCATTTCAGCTATTTCTGCTTAGACCCCTGACCTGGGAGTCTGGCTTGGTGCAGACAGGACTTCTACTACTTCTCAGTGTCTTCTTTAGTCATTCTTAAGACCAAGCCCTAGACGTGACAGGACTCACCCTTCAGCATCTTGATGGCTGCATTCATTTTCAGGCCATCCTTTTTGATCATAGCCCTAATGACCTGACCAAAGTTCCCCTCCCCGATCATATCTTCAAACTTGATGTCTTCCCACTCCAAGATGGGGTAGCTGAGGGGCTCAGGCTGTGGCTTGGGCCGGCGTGTCAAGGTAAGGGTCCCCGAGTTAAACTGCAAGATGGTCTCTTCCCCCTGGAAAACAGGAGTGGGTGAGGTTAGAGGCACCAGGCACCTCTCTGCCCTTGTGGCAGGCCCAGCAGGGCAGAAGTCATGGGCAAGGACGGGCTCCGCACCCTCTCTGCGTGGAAGTGAGGCCTGGTTGCATCCGGACTGGAGGCTACAGAGCGTGACCTGGATCGGGCTGGGACGTGGGGAGCTGGGGACACGCTCCTGGCGGGGCAGGCGGCACTCACCGAGCCAGACTGGTACGTAAAGGTGCGGCGCCGGTGGAAGAAGTTCTTCTTGATGAGGAAAAGCGCAAGGAGGGCAAAGAGGATGGTGAGGCAGGTGACGGACACGGAGCCGATGATGGCCAAGAGCAGCTGCTGGTCTATGCCCGACTGATCTGTGCTCTGGCTGCCCAGGCTGGGTGGGGCGCTCAGCACTCCTGCCAAAAGAAAGGATCAAGGATCTCGGCCCACAGCTGAGCACCACGGAGGGATCAGCATGGCAGATAGAGCTGCAGAGACAGGCCAAGCAGCCGCTGCCTAACTGGGCTTCAGAGACCCCACAGACCTGCCCCAGCACCCCAGGGTGCTCCTCCCAGGCACCCACATAAACACCCACCACAGATGCACCCAAAGGGCAGGCTGGCARGTGAAGGTGTTACTGCCCAGGCTCCTGCTGCCAAAGCCATCAGTTTCTGAACTTCTGCTGGAGCTGTGCTGTCTCCCTGCTCTCTTCCAGCCATCATGTCCTCCCTGGTACCAGCTCTGCCCTGCTCCTTCAGCCCTTTTCACATGGTGTAAAGCCAGTGGGCACAGCTGTGTCCAGGGCACCCAGATGGGGCAGGGATCACATGGTTGGGAGCAGCAGCCAAACCAAGCAGCTGGGTTGGGGACGTTGTCCAGGTGTGTGCCCTGCTGGGAYGCCTCACTCACCGTCCCCCAGGGTCTTAGCTTTCACAGGCTGGCTCCACTCTCCTGGCACGTGGGAGTTGGCCCGGACACGGAACTGGTAGCTCGTGCTGGCATTGAGGCCCCCGATGGTCTTGGTCGTCTCCGCGCCGCTGTCTGTGTCAATCCACTGGGGTTCACTGGTGCCCCCCACCTGCTGCAGCTCCACTATGTACTTGGTGATGCCCCCATTGGGGTACTCGGGGACCTGCCAGGAGAGCCTGACTGCTGTGTCAGACAGGGACTCTGCGGAGAGTGACCGTGGGGACGAGGGGCCTGGGACAAGGAGAGGAGAGAGCGTCAGCCCCCGACCAGGGGGGACAGCACTTGGTGGACAGGTCAGTGAAGTGAAAGCCAAACCCCTCCAGTCACTGCAGACAACAATAGACAAACAGACAAAGACACTTCAGGTTTGAAAGTCGCTCCAGGGACCCTAGTCCATAGTTGCATGAGGCAGCACATGGCAGACAGGCCCTGTTGCTGGGAGCTGCTCTCAGCAACTTCTAGGAGCTGAGTTTAAGGCAACCCACATATGCGAGGCAGTGCTCACCACTCTTAGAGTGGGCAGAGCCACCAGTTCCTTCCTAAAGCTGCTCTGCTGTAAACTGAGAGGACTTCTGGTCCATCCTCTGGCTACCACACACAGCACAGAGCACTGTCCTCTTTCTGACAAACCTGCACAGGCTGGAAGATGGCTTTCAAGTCACATTTCAGACTCATGTTCCTTGGTTCTAGTCCACAGCAAACATGAGGGTATCCGTGTGGGTCAGGCTATTTGCTACCAGCAGTGGCCAGAATTGGTGGGTTTGTGACAATGGGTGGCTCTTGTGAGATTTTTCTTTCCTCAGCTCTTCCTCACACAGTGTTTTCTAAACATCTTATAGGTAACACTGCCTTCTCTGAACCTTCTCCAGTCTGCCCATATGCTGATTAAACCATCTCCCCCCACCCCAAATTACACAAAGCTCTTGCAGCATGCACGGAAAATTACATCTTTCAAGCCTTATATGCAACAGTCCTCCTAATGTGTACCAGAGCAAGAGGTGTTTTACTGAAGTCACAAGCCTCATGTACTGTTTCCCTCTTATCTACCAGGCCAGTTACCCTGTCAAAAAGGGAAGTCAGACTGACTGGACATGATTTGTTCTTCCCCAATCCACAGTGACTGTTCCACCTCCTCACTATCTCCCAGCTCCATGTAGGTTGACTGTTTGTTTGTTCCACTGGAAAGACTGACTACAGATTTCTGTCTTTACAAGCCCTAGTGACCACGCAGTGAAATTATCAGGCATCAGGATTAAAACAAATGAAAGGAAATAATTTTTCACACAATGCGTAATTATATCAAGGAACTTATTACTACAGGATATTGTAAAGCCTAGAAGCATAGATAGTTCAAACAGGGCTTGGACAAGGACATGGTGGACAGGTCTATTTGTGAGCAACATTCTGGACAGGCTAAACATAACACGAAGCTTGGGATGTTTCCAAGCTCCTTGGTGTTGGAGGCTGCAAGGCCTAATGAAGAAATGAGGACTGTTTCTGACATGCACCTTTATCTTTCCTCAAGCAACACCTCAGAATGGCTAAGGTTGGAAGGGACCTCTAGAGATCATCTAGTCCATGTCCCCTGCTCAAGCAGGGACACCTAAAGCACGTGGCACAGGGCTACATCCAAGGTTGCATCCAGTGCATTCATGCACCATCAGAGATGGGATAGTGCACCCCGTCCAGAGCTCTACCTGTGGCCTGCCTCAAGGTGGTGGTTGCTGTTATATTTACAATTGATTTATCATTATAATTCTCTGTATTCTTCCCTTTCCTTTCTAAAGACTGCTGTGGTACTTGATCTCCTCCCACTTTCCAGGGCCTTCCTCTTTCTCTGTGGGTTRTGAGTAGTAGATTGTTCTGCTGAAGTCCTCTGTGCTTTGGGATARATGCTCCCATGCCCCAAGCCCCACCACCCTGGCCTGTGCTGGGGCATGTGCATGTCCTGCAGTGCCTACCTTTGCTGTTTATCATGACCTTGTAGAGGTCTGAGGGGGGCCCCAGGCTGGTGCAGTGGTACACCAGCACCTCCAGGCTGTACTCTGTGTTGAACTCCAGATCCGCAATGCGGGCAGACAGCACGGATATGGACGTGATGTTTTTCTCACAGACCAGCCTCCTTGCAGAGTCAAAAAGATGGACGATGAACCCATGTGCTGGCTCGTGGTTACTTGGCAATTTCCAGTTGACATGAAGTGTATTTTTGTCCTCTATTGACCAGCCTTCAATCACAGGTTTGACTGTGGGCTCTGTGAACAAAAATGCAGCAAAAAACCATCCCTTGGCACTTTTCAGGATGTGAAGGCTTTCAGCCCTGCACCACACTGCTTTCCCTGCTCCATGCAGCCCCTGCTCCCACCGGCCGCACAAGGGAGGAACTTGTCAGGAAGTTCAGATGAAGCTTAGGGTTAGATTTAGGGACAGAAGGGGCTTACCTATGCACTCCGTCACCATGATGGCCTCGGGACCCTTGCTGCCCTCCCCATTGTCCCCTGGCCGGGTCAGCTGCACCTTCACGACATAGGCAGTCACTGGCCGAAGGTTCATGAGGGTGATGTTCTCACTGTTGTCAACTGTTGGGCAAGAGGATGTGTCAAAGCAACATCTCCAATCACAACCTGCCCCACCCTGAGTGTCCTCCTCAGCATCACCCCAGACTCCTTAAGAGTCCTTAGTCCTCAGGGGCTCATCATGAACAGGATGGAGACCTCTGCCTATGCCAGCAGGCTGCGTTACTGAGACTACCCACAGGACCCCATGGAGGTAACTGAGGTTGCTGCAGGACTTTTGTGGCCCAGGCAAGAATGGTCTGGCCGGAATATCTATGCCGGCCAAGTGACAAGGCCAGGTGGCCTCCAAGCAGAACACTTCCTGCTGGTTCTTCCTGCTCTTTCAGGATAATCAGTTTGTGGGTGCAGTCTGCAGTGACACGTTGATACCAAAGGGATAACCATGGGAAAGCCATTCCCTCCCACCAGGTCCTCTCTGTGGCCCCTCTGTCCCTGGTGGACATACCCACAATGGATGACCACACGGAGGTGTCGTCGTTGGGCTTGTAGAGCAGCTTGATGGAGATGATGGGTCCATCACCAGAGAAGCAATCCACAGGTGACACCACGAGCTGCCGGCTCTGCTTGGCCAACAGCCGTGGTGGGGTCAGGGGTGTGGGCGGCACTGGAGGCGAAGGAGGGAACAGAGTCAGTGGGACTGGGAGCAAAGAAGGAATATCTGCCATGTCCCAATTCCCTCCAGCTTTGTCTGGGAAGGAGACCCTTGAAGTCCTTTATCAGCACTCACTGTGTCTGCTGGCACCATGACACAGGTCATTGCCCATCAGTATCCAGCYCAAAGGCAGCTGGGGACTTTCCCCTACTCACGTGCAGATTAGCATGCCCTCACCATGCCACCAGCCTCCCACAGTGACCTCAGGTTGTCCCACTCTGGCTGCTGTCCTTCCCTCACCTCTGATGTTGACCTTGACTTTCCGACTGTCCTGTCCCCCGGTTGTGGAGACTCTGCACTCCCAGAGCCCTGCGTCGGCCTTCGTCAAGCTCAGCACCTGGAACTCGCACGTGATCTGCCCTGGCTCAATGATGGCTTTGATCAGCTGTGGGCACAGAGGGTGCTGTTAGCCCACCCTGGGCCCAGGGAGAGCCCATGCCTTGCCCCCCTGCCAGGACTTGCAGATTTTAACTCATCGGCCATGGAAACAGCCAAGATCAGAAGGGAGCGGGGTGCCTTTGGGGGAGCCTGTGATGTGGGACGGGGACCACTGCCCAGGATTTGGGGTGGGGTGAAGAGCCCAGTATGCTGGGYGAGAGCGGAGCAGGGTGGGGATGGTGGGAGCAGGGTGCCTGGCAAGCAGGTGGTACCTTGAGCACGGTGCCATCAGCCTTGCGCATCTCTACGCTGTCACTTGCAGGCAATGGGTTCCCAGTGGCCACACAGCTGATCACAGGCTCCGAGCCCAGGTTGAATTCCAGCTCCGAGGCCAGTCTGATGATCTGGGGGAACCGATCTGGCACAGGGAAGGCAGCGTTAGAGCAGACCCTGCTCTTCCCCAGCCATGTGAGATGCTCAGATATTCCCAGGAGAGCGAGTCCCYCGTCTCAAGCCCGTGGGCACAGCTTTTGGCTAGGCTGACAGCACCTCACCTGACTTCTCGCAGTACCGTCCATGCCAGCCTGACGGGCACAAGCAGCCACTGAAGCGGTTACAGCTGCCTCCGTTTCGGCAGGAGCACCGCAGGGCGCAGTCTGGGCCATAGAATCCCGGGGAACAGGCTGAGGGGAGAGAAGAGCTCCCTGTTACCCCCAGCCCAGGGCAGGTCACTGCCGGGGTGGCACAGAGCAGTGCCTGCTGTCCAGCCTGCTGGAGGCAGAGACCATGGGTGACTGGTACATGCACCAGGGTGCAGAGCCTGGGGAGCTCGGAGGCTGGCAGGCAGCGGGGAGAGCAGCAGTGGAGTGGGTGACGTGGTCCTGTGACCAGGGACAACCCTTATCCCCAAAGCTGTCAGTCAGGTGCTACAGGCAGCACCCAGGGTGAAAGCAGAGGTGAGCGTGGGACGGTGTTTTCTGTCCTGCACTATGGGGACTGCAAGTGGTGATAAAACCAGCTTGATGTGGCAGCAAGCAAGACTATGAGAGACTTGCTCGGGTGCTGCTGTTGCTGTAGAACAGAACCATGTCCTGGGGGAGGCCCTGGACTTCTGCAGACAGAAAGGATGAGCTGCCCCTGTGCTGGAGCAGCTGACTGGAGCGCTGCCTCTTCCTGGCAAAGGTGGGCAGGCGGATAACCCATGTACCTTGGTTGCAGCGGGAGCCGCTCCACCCGGAGGCACAGGAGCAGCCGTAGGGGTCTGGAAGGCAGAAGCTGAGCCCCCTGCAGCCCTGGGCTCTCTGGCATGTCTCCTGGCAGTTACGGCCAAACTGGCCTTCCCGGCAGGCTGAAAAACAGGAATATTGTCTGCCCTCACCTGCTGTTTGCTGGGCTCCCCTCCCGAATACGCTCACCCTTCCTCTGGGCACTGCTTTTGCAGGAGCACGACACCAGCTTGGGGCATGGGGCTCCATGAAATTGTCCCAAACACACCAGCAGCTCCCACACAACTCACTGGCCCCTTTACCCTGTCATGCAGGGAAGAGAGATGGCCCTAGCCCTGCTCCATAAACAGGGGCACTGGGGCCAAGGAGGCATGTGGAGTTCCTAGCTGTGGTTCCCAAGTGCAGCCGGACACCCTACCTCTCTCACAGCGAGTGCCCATGAAGCCGGGMGGGCAGATGCATTCGCCGACGTGGTCGTGGCAGACACCCCCGTTCAGACAGTCGGGACAGTCCTTCTCRCAGGAGGGTCCCCATTTCTTTGCGGCACACGCTGCAGAGAGAGCGGGGATGTCAAACCCGTTGGCAACCACTTTGCTGCCCCAACCCCTTACCCTCCCTATCATTCCCACGGGTTCCACTGGCACCTCCATTGYCCTCGTGTCTCCTCCTCCGCTGTGCCCCAGGGCCCCTAGGGGCTGCCCCTCGCCACCCGCAGCCCTCTCACCTCTGACGATGAGTCTGTAGAAGGCGCTCCACAGTGGGCTGTCCCCCATGAACGTGGCGCTGTAGACACCATTCTCACTCACGCTCACGTTGGGGAGCGTCAACTTGAAGACGTTGTCCCGCACCTCGCCRCGGTCTGTCGTCTGGTAGTAGGTACCTGCAAGTGGGCACAGGGGCCGTGGTGGCCTCCATGGCATGGGAGCAAGCCTTAAAGGTGGCCCCATGGCCACCATGGGCCGTGTTGCCTCCCTGGTGGGGGGCCCTTGGTCACTTGCCATTTCTTTTCCACATAACATCTGTCTCCTTCTTTTTGAGGACTTTGGCAGAGAAGGTGGCTGACTCGGCGACGTTCACGGACTGCGTGGCCTTCACAGGGAAGAGGTGGGCTGTGAGAGGGGAGAGAGAGCTGAGCAGTGGGGTGGATTGGGGTTATGGAGCACAAGAAGGTGYGGACCAGCAGTGGGCCGCGAGCCGGGGAGCTCAGCACCAGCTCATCCCCCAGCGGCTGCCCTGGCCTCGAGCAGAGCATTGGGCTGCAGCGCTGCACCCAGGTATACAGCAGCAACGAACTCTCATAGCTCCACAGTGAGTCAGCCAGCGCACACATCGGGCTATAAATACGCTAAGGACAGAGGAACCAGGCCCTGGGTGTGCCAGAACAGGCACAAAAAAGGGCACATTTGGGTTCTGGCAGCCGCAGCCAGATGGCACCCGTCGAAACCGGCCCTGCTGGTTCCTGAGAAAAACCCGGCCACGCGTGCGGTCCCAGCGCCGGCCGGCGGCCAGGAGGAATCGGGGTACGCGGCAGAGGCCTGACAGGTCCAGCTTGTCCCAGGCGTTCCCCAGGCTTCAGCAATTTCTGCTCAGGAACTTCCTGAGTCAGGTATTAACTTTCTATTTAAAATGCCCCAGCTGAGGTTTTTCTCCCGTTAATTTTTCAGTTCCTTTTAAAATGCAGACAAATTGAGCCTGTCCTACCTGTGACTTGGCATTCCTGAGGCTAAATACCGGCTGCACGAGGAGCCTCCTCCTCTCCTTCCATTTACACCTGCCAATTRCTATTTTGTTGCAGTGGCAGTGGGAAAAAACAAGTGATCGCTCAGCACCCTCTTGCAGACACTCAGGATCTCACAGACCCCTATCACAGCCCTCTACAGCCATCTGTTTTCCAGCCTGAGGAGCCTCTCTCTGCCTTTTTCATCYTCATGCTGATACTGCACCTTTAGTCACCAGTACTGCTCTCCTCTTGAAGTTTCCTTAGGCCTCTTGGAGAGCCAGGATTTTCTGCTGAGCATTCAGCTCATACCTACAGAAACTTGTGTTGCAGCCCTGGGGTCTGACCACCGAGAGTGGGAGCCCAGCATTTTCCAGGGAAGCAGGGGGTTCCACGTGCATGGCTTTGCATGACCCCCACTGAGCTCCTCTGCCACTTCACCAGCTGCCATTCAGGTTCTGCAGTTCTTCCCAGATTTCAGCCCTCCTCTTCCTCTCCCCAGTGAGCTTAGTAACATCAGCAAAGACGGGCACTTTTTCAGGCATTTTGGAATGCACTCCGTAGCACAGATCCTCACGGAGCCACCGTGCATTCTCTAGTGGGATCTTCTCTACCTGGCAAAACCCACAACTTAACTCCTCTTATTTCCTTTCTTCTAATCACTTATTGATCCATGGGAAGACCTCCCCTATCCACGTTTGCTTAGTTTCTTTCTAAGAACTTTTGGAAGGGTATTTTCTTAATGCTTTCTGGGAACATGAGCAGACTGCATCAACCAGATCTCCCATGTTATCCTTCCTACTGGCGCCTTCAAAGAAATCCTGCTACGGGGCATTACCTGCCTTTACAGAAGAGCCTTTCTCAGGGTGTCTGCTGCCTACTAATTCTGCTCTTTATTACAGCTTCTGCTGATTGCCTGGTTGAGATTTATGTTTACACGCTTGTAATTCCCGACCTATAAATCCTCTTTTAAAAGCTGTCATCACACCAGCAACCTTGCAGTTAGTCCTCTGGCACCAAGGCAGTTTTAAGAAAGAGGCCACACACCACACAGCAGCAATGTAGCAATAAGGTCCTTCTCATGGCAACAGTCCTGGCAATGAGGTGTTGTTCCTTTTGACTGTTTATTCCGTATCCTCATCTACCAGCACTTTGGAGACAAATTTCCCTACAAATTTAGGTTTCATTATGAGAATTTTCCCACATTTCTCCATGGTGTACATAGATTAAAACCACCACCACCACCACCACCACCCTGCAGTGGCCTGTCTGAGAGAATCTCTCTCCCTGGGATTTTGAAAAATAATGTATTATCAATTTAAACCCTTCATAAATTGCCCCTTACATTCTCTTGTGGTCTATTTTATTGTGTTTTGCCTTAAACCTTCCAAAGCTTAGGATCCAACCTATATTCTTCCGTTTTCTTTTATTTTCTTTTCCTTGTTTTTTTTTTTTTCTTTTTTTTCATTTGTGCACAACCTTTTGGAAGATACCAGCTTGCTTCTAGCATAACCCCTACCAGTTACTTAGTGATTAATACACACTTTTGGTCTGTCTTTGCCTTTTTATGAGAGGTGATATGCACTCAAACCTCCAAGAAGGTTTCCTTACCTGGTCCTGTATCCTCCACAAAGATTTAACATTTTTAGTTACTTTTTCCTTTAAACAATCTTCCTCATTTTTAGTTACTTCTCCTTCTTTAAATTAAACAGACCCGTGGCAGCTCTTCTTTGGTTCTTGTTACTCCCACAGGGGTTTTGAACCCAAACATGTACAAGAGGGTGTCAGGAGCAGCTCATGGAAAGCAGTTCTGTGAACCAGGTCTCATCTCTGTCCATGATCTCTACGTAGGTATGGGGACATAACACCCTCCCATGCTCCTGTACCCTGGACCCAGCGGATATCTCTACCGTGACACTCTGTCCRCTTTATCCTGCTGAGCGATAGGGAAATCTCAACGAGAATCATCACTGATAGGGTTAGTTTTTAAGCCTGATTCAACTTCTTTAACATACAATACTATTCTTTCACAGCGGACTCAGTCTTTCCTCTGTGCTTTTACGCGTGCCATCAATSTTTCCCCCGACTCTGTTTGTCCTCTGCCGGCGCCTCTTTGGCGCTCCGTTTGTCCAGACTAGTCGTCTCCCTTTCCGATATGACTGCTGCCATTTTCAGGTCAAACTTCTGGCCAAGGACACAGTCCCAGTCACTGCTCTTTGGAGGATGCTTGAGCCCCACAGTTCTGTTTCTTAGCGCAACCTCTGTTGCACAGCTTGGAGATGTTAGAGATGATCAAAAAAAAAAAAAAAAAAAAAAAAAAAAAAAAAAAAAAACCAAACAAACAAAAAACCCCAAATGTAGTAAAACTGTGTAGGCAGGAGAATTTGTAGTCTCATCATCTCATTCTCAGCAAAAGGTGGACTGTTTTAGCTGAGCTTTTCTAAAAAGGTCCTGGAAACCATCCTAAGGCAATTACTTAATACTTAATTACTTAGTTTCAGTCCTGACAGTTCTGTAGTCTTGTGCACCTAAAAAAGGGAGGTTACAGGGGGCAGTGTTGGACAAGGTTAAACCTGGACAATTACCCCTGCTGTGGCCTAGCCCAGGGCTCCCGTTTATGCGTACTGTAGGAGATGGAGCRTGAAGGCAAGAGCCCAGCTCTCACCATTGCCAAAACTGCCTGCAAGCCCTTGGCAAAGGCTCTCGGCTTTGCAGGAGGCCACAAGGTCCTGCTGCTGCAGGCCGCCTCGCAGCCCCAGGCTCACCAAAGCCCATGCTCAGATCCAGCGGGCACAACCTTGCCCCCAAGGAGACTGAAARGTGACGTGTCTCCACACAAGAAGCTGCTCTGGGCACCTTCAGGCTCCCTGTGAGCCCCAGCACAGCCTGTCCCTTATACCCACTGCAGAGAGACAGTTACAATCCCAGCCACGCAGATGAGAGTCCCCTCGGTGCCTTTTCTTTACTCTGACCCTGCAGATTCCTTGGCACCTGCTACGGCAACATTCCTGTACACAGGCATGGTGCTGGGCAGAGTCAGCCCCTTCACGGTCCTCCTGGCACGAGACTGGCCGCGCTGCTCGGTGATGGGCTAATCTCCTCCTGGTTAATGATTGCCAGGCCTTGCTACCAGAGGCTCTCTCCTCCAGAGCCTCCTGGCTTCCTGGTACTTGGACCTTGGCCTGAACCTGGGCACAATTTCCATCTCTACAATGAGGCCGTTGCCCTTCCCTGCAGTCCTTCTTGACAGAGGTACCCCAAAACTCTGCTGTGAAATGTGTAATGCCCTCAGAGTTCAGCCTCCTCACCTTCATCCTCCTCAGCTGAAAATCAGCCATCCCTTATCTTAGGGAGGGTGCAAATGCTACTTTATTGGACTAAGTGTCAGCCTGGTACGTCACAAGTTAATCTGCATCCCCCAAACTAAACTGCATGGCCACATGAACATCTCACTGAGCTAAAGGCATGCTGCTCACAGCGGGTGCTTGAGTGCAACTAGCCCCACTGGTGGTCAATCACCTTTCCCATGTCCTGCTTTAAGTTTATGAGGTACTGTGGCAAGGTGGTGGCTACCCACTGAGCAAAGGGCCCCAAAACTGACTTCAACCACCTTCCCCAGTTGCACCAGGACTGCAAACCGCAGAATCTAGGAGAAAAAGCCTGTAGCTGCTCACACATGGTCTCCAGCTCGCACATGGAGAAGCTCACAGGAGGACACACCAGCACCCCAGCAGTCCCCAGTCCACTCACCGTTGTGGCTGTTGTGCACATAGACCACCTGGGCCTGCTCTGTTGGCGTGCGGCCCAGGCAGTAGAGRATCCCCACCAGGTCAGGCATGGAGAAGCCCCTGGCCTGGACGTAGTTGCTGCGATTGCGGTAATTCTGGAAGCCCGTCTTGGGGTGTGTCATCACGATTTTGTTGTCCCTCTCAATCTGCAGGTAGCTCACATCCCTCTCTCCCATGACACAGGAGAGGAAGAAGTCAGAGTGGGACTGGCTCTGCACATTGGCAATTAGGGTGATATCCAAGATGGCCCCTAGGATGGGGAGCACAAGAGCAAGTCAGGAGCTGCAGCTTGGTCCTTGCAMGTCAGACAAGGGCACTGGGCATCCCAGCCATGCATCAGGGTCAGTTATCAAGACAAACTCCATAGCCCAGATGTAAACACCTCCTCCCTGAGCCTTCTTGCCCCCTTCACAGCTCAGGAGCCATGCAGTGACACTCTCACTCCCCATCACCTGGCTGATACAGAACCCATCTGGACAGCAGGGTGTGGATTTCTAGTCCCTTCTTTCATCCAAACCCATCTCTACACACAATCAGCTCTGAAGAGAGCTAACTCTGCGCCATCCTAAATCCCAGCATTGTTGAGTGCCCTCCATTCCCTAGTCCCACAAAGTGTCCCACGGAAAGGGCTAGTTCCCCAGAAGCTGAAGGAAAAAGGGAGAAGAATTTACCTGTCAGCCATGGGAGGAGAAGTAGGAGATAAATCTGGAGTCCCATGTCCTTACAATGTGTCTGGAGTCTGGCACGGGTCAAAAAATCCCAGACATGTCCCAGAAGCGAGAGAAGGGTCTGCGGGAGGGCTGCTGCTCCCTATCCGCTCTCCACAAGGGGTGGCTCAGGACCCTTGCTCTCTGTCCGTAGCTCCCATCTTGCCTTCTCACTGCTGCCCAAGGTCTGGCGGAGCTGGGAGGCCGTCCTGGTGTTCATGTTGAGGGCACGGTGAGGAAGAGGCTCCCCATTCCCTGCCGGAGGACAGCGCTGTGCCCAGGGCCCCGCTCAGCTTCTGCCAGGATTGCAGCAGGCCCAGAGAAGAGGATGGCACGAGCAGGACTTTGTGGCAGAGCAGTTGTAAAGACCTGTTCCCAGCTGCCGCTCCGTTGGGGAGCAGGGATCCCGTTCCTGAAGGAATCACCGCTGCGTATTCAAGGCACCCAGAGMCATGCTGACGCCACCAGCCTGGCAGGGAGGCATCTCAGCCCCTTCCTCACCCGCAAGGAGAAGGTCTCATGCTGGAGGCCRTCTGCACGGCAACATCCTCGGTCCCTCAGCACACTCCCAACACCCGTCGGGGCGACTGGTGCAAGAGGCGCTGGGGGGATGGACGGTGGTGGGAAGAGCTCTCTCCAGCAGGGCTCRGCAAGGGAAAGGAAGGAGGCCAAGGGGCCGCGACTGGCGGCGGTGGAGCGAAATCCTGTTTCCCATGCAGTGTTTCCTGCTCTCCACCCATTGTTCTGACATGGCCCTGACTCCCGGAGACGGGAGTGCCTCACCACATGGCGGGAGCCACCGCGCAGAGCCCATTCCCTGGAGAGCGGCGGGCAGAGACGCTCAGTCCTTACCTGTTTCATAACACTGCCCATCCRGGAAGTTTCTGCAGCATTGGCATCCTCCTACTATGAGCCATGCTGCCAAGACAAAAATCCACCTGGATGATAGAGGAAGAGGCCCAGAGCCCACATGAAACAGCACCCACAGKGTGGCACCGCAGCACTGATGAGAACAGAGCCTGAGAAACTGGTAGAAGGTCCAGAAATGATCTGCAAATGGCTGAAGATCAGGAAGGACTCACAGCAGAAGCCATCTGTCAGTAGCTCATAAAGCTCGTTACCTGGCATGGCAATTCAGAGCTGGTACAGAGGCAGGCTTAACCTGAGAGTTCTGGAGCTTCTTTGACAGGCTTAAAAAGTTCTCTAGATCCTAACTGATTCTTGACTGCTGCCTTCCTAGATGAAGGGGCAGCCCCGCTTCGTCACATTCCCATTGCTATTAAAAGTGTTACCAAGAGTGGGAGAAACTCCTAACACTGCTCCTGTCTATGTCCTTCTCCTGCCAACTTCTCCCACATTTCAGAGTCAGGGGGAAGGAGCTGGGGCCGCAGTGCTCAACAGGAGCAAACAATTACCTAGCTCTGGACCAGTCCTGGAATGGGTCCCCATCTGTGGGAAACTGCACAGGAGCAGAAGGCCCATTGCACTAGTGGCTTCCCCCCAGTGGATGAATTAACCAAATCATGTCTGGATGATGTCTGGACTAACGTAGGGAAGAAATCCCAAAGCTGCTCTATCTGTGGAGGCTGTCTGCAGGGCAGTGATCTGGTTTGAAGGTAGCCAGGCTAGAGCATTCTCCTCATGAGACAAAGCTGACCAGCCTGATCGGGAGGGCGGGAGCTGCCCGCCGAGAACAAAACCTCAGCGTCGCAGTAAACATGTCTGGGAGGAAACTGAAAGCAGCAGAAGGACCAGCTTCCCTTGACTTCTTTCCAGCCTGTCTCTCCCTTCCACGTTTCACACATGGTCTGTCCTTGGGCTATACTCAGGAACCTCCGCGGCCCCCAGGCAGCATCCTGGTGCACTCCGTGCCCCACAGCGACGTGGTCCCCGGCTTGTTGCCGGCCGTGCACAGCCCCCACACGCGTCCCTCCTGCTGCTGGGCGGACCCACGTGCCGTCCTGGGCTGTATCGGTGAGACAAGGGCGACCTCAAAGGGGGCTCCCTGTGCCTCGGGCTAGCYTCACATATCAAGGCATTCCTGGGGAAATCACTGGCATGTTTACCTACTAAACCTCATGCCGTTTCACAAACAGTGCCCTGAAGCATTCCCATGTGAAAACCAGGGCTGCTGGGGAACAAGTCTTATGTTTTGGTGTGTCCAGAGCCCGTGCAGTATCCGGTCGAAAATCTAAAGAACACATGGACAGGAAAGGGAAATCCATTCATTGTTTCCGACTATTTACAGTGCACTCCGGGGACGTACAGTGCCCCTGAAGAGTGTGCAGAGATTAGAGCAGACAGCGACTCTGCCACACCATCGCTGACTCTTCACCCTGGCACAGGCTGCTCCCATGAACAAAAACAGCCCAAGGCAGGACAGACYCCCAAAAAGATAGACACTGGACTGTAGCTGCTCGCATTTTTTTGGAAAATTAGTCATGCTGTGTTTCATGTTGAATTTCTTGGGTAGGCATCTGCAGGCAAGGGGCTCTGTCTATGGGGACCCACAGAGCATCTGAGGCTCAACTGCCATTTAAATAAACATTGTGTTTGCAGAAGGGAGGAAGTCACTGAGGTGGACATGCACAGGCTGAGCAACCAAGATTTGCTCCTCTTACAATCTGTTTTCTTCTGCCACTCCACATTCCTGTGAACAGCCAYGTCCTTGTTTGCCTATGAAAACCAAAGCTCATTTGAAAGTTCTTTGGGTCAGGGACCCATCCATACATTCAGTACAGCTGCAGGAAGGTGGATAGATACATGAATTCGTAAATAACCGGCTTCTTTCCCCCATCCCATTGTTCACTGGCTGCAGAGGTCAGACATACTTGGTACTATAATTACCACTGTGCTATCTTGTACTTACACGTATTCCAGYTAGATAAATAATAGGAGGGCGAGCTCACATTCTGCGATCGCTCCACAATGCAGCAGTACTAAAAAAGCAATAACTTATGATGTGTATTGTAAAGTCTGGTCCAACATGAAAAAAACATTTTGATGAAAGGATTATCTACATAGCAGAAACAAGCCTTATGAAAAGGCTTTGCAAACGTGGGCCTTGCGGTGTGCTCATCTGAAGAGCAGGGCACTGCTTTGATCTTTTGGGGAATTGGATTCATTTAGCTATCAGTTGTCCATACAGATTAATGTCCAGAAAATCTAAGGAATACATCAAGGGATTACACATAGCCTGATTTGTCCTGTTGCTTTTTATTTTTTTTTTCCTAGAAACGCCTAGATAAGAGATTTCAGTTTGTGCAAATCCCTCAGGTCTGAGGTGGAGTAGGAAACTTCTCTTGGGGTCAGTGGGGAGACTTAGTCAGGATCCTAACCTGATATTTAACCTGATATTTAACCTGCTGTTCCTCTGGAAAAGAAACCAGGGAGCCTGGGCCAGTTAATGCTCAGCTATGCTCAGCTGAAGCAGTCTGCCACACTTGCTGTCCTCGTCATTAATATGGGAAGCTCCATTTACCCAACCCATAGAACAGATCTCTCACCTCAATGCCTTTTCTGCAGAATTAACAGATCAAACTTTTATTTTTTTTCCTGAATCACGATAAATTAAAAGCATTAGTGATAAAAATGCTCCTTTTCAATGACATTTACACGTTCTAATCCACATGCCAGAAACCATAATGTCCCGATTCATTTCCTGATAGGAAATGCAAACACCTGCCTAGCTCACCTCCAGGAGGCCTCAGCAGCACTTTCTAATCATACTTTTCTGGCCATTTGTTTAGCTTTATGCTTGTGGTGCCAGTCTCGTACAGCAGGAGCCAGGTTCACAGGTATGTACAGCAACATGCCCTCGGGGAGGCTGCTGCTGAGGATTAACAGCAGTGTTGCCCATTGCRTTGGGCTCTTGCAGGTCTCTGGGACACCGGCCAGGGAGGGTCCTGCAATGCRGTGCTGGACGCTGCAGCCACCTGGCTAGGGGCAGTGCTAGGAGCTAGGGCTCCATCCGGAGCAGGATGCATGGAGAAGAGCTGGCTGCTGGCCTGCATCATGGGCAGGAGCCTGCTCCATGGGACCGGCGTCCCCAGCCCACTCGGCTGCCTTGGCAGAGCCTTTGGGGATTAGGGTGGAGGTGGGAGCAGGCAGGGCGCCTGCTGTGTTTGCATCCCCCTCACGTTGGCAGGAGCGAGGATGTGCTGGGACACTTTTCCCGAGGAAAGGGTGGGGACCCGCAGCTATGGAGGAGTCCCTGGGCAGCCAGGGGGAAACGGGGCCTCCCTGCTCCAGCCGCCGCCGGGCTGGAAACTGCAGAGACGAAGATTTGTTGTTAGCAGGCGGCTTCCTGCCACTGCCGGGGAGGAGGAAGGAGCACTGGGGTGACTGGGCACAGGGCGCAGCCAGCGCTCCTGCCTCTGCCATGGAACTGCTSGTGCCAGTGTCCTCATGGTGCAATGCCGGTATCGCTGGCCACAGGCTCCTGCCTGGCAGTGCGCGGCTGCCTCGTGCTGGATGCGCTGGCYCAACCTCCCTCATGTCTCACCCTCTGCCCCAGCACGCTGGGACATGGCAGCACATCCAGCCAAGCGGAGCAGTGCCAGCTCTGGAGCCAAAACAATTCCTTGAAATAACTTCACTGAATTTCACAGCTGGGTGCAGGGACCTGCTGCCTTGCTGCACCTCAAACACCTTTCGGCCTGAAGCACCAGGAAAYACTTTTATATCCCTATCAGTCCCACGCCCGCAATCTCGTCCTGTCCTTCAGACGAGCGTCGTGGGGAGCCCTGACACATGCAGGCTCAGTGGGGTGCTGAGGGGTCCCCCTGGCTCCCCAAGAGCCCTGCTCTGGCCAGCAAACCCCCCTGCCAGGGCCACTGAGGCCCCAAGCACGCTGGCCCGGCTGGGCGGTGGCAGCGGGCAGCGGAGCTGGTTAATGTGTAACTGGCGCCGCCACCTTTCCCCGCGGCAGCAGCGGCGCTGGGGCCCGAGCGCAGCCCCGCCAGGCAGCCCGGCCGCAGCCCGGCCTGGTGCCCAGGTGAGCGGCGGCCGCCTCGCGGCCAGGCCGGGCCCCGCTGCGGAGGCCGCGTGGCCGGCAGCCCTTGGCGCCAGGAGGGCGCCCAGACGGACTGAGGCTGCCGGGCGCTGGGAGCGTTGCGAGGCCGCCGGGAGCGTCGCGGCAGCGGCTGCGTGGCGGGAGCAGCGGGAGCGGCCGCGCACCTGCCTCCAGCCCCGCCGGCTTCCCCGCCCGCCCCTGCAACCTGTTCTTCCGCCGCTGCAGCTTCCTGGAGCCTCATGGCTCCTGCCCGCGTCCTCGGTGTCTGCAGCCTCCTCTGGAGCTGGGTGGCCGTGGCGGGACATCCCTGCAGCATTGGCAGCCAGGTAGGGGCAAAGGAGGCTCCGGGGGGCAGGGAGAGGCCGGGTTCAGGCAGGGCAGCCTGAGCTCTGGTGCCGCCATCGCGGGCAGTGGAGCCATGGTGTCCTGCTCCCGCGGGCAGCGGGACCCAGCGCACAGCTCCCTTGCTGTATAACGTAGGACGTGATCCAGGGAAATGCACCCGCTGCCCGGAGGGCGCAGAGTTACCCCGAGAGCTGTGCTGGAGAGGCATGGAGGTGGTTCCTCCTGCTCTTCCTCCTACTCCAGGAACCTCTCTGCAATCCCAGGGCTGCTGCCGACAACCTGTGCAGTGGGTGCTGCACCGAAAGCAGCAGCGAGACTTGTCTGTGGGGTGCTCACAGCCCAGATCTGGTGAAGAACTGGTGTGTCATGGCCTGGGTACTGGGGGCCCCTCAGCCCCTTCTCTCAGGCATGGGTTTCTGCAACAGAAGCCAGGATCAGCATGAACCCCATGGGGGGTAGTAGAGACGATCATGTGTTTGGTAAGGAAATGGAAGTGGCTGCTAGCTAGAAAGCAGCTGGCTAACAGTGGGAATGTGCCGCTAAGGACTGCWATGAACTCCCAGCCCAGCAGTACTGGGTATGTTTCTACTGAAGGAAGGTTGAGCCAACGTTGAGCAATGGCCCATGATTATTCAAACTGTAAAATGACCATCCAGATTTGTAGAGGCAAAATTTTCATCCCTTTGGGTGAATCATTCACAGCCATGCACTGGGACAGAGAATGATCCCTGGTCTGTTATATATACTAGTATAGACATGGACAGAGTGTATTAAGTCACTGCTATTCTCAGTGTATCTTCAGAGACGTGCAAAGGGCTGGAAGCTCTGAATGCCACAGTCCTATRCATGCCCTGAGGGAGCAGCTCTTGACGTGGGTTGCAAATCTTCAGGAGACAGGGAAGCAGGAAACATGGCAAAGAATAAGCAAAAAAGAGCAGGATTCACTGCAGGTGTGACTCAGGGCAGGGGGGCTGGAGGGTGAAACGATGGGGCATGCCATCGTGGCAATCACAGGCTCAAAACCATAGCACTACACATGCAAGCAGAGAGGAACTGTTSCTCCTCTCCAGTGTGCATTGTAAGACCCCCAGCAGAGCTCACGTTTCTCCTGAGCGTGGTACAAGATCCTTTAGAGAGGTCAGTGAGGTGTTGTGACTGTGCTGGATGTCATTTTTGGGTCAGGGAACCCTTCCTGCTACCACGTGGCTAGCAAACTACCATGTGGCTGAATGGGGAAACCTCTCACGAACTAACGATGGCTGCAACCCTGCTGTGACAAATGGCCTGCACAGGGTGGCAAAGTCTTTTTTCTCTTCTACTTCTCAGCTTTTCTTAATTTTCATTGCAATTGATGGCTCAGCAAGAGCAGATTTTGCCTGGTGAGCTGCAGTAGGCTGTGCCCTTCTGGGAATGCGGGATGAGACATGGTAGGAAGGAGCCTGGTTATCTGCTTTTTAGAAGAGGCCACCTAAACCCAGTTCAGAGTCTTCTGGAAAAATCCTACAAAATTACCTTTTTGAGGGGACTTCTCCGCTAAGATCAACTCTTACAATTTGATCTCCCCTTTAATCCTCCAAGACACTCCCAACAAACAACCCTTTCTCCAGAGAGTGGCCTCCACCAGGTGATATGTCAGACTGTGTTAAATTCATTTAGGACATGGCTGCTATTGGTGCTAAGAGGAAGGTATTCAGCTATGGCAAAGGGGAGCAGGTAAAAGCCTTGACAAAGATGTCCCCTCAGCTCGTGTTATTTTCCACCTATCTCATTCCTTCTTTAAACTCTGCAATAGGTCAATAATGAAGACATTTGTACTTGTGGAGAATCTCATTCTGGAGATTCTCCACAGCAGACAGAATCTATCTCAGACAGCAAATCTTTTTTTTTCCAGGGATGGGCCGACTGCAATGGGAAGAACCTTCTGCACGCTCCGAGTTCCCTTCCAAGAAACATCACCRGTTTGGATCTCTCCTTCAACTCCTTAGTCATGCCCAGTCACGGGACCCTTTTGATGCATTTCCCCTCCCTGCTCTCCCTAAATCTCTCTAGCAATGCTTTGCTCACGTTGTATCCAGCAGTCTTCTCCAACCTCAGAGCACTACGTCTGCTGGATGTGAGCAGCTGCAGCATCTCCTACCTCCACTCAGAAGCTTTCAAAGGCTTAGTAAACTTACACACACTGCTCCTGGGAAACAACAGTCTCCGGGAGCTGGAGATCTCTCTCTTCCTGCCCCTTGAGGCTGTTTTCCATGTGGACCTGCAGAACAACGCGCTGATCAATATGGACACTTTAGTCCTGCAGCAGATGGAGACCATCCCGCAGGTCCGTCTGGAAGGAAACCCCTGGGTCTGTGACTGCAGCACTTCTCCTTTGCAGCAGTGGCTCCGCAATAGGAAAGGTGAGAGGACAGGGATGGGGAACAGGCATCAGGGACATTTCGGTTAGGGGGAATCCTAGATGAAGGGTCATGTTTGTTCCTTTTGTTCCAACCCCTTTGCAGGCTCTCAGGCTAGTCTCGAGGGACTTCTCATGTCCCTCTTGAGAGAGAGCAAATTGAAGTGCTGTGTGTCTCAGCTCTTTGCTTGCAGTTACACACCGTAGCAAACTGTACTGAGGATGACAGAGGCAACCCTGTGCTCATGCCAGGAGCCATGAATTTGGCACTTTYGAGTAAAAAGCTGCCTAATCACAGTCACACACGTACACAATTCTGCTTGTTGCTGATAGTTCCTTGTTCAGGGGTTTGTTGCTGTTGTTGTGCTTTAGAGTGTGCTGAGGGCTGGCTAGGTGGGAGGGCAGCACCAGGAGCACTCAGCTCTGCTTCCTATCACACCAGGAACGGGTAGCGAGCACTTTCTTTGAACTGGGGAGGGAAAGGATGAAGACCCCCTTGTCCCACCTTAGGCCGTGTATCTCCCAGCTGTGCAGGTCACCTGTGCGACGCCTCCAGAGCTGTTGGGGCAGGACATCACAGCTCTGGATTTCCAGGACCTGGGCTGCAAGAAAAAGCAGCGGTTGCCTCGGGCTGACAACGTGACCCTGCCACTGACCACAGTGACCCAGAACAACAGTAAGTTGCACAGCTACAGAGGCTGCAGGGAGGACTGGTGCCCTCCTTCGCTTGGTCCCTGCCACAGGCATGTCCCTACTGCAGCCACAACCCCTGCTGCTCCCCTTAGGGCCAGGGACTCGCCCTGCCGGGGCCCCCATGGAGCACGGGGTTGGTGGGGAGGATGTCGGTCACCTGGAGCTGTTTGGTGCCAGGCACTGTGMAGGTCAGCAGAGGCTTTAGCAGGAGCCATACAGGCAACGAGACACACACTGCATGGTGATGGGCACCACTATCAGCCACACAGGGCTTTTCCCAGCAGTGTTCACACATCCTCTCCAGTTCAGTTATGTGGTGCAAGCTCTTGGTGAAGGGAATTTATTACATTGCTCCTAATGAAGAAATCTAGTGTTTGCTGCCTAAGGCACGGTGCACATGGCAAGCTGCTGAGAAGAACTTGGTATGCTGCAGACTTGCATGCGGGCTAACCTAGCATTTAATCTAACATACAACCACAAATCTAACTGGTTTATGGAGCCATATGGGACTAAAACAACAACAGCTACAATACTTCTGAAAAGCTGCTCTTAAAAAGCATTTATTCTCCTAATAAAAGCTTGCAATGAGTGGGCAGAATCCTTTGCATAGAGGCACAGTGGTGGGTCCACCCAATACACTCAGGGGGCTGTTTTTCCCAGCAAGCTTGTGACCAGGTGAGGGCCACACGTTACTCTCACATGCACTGCCCTGACACGGGATGTCCTGACATGCTTTTCCTGTACTGCAGCCACTGCACCTGCAGGGAAGGGGGGAAGGAGCTGGCCGTACCTGGTGGGCTTCCTGGTGGCCGCCATCACCATCTCCATCCTGGTCGTGGTGGCTGCCAAGTGCAAGCTCTTCCACAAGAACTTTGCTAGTTACCGCCACCGGCCACTGCCCGACASCAGCTCGATTGGAGGCAGCCACATGGAGGAGAGCACCAGCTGGGACAGGGACACCTCAGGTCGGGGGGGCAGCGAGAGCCTCCCCATGCCTAATGCTGGCCTGCACACCGAGGATGACGATGGCTTCATTGAGGACAACTACATTCAGCCAAGCGAGCAGCTGCAAGAGGAGGAAGAAAGGGGGTCACACCTCTCCATCTGAGGCCCTACGCCAACCACCTCCACTGCAGGGACTCCAGCCCCTGGCCTGTCCCCTTTCCACCCCCCAARTCTCCATCTCCTTCCTCCCTTTTTCACCTTTCCCTGGATTCTGGTCCCATGGCCTAAGTCGGTGGCAGGAAGAAAGTTGTGGAGAGGAGCAATGAGAAGGGATCAGCTGGAAACAGGGAGAGAAGCCAAAGGTGCCTGCAAGGCAAAGAGCCAGCAAGGACAGCCAGGCCTCAGCAGCCTCCGGTGTGACTGCAGAGCAGTCCTGCTCCTCTCCCAGCCTTGCTCCAGTGCTGAAGATGAATGAGAGGGTGCTTATTGCAGCACAGTGCCCTGGCAGGGGGGCTGCCCCAGCACTCCCTGTGGGTTTTGGGCACTGACCCCACTGCTCTGTCATCGCTGAGCATGGCCCTGATCAGTGCTCCACTCTGCTGTCACTCTGGGGTGTGATTAAAGCATGATTTASTTCATCTCTTCTGCTTGCAATGGTTTGTTGGGACCCAGGCCCTTGCAGCAGTGGTGCCAAGATCACCCTCCTGAGCCCCATAGGCGGCTTGGGGCACGTGGGGCAGCCTGGCAAGGGCCTCCCCACATGCAGGGTAGCCCCGGGCAAGCACCGTGGGGGCTTTGCCGGGTGTCCCAGCAGATGAGAGATGTTTTTCTTGTTTTCCCTCTCCTGTGACAGAGACACTGTGTTATCGCATCTCTAATTAGATGTTTGGAGCATCACTGCTGGTTAAATTTGCATTTGATAAAACTTTCCCAATCCACAGGAGGAAAGTTTAGGGTTGTAGCAGATAGCAGATTGTTGTTTAATCCTTAATTCTTTGACTAGAATTTGTGTAGTTTTGGTGATAGTCATTTTTCTTCGCAAACTCCAAACCTGGTTCTGCAGATTTGCAGTAATTTCTCGTTCATTTGATCATTTGGATGGGACCTAAGCTGATCAATGTGCCTGAGCGTATGTGATCTGATTATCTTTTGTGTCTTTGACTGCTTGACAGACTCCGTTTCTTCATATTTGGGAATGAGGGAAAGACCTCTGGATTTGCATGGTCTGGTACCTTGCCATACTTGGGTGTGTGAATGAAAAAAATAGGTGAGATAGATCCCTCTCTTCTAGAGGGAGGCTGCCCAAGCTCTGCTGAGCATCGCTGAAGAGCCACAGTCTGCTGGGCTGTCTGCACAGAGAGGAATGTGTTGTAGGGGTGCAGATTCCCCTCTCACAGACCCCGTTTGTCTCCTTCTCTTCCCATATAAGCCTGTTGTCTTGGTGTGCAGGTGTCTCCTCGGAGTGGAGGCCATTGCAGAGCTATGAGGTGAGCTCAGAAGTGAGCCTGGATGCTCCTCTAGGATTTGTACCGAGGTCTCAGTGCATGTGGTGGCAGCTGAAGACCCCTGTACCAGCAGGTGTGTCAAGTTGGAAACCCAGCTCTCTCATCAACAACCACCTGAAACTCCTCTGAATAAAATTTAATCAAGATCTGCTTATATTTAGTCCAGGTGGCCAAGTCTTTTTGCAGCTGTCTCTCATTGCTTACACTGCAAAGGTTTCTTGAGCTCGTTGCTTCACCTCAGAACTATAAAGGAAGAAGGAACTAGGAACTTTTGGCTGGTGGAGGCAGTGCTGGTGTGAAAGATGTGCAGAAGCTGAGCTGCTGGGCATACCAGTGGGAGGAACCTGTCTCTGCAGCCTCCCTTTCCTCTGCTGAAGGAGGTGAAGGTGACACACGTTCACCCTTGGAGGAAAGCTTCTGGTCCAGCACCTTTCAGCACTAATGAGAAACCTCCTGTAAGATGGGATGCAGCCTGTGTGCACCTATGGATTGCATATGCTGTTCCCATGTGAGGAAGATCCAACTCCATGTGAGGAAGAACCTCTTTACTGGGAGGGTGACAGAGACCTGGAACAGGCTGCCTGGGGAGGTTGTGGAGTCTCCTTCCCTGCAGATCTTCCAAACCTGCCTGGATGCTGCCCTGTGCTGGAGCAGGGACTAGATGATCTCTTGGACTAGATGATCTCTAGGGCTCCCTTTCAACCTCAACCATTCTGTGATTCCTGGGGAAACTGAGATAAAGCAGTGCAGTAATGACAGGCACTTCCAGCAAGCCGGTCCCTCTGCTAACTGTGAGTTGTTCAGTGTTTTTCACCCCCTAGAAACACTGCAGCACATTCTTTACRCTTCTGCCTTATTGTGGATGACTACCTAGGCAGCAGCTAAGGGGCTTTGAATCCCCTTCTACTTCACATCCATTGCTCCTGGTGAGGGGTTGCTCTGTTGGGCTACCCATGTGGCTCTTCAGGTTGATGCAAAGGCAGACTGAAGCCAAGAGATGAGGAGAGGGGAGGATCCTTCTGCCTTGTTTATTGCTCTCAGCCATCCAAGGAATTAATTGTTTCAGGCAGCAAGAAGTTGGCTGTTGTCATCAAGAAGCCTGGTCTGATCCTTTGTGTACCAGCATCACATTCATYCCTCACACAGTCATGCAGTGTTTGCATCGATGCCTCCAGCAACATCTGTGTGGTTGATCAGTTCAAGGTTCTCATGAGATGGCAGTACAGGGAAAGTGATGCTGAAGAACCAAAGCCAGCAGAGAGRATCCCATGTCCTTCCTGTGGACACAGGAATGCCCTATCCCTGCGTGGGAAGATTGTTCTGTTGACAGTGATTGCTTTTATCTTCATGGGGGGAAGTAAATGTCCAATGGAACAAGTTCTCCAGCTGTTCTGCATTCCCCTGCCTTTTGGTCTAATAGGACAGAGTAACCCTCTTCCTGGCCTCTCTTGTCGCCTCCAGATGTACTCAATCCCCTAGCCCATAAAGTCATAGACTACAGAACTGAAGCCTTTGGGCTTTATAGATTTAAGTCAGACAAAATTTAGGAAAACTGGGTGTGAAAATGAGGTCTAGATCACCAGGCTCCTTCTCCCATTCCAGGTAAGTTGTTCATTATGGAGGTGATGGGTGGTGGGTGCCTTTCAGCTGTGTTTAACTAGGCTGCAGTCCTGTCTCCAGTAGAGCAGCTTGATACCATAAGGGAGTGCAGTAACTGCTGGAGATCAAGGGTTCGCTGCTCTGTCCCGTGAACACGAGGCCGTAAAACTGCAGGGACCTCCTCAGAGGAAAGATGTCCAGGGTGCAGTGCTGAGGCCCTGGCTGCAGACCCTGCCAGTGACCAGAGGCAGGGGAGGCTTTGGGTTTGTTCAGATGATGACTGCCCCAGCCTAATGCTTAGGCGCTTGATGCTGCCACCTGCTTTCATAGTCTTAAGTTTCTAAGACTTATTATTTCACTTTAGGAGACCGCAGGTGTCTTCCAGCCCCTTGTTGAAGGAGCTCAGCRTGACCTAGCAATGAAATTTGAGAACAGGATGTAAGCAGCAACTTCTCAGGGTGTAAGTGAGCACACATGCACATGCATCTCGGGCCAAAGTAGCAAAGTGCTTTGGTGTTAACAGGCAACATGGACATTTAGTGGGAATTACTCATGTAATTTCTTCCCTGTTGGTTTCTCACACTGACAGGTACTTTTTTGCATGCACTTTCAAGGACCAAATATCACAACAGCACAACTAGTAGCCTTGTAAACACAAGTCTGTTACTGTATGATCACACAGTCCTTGTGCATTGCTGCAGGGTTTCTGTGTACCTTYTCCCAGCGTTTCCTGCTGTCCGTCCTTAGCTTGTCAGACTTGCTAGAAGGCCCTTACCTTTCCCATGGCTGGTCTGTGCACAYAGCTCCCTGCAAAGCTGAGCCACGTTCCTGGAGTGCTCTGCTTCCAGCATCAGGCTTTGCAGTGAAATAGTCTTGTCTCAAGGGGTTGATTATAGACTCACCTTAGTGAGTGAGTGTCTCATACCATGAAGCTGCACTATGCATTATAATTTTTGCATTCCTGTCATCTCTGTGGTCAGATAAGCAGCGCATGGGACATAGGTAACTCCAAGTTTTTTCTGTGGGGACTGGAGTTTACTTGGGAGCAGCCTATTCAACAGCAAATAATACATGTAGGAGAGCTCAGACCAAAGGGGACTGTTAGGTCATGTGTATGATGTGCAATACAGGCTATATATCTTGCCCAGGAACTTGAAGTATCTTCTAGAGAGGAAACCTAATGTCTGAAGCCATGAGGAGACTGAAAACCTGTTGGCTTGTTCTACTGGTCAGTCAGTTTTCTCTCTTGAAAAACATATTTCTAAATTGATTTTTTTCCTGCCAGTTTTGCAGTCCCTGCCTCATGTTTTGCCTTCTGGGCTTACCTTAAGAGCCCTTTACTCCCTCTGCCACTCACTGTGAAAATATATGCTGTAAAATATATGTTGTAGTTTTTGAAAAGTTCTTGCATCTTTCTGCCAAGGTGTAATGGAAGATGTAAATCTGAGAACCGGAAAAAATGCATTTTGGTTATCTTTTGGAGATGATTTTCTGAGCTTTTCAATCTGATTTTTATAATATAAATGCATGCACTATATGCAGTATCTTAGTTTTGATCTCATTGATGTTTTAAAAAAGATTAAAAACACAAGTCCTTCCCTGATTTTCCTACCTCAGGGTCTCATTTGCTCTCTTCCCTCAGGATCTCATGGTGAGCTGCTGGGCTACTTTGGCACTATTTGTCAGCCCCTCTGTTTATTCTTTAACTGAGCCAAGTGGTTATTTTTCCCACGACAGCCCCTCCCCACCACATCTAGACAACTTCAGTGCAAGCAGGTGGGTGTCCTGCAGAGTTCGGGACACCAGAGGGCTGGAACAGAGAAGGAGCCTTCTCTACGTGRCGTGGAGAGTGGTGCCCTCGCTGCTGCCGCGGTGAAGCTGCCGACAGGGCCGAAGTGCAGGCTGGCGGCAGGCTGCTGGGAGGCAGCAGCGGCTGCTCGGGGCCAGGCAGCCTCTGTGTGGACAGATGAGCTGCCACCGTCCCACTCAAGCTGCAACCGTCCCCTTCGGGGGGACGGCACCGCAGGCTCGGGCTCCTACATCGGAGCTGCATGTGCATCCAGCAGTGGAGATCTTGCACAGGGAAACAAGCCTGTGCATTTGAGGAGCAGGGGGGCAGTGCCCTGCAGGCCCATGAGCTGGAGCTGCAGCCCAGGGAGGGCCGTGGGGCTGCCGAGATCTCAGCTTGAGCTCAGCCTGAGCAGAGCTCAGCTCAGCACTGCCCGGCAAACCTCCCTTCCCAAGGGAGGCTCTCACTGAAGTATGAGGCTTCGACAGCGCCAGCTTCTGCAACACTTTATTATGTTTTTTCCATGCACAACACAGGAAACACGGGAAAGGAACAAAACAGTAACGCTGCTGCAGGAGGTGAATCAGAGACCGGCGCAGGGCAGGCTGAACGCTTGGGCAGCCACACGCCGAAATCTCCATCTTCAGAAACAGCCTGTTTGTATCCATTATTTCCTTGGGCTCCTGACATGGTCCTGAGTCATCCTCTTCTGGCAAAGAAGACTTCACATGCACCTGGGCACATTTTGAAGGGTCTGCAGAGGGGCAGATTCACGTTGACGCGCGGGCAGYGCGGAGCTGCAGGCTGGGCACAGACCCGCATGCCCACAGAAACCCACGGATGGTGGTGGTGCAAAACTGCTGCTCAGCTCCTGCCGCCGCTCCGGACTTCCTGCTGAACCTGGGGAAGGGCTGCTCTTGCTACCCAAAGGTGGAGCGTTTGATACAGAAGGACCTAATCTTGGTAACAGCCTCTTAGCTCCTGGCCAGATTCAGGGAGGTAATGCAGTGAAAGGAGGAAACAGCAGTTTAATAAAATCTGCAGGTGATACGAAACTGGTAAAGGAAAATGTAGAAATATGACAGATACAGAAAACAAAAAACAGCATAATGATGTTCCTGTGCAACTAGTTAGTTTGGAAAAAGTTACCCAAGACTTTAAAGGGAAGGAAAGTCAGTGGGAACAGGGCAAGAGTGGATGAACAGAAGCAATGGAATCTGAGCACCGCAGAGCAGCACGGGCTGGAGCTGCAAAGGGATGAAATCCTCATTGTCCGGCATGTACCTGATGTGCTCCATGGACGATGAACCCCGGACATTGCTACCAGGTGTAACACAGGCAGTGGTTCATGCTGCTACCAAGGGAATGAGCTATGGTCCCCTTTAAAGTAAATTTGCTAGAAGATGCCCCAAAAGCCTGTTTTAATCTAATTGGTTACCCTAATCATCATCAGAGGAATCATCGCAAATAAAGTGCAAAAATAATGGCTGAGGCAGAACAGCTCACGTTGGGGCAGATGAGAGCAGGCAGGAAGATGAAGAGAGAAACAAGGAAAGGCTGCTCAGAAACAACTTCACCAGCAGCACCGGGTCTGCATCTACGGAAAGGGCAGGGGCAGTGAAATGGTTTGTGGCTCTTATAGGGAAAAAAAAAATCAAGTAAATTAGCCTAAATGCACAGGGAAAGTTTCCAAGTTTCCTGCCTCTAGGACAGGCTGACAGAAATAGAACACCAAACTGTTTCACAGTGAGGCCCCAGTGGTAACGGCACAACTGTTACACACCAGGGAGCGACAGGTGGGGAACAGGGAAAGGGGAAAAGCTGCTGCACTGAACGTGCTCCCCGCAGGACCGCGGCACCTGCCTGTTCTCACGGCGCCGGAGGTGCCTGTGCCTGGGAAACCCGTGCCGGGGGAGGACAGCGCGGCCCCTCGGCGCCTTGCAGGGCAGGAGCCCTCCGCGCGCCGGCCCTGCGCCTGTGACACCRGCCTCCCGTCCTCACCGAGCCCCCKGCGGAGCTCACGGTCCAGCAGTGCAAACTAGTGGCAGCACCCCCTCCGCCTGCCCCTTGGATCAAAATGCAGAAGACCGTGGGCAGCAGCAAGGTAACGTTGGGAGAGCTCTGGGCGTTGTAAACACGAACAGCATTTCATGGGTGCAGACCCGCACGCAGACCCCGTGCTCCCTCCCRCACACACACCTGGAGGTGCTTCCTCGAGGGGAAGCCCCTCGCAGCTCTGCTTCATCCTGGCTCCCCTTGCTTCCTTCAGCACGCCTGCTAACGCTCCCCGTATTTCCTGACATTTATCAGCCCTTGCTACAGGCTGTTCTTGTTTTCAAGCTGGCGGGAAGGGGGGACAGGGCGCAGGGCATCACAGGATGCTCAGCGTGTGCGCAGCTTCACGTGCTCGAAAGCTCTGAGCAGATTTACGAGCTGATTACAGCCCGGGCGGCAGCTCTGCACAGAGCACAGGGTGGTTTTGCACCACGAGCAATCTCAGCCTCTCCTGCCGAAGGAGCAGCCRCGGAGCAGGGACCGCGCGAGCACTGGGGTCCCCAGCGGTACGGGACAGGCTCACCTCAACTCCCGCTGCGGCACCGCGGCCAGGCTGGCTGGGCAGGCGGCAGCCGCGGCGGGAGGCTCTGCTGAGAGAAAGAGCAGCCCAGGGCAGTGCTGGGCTTGTAGAGCTCCCGCTCCCGAAGCCCGTCCAGGCAGCGCAGGGTTCCCACCACGCTGTTAGCCTGAGGTAAAGCAAAGGGCAGTCACGTCTGATTGGAGCACAAGGCACCCTGCGAATCTCCCTTGCTTTGGGGATAACCGGTGGGGCGGGGAGGCAGGAGCCCTGCTGCTGAGTCGTGTCCAGGGAGCCTCGCGCAGCGGGTCCCGCCAGCTCTGGCGCAGCGCCCGGGGCTCCGGCTCAGATCAGGTTGGCCATGCTGGAGGTGGGAGGAAGTCGCCTGTTAGCAGCTAGACGGCCAGAGATGGTGAAGACACTTATTTCGCCTGTGTCCAAGCCTCGAGGAGCAGCTTGGCAGCAGGAGGTGCAGAGCACGTAGAGCAGCAGGGAGAGGAGGATGGTGCTGCCAGCAGCCAAGAGGATGATCCCGCTGGTGAACATGCTGCCCAGCGGCTGGAGGGGGCTGAGCTGCATGCGCGTGGTGGAGAGCACGGTGAGCACGATGCCACAGACGAGCAGCACCAGGGCGCTGAGCAGCAGCACCAGGCAGTCCGAGAAGCCCCCGCTCTTGAGCAGCTCGATCTGGTCCCGGCTGCGGATGCAGTTCATGTCCTGGATGGCAGAGCTCAGCAGCTGCTTCAGCAGCACCAGCAGGGCCAGGAGGCAGAGCGTGGTGCCCACGGCCAGGCGCCACTCTCCGGATCGGCTGCTGGTGCTGTACAGCAGAATGATGCCCCCGATACCGCAGGCCAGGATCAGCACCACTGCCACCCCGTAGCACAGGATGGACTTCTTGGGGTCCTGGAACCACCAGAGCTCCACGTGCTCCTCCAGGATGTTCCTCTGGATGTGGTCGGCGTCTGCGGGCGTGCGGGGAGTGCTCAGCTCTGCCAGCTCCGGCATGGTGAGCGGCTGGGTGGCGTGGGCACCTCGGCACAGTCACAGAGGGGAACCCAGACCTTTACAGCGAAGGGGAGGGCCGAAGCAGTGGCACTTGGAAGGCAGCAGCGTTTCTCAGGCGGGGACGCCCCTGTCTCATCCTTTGGTGCCCTGTGGAGCTCCCTTCTGTGGTGGCAGTGCCACCCAGAGAGCTACGGTCCGTGTGCTGGGGCTGAGCCCTGCCTCCAAGCAGAGATGCAGGCCATGCTGGAGCATCCCCTGGGCAGCGCCGTCGGGGAGTGACCAGGGCCCCGGCCTTCCTTTCCTGAATGTTTCATCTGAAAGAGGCAAGAAGAGAAAAAGAGATTATTAAACAGAGCCCCCAATCCTCTGCACCAAGAAATGCCCTGCCAAGGCGCTGAGCCTCAGGGCGGGCACACAGACCCCAGCCTCCCTCTTGGGCCCCCAGGCCTCCTCCTGCCTTCCCGGGCAGTAGTGCCCGGCACTGCAGCAGGGACATCAGCCCGTCCCGGCAAATTCCCGCTGCGACGGCCTTGCCTGGCGCGTTGCTGCTGCCGGCCCGGGCGCCCTGCGCGGAGGCTACGGGCTCATCGCTGCCGCAGCTGGTGCTGGCAGCAGGGCACAGCGGAGCAGGGGCTGGTGGCCCCTGGGATAAAGCCCCATTCACGGCTCTGACTTCACATGCTCCCTCATCAGCATCAGCCTCTTGTCACCAACTGGCTCTGCTGCCTAGAAGGGCAGCGGGAAGGTGGGGGTCAGGGCTGGAGCTTAACCCTTCCAGCCCAGTGACTGGAACGGTAAGTGCTGGCCTTGCAGCTTGGCCTTGGCCCCAGAGCAGCTCCTCAGCCTTGTCTCTGTCCCTGCAATTCCCATCCCAAGACTCCTGCAGAAACCAGCACAGTGTCCATCCTCACTGTTTCTTCTGGCCGTCAGAGACACTCTCACAAATTGCCCAACATCTCAGAGGGGTCAAGCTGGGGCAGGCACTGATGGAGACCTCAGTGTCTGTCCAAGCTGCGTCAGAGCTCCCAAGTGGAAGGACGGTCACACAGTACCCTGCATGCTAAAAAACCCTCTCCATCAGCCTGTGCCAAACATGCTCCATCTTTATGCCGTACTCAGCATAATGTTGGGACCTAGCCCTTGTTTTGGGGCTCAGTAACAGCAGGCTGTGGCTTTTGCACATGGCAACCCTCCCCTTGCCAGCAGTCTTTTCTAGCTCCCTTATTTCAGACACTGTTTGTAAACAGCATCCCCTTGTGCCAGTGCCTTGCTGTCTGCTAAAGGTAATAGGGCTCTGCCCTGATACACAGACCAGAGCCTGGAAAGGCTGCTGCAGACACTTCCAAAGCAAGGGCTGAGGGTAAAGCCATCTCCTTGGCATCTTCAACAGGGATGCCTAGAAATTCCTCTTCATCAGGGACAAGCCACCATGGGATGGGGAACAATGGGTCAGGGGCGCCCGGACCAGACACAGCCTGACAGTGTCAGGCCAAGCTCCTCCTGAGTCACTCGCGGCTGTGCCGGAGCATGAGGTCACTCGGCCGTGGCTCCGGGCACGCTGCCAGCTGAGCTCACGTGGCCAGGAAGTCTCTCGCCACTGCTTATTTGCAGGCCTGGGCCCTGATGCACTGCGTGAGTTGTGCTCCCTGCTATTTCCCGGCACAACTGGTGGTGGTTGGTTTGTCTTGGCAGGGACTGGAGTGAAACACAGAAATCCCTGCTGCAAAGGGCACGCTCGTTTGGATGCTCTTGGGAGATGTGCCACTCCTTGGTGATCCCAGAATGACCAGAAAGCATTAATGGGTGGAAAAGGCAGCAACGGAGCATGCTGATTCTGTGCCTGCAGGGCCTGCTTCACTTTTGCATGAGACGGGAAAGCCACCTCTTCCTCTCTGCAAAAGTGCCTGTGCCCAGGACACGGGCAGCCAACAAGGTGGTGGCTTCAAGGGGTTCTTTCAAAACAGAGGGGTGAGACAGTATCGAGCCTGGGGTCATTCCCCATGTACACACCACAGCTCAGCCTGGCCTGTGTTAAGCACGACTTCCTCCTCGCCTTTCCTTCTCCTTATCTCTTCTCATTGACAAAAGGGTGAGTCTAGTAAATAGCAGGTTTATTGATAAGATAAACATTTTTGTTCTAATAAAACATAAATCAGAAGTGCAAAGTTTGTGGCCTTCTGTTACTTGACCAAAGTTGCACGTACAATCAGGTTGTGCTTCACACAGTAAACAAAACCAACACAACGGAAGAAACCACAAGGAGAACACGACCAAAAGTCAACCTATAGCATTTCATTGTCAGGCTTTTAAAATTTTAATCACTTCAATTTTTATTTGCCTAGAATAAGGTCAGGAGTAAGATAAAACTGTTAGCACGCCTGCCTGCAGATTGAAATATAGTAAAGTCCTCTACAGGCACATATTTCCTTATACTTTATTAACCTTTATTAAATGAATGTTTTGGAGAAACAAAGACCTCCATTGATGTATGCCTCCATGTTTTCTGCAATCTGTTTGAAAAAGTTCTGGGAAGATAAGCTTTTGCCCTAYGGATAGGCACATTTGCTGGGGCTTCTTTAGACTGTGAGGGTTTGTGTCATTAGTTGCAGTTATTTTTATTCACAGAGTCATTCCTGAGCTTAGGTCCTTTGCCTCCCCCCTTTCACTGCCAACCTCTTGAGAAAAAAAGTGGTTGTCCTTCTGTTTTAAATCAAAGCAGCCCTATCTTGGGGTGTCATCCACCTCTTTGGAGAAAGGATTAAAGTAGACCTCACAGTAACACAGACACTCCCTGAGTTTAAGCCAGCTAACCCATCAGACTAGCCAGTCTGATAATCTGTGTATGGCAGGTCATTGAAGTTTGCCATTTAGCTGGTACTGAACCCTGTACATTCAGTGCTGCCATCCTTGTATGCAAGATAAAAAGGAGGAGAGGACCAGCCCACTGACACAGAGATTTCTAATCAAAGGCCACAATTGAGAAAAAAAATTACAGGCTGTTTTCTTCTACACCACTATCTGGCAGGTGGGGAGGAAAAACAGTAAAGCACTGGAAACTCAGGAAAACTGAAATGATAATGTCTTTCCTTTCCTTTCTTTTTTTCCCCACTCTAGCAAACATTAATTGAGCACTGGGAGTCATGAACTGTTTTCCGACCATCGCTGGCAGCAGGTGCGAGAAACACTCYGTCCAACCTCCTGGAAACAGGTATATGCACTTGCTTATTTATTTATACTCTTTTCATGGCCTGTTTCCCTCTGGTATCTGGCAGATGGGCATGGAGTGTACGTTAATTAACACTTTCTTTTCAGCCAGATACAACCCAGCATTGAAATAATGCTCACCTCCCTCCTCAGCCCCAACCCTGGCCGGTTATGAGACGTTGTTTACCTACAGCATTCGGGAGAGGAAGCCTCGCGGTGGGACAGGCTCCTGCAGCGCTGCCAGCCTCCAGAACGCTTCTAGGCAGCTATGTGGAGTATGGCAGCATTGTGAAGCCTGGGGAAGACCGGCAAGATTTGCTATAAAAGTAAACACACAAACCCGTCATTGTCATTAGCTCTCAGCGAGATTCCATGGAGCCCCGCAATCTCCAACAGATAAAAGTCATCTTCTTCCCTTCTTTCCCCAGGTCTGGCCGTGGTCTCTTTGGGGTGGATTTGTCATTCCTCTGTGCTTCTGTTTCCCCTTACCGAGCCCCACAACTCTATATTCCAGAATAGACATAAATATTTTCCCATCCTTCCGTGACCTTATTCTAACTCTCCAGGAGGCACGAGAATTACATTCATCTGTGTTGTTTTATGTCTGAGCCTGTGCCAAGACACAAAGCAGAAGCTCTGAATGTCATGGTGCTCAAAGCCCTTCAGTGCCCTTGGGATCAGGGACACTGCTGTTTTGGGACACATATGACCGTCAGCCTAGAGGTGGGCAGGGCCCAGCTCTTCTCCTAGGAATTCAGGAACAGAGGAAAGAGGAATCTGCCAGGAATGAGGATATCAGAGCCCTTCAGCAGCATCTGTCTCTCCCAAAGACCTGACAAGATTCATGCTCTCCTTCAGCTGCTACATCAGTTACCAGCTCCCATCGCTTCTCCTTTCTGGGCCAAAGACCAGGCAAACCTATGCTGTCTAACATGTATCTTTGAAGGAAGACCACGCTCTCTGCCCCACAAAAGGGTCATAAGTGAGTATCACAGTATCCCTCCTGCCAGCACTCCTGCCACCAGACATCACCCTGGAAGCCCTGGGTTATGGCAGCATCCTCCCTTCCTTTCACCAAGCCTAGGGGGTCTGCAGACAGGGGAGGCGGGTGGCTTGTTGCAGTAGGGTCTGCGTGCAGATGCTCTGTATGGGAATCTAGATGGCTTTGGCATGTTCCATTATGAAGGGTCCCGATCACCATCCTTTCCATTCAGCGTCCCAACAGCGAAAAGCCTGCCCCAATGCCCGTGCTCAGGGAGGCCTGTGAATCCTACCAGAACATGAAMCACCCAAGTCCTACACGACAAGAGAAGAGGCAAGGGTGTAAAGAAGAGATGGGGGGGTAAAAGTCAGGACCTCTTAAGAAGTTTTCTGAAGCAGCCAACTAACCTGCCTGGGATACTGCTGAAATACGGCCCTTCCCTGCCCTGCACAGGTCCCCGAGCAGAGCCCTTCCTTCCTTGAGGGCAGACGTTCACTCACCTGCAGCTGCCACGTTGCCCACACGCAGTACAGCCCAGCGCCGTTCCCTACACRGGCTCCCGGCCAGCAGCAAGATCTTTCTTCCAGACTTTCCTTCCACTGGATTCAGCTACTAAAGGAGCGCAAGGGTAGCACCTAGCCTGCCCCCTTCCTCCCACATCCACCTGCCAAGGAATCGGMGTTCCTGCCGGCGTCCCTTCCTGGTGCATCCTGGGCAGGCTGTGGGTGCCGATAGGCTGCGCGGCCAGCGATCGCCTCCCGCCCAGGCAGGTGCATTCCCCAGCAGGGAGGCGTCTGGGCCGGCCTGCTGCCGGCCTTGGAGCAGCTCCAGGGCCTACCCCGCCCTCCCCAAGCAGGATCTCTCCACACACCCGTCCTGGAAGGTGCCGCGTTTCCTCCCGGGCACAAGTGAGGGGGTGGCAGGTTTCAGGAGAAGCTCCGAGGCGGCAGGTGAGGGGAAGTTTGCAGCCACGTTGGCAGCGCTAGGGGAGATTCAGCACGTTGTAAGCGAGTGTTGGGTGTTACGTGATGTTGAGCAAGGTACCTCCTGCACTCCTGGCCAGGCTAGGACCATCTGACCACACCAGGAGCGATCTCCGAGCAGCACTGGTCACGCAGGCGGGTAAGCAGGGCGAGGTGTCACTGAGCCCCTTTGCCTTGGCCACGCAGCCAGTGCCCCAGTCCGGGGAGACAGCAGCAGCAGCGGCCACCGCGCTGCACAGGGGCGCAGGCTCGGCCAGCAAGGGGGGAGAAAAGGTTGGAGATTTAAGAGGGATTAGGGAGATAGAAAAGGGCTCATTTCAGAGAAGGGAAAAGGGGGTAGCACCAGGAAGGCTGATGCCCGGGGTGAGGGGATTTGGGTGTCCTGGATTGAATGCATGATCTCTGCCTACCCGATCACTGTTTGCAGCTGGGCTATGATAGCAGATATCGACTGTGTGTTTGAGCAGCGGGAAGCCCTCTTGGGAGATGCAGACAAAGGAAAACTGGGTTCAACAGCATCTCTAGCCTAATAGAGATGGCTAAATAACGGGAAGGGAGTCTCTGTTATAAAGTCATATCCTAGTTTTTTAGCAGCTTATGGAAAGTGAAGCTTAGGATACCAATTAGTGCGACAGCCTCAGGAATTTGTCAGTGCAAAACTTGACAGATCTTATGAAACTTGTGTAACGTGATCTATCTGGTGCTTGGTGTCCTCGACCTAAAACAGCAAAAGGGATGTGGAGGGTTTCCCTGCACAAACACACTTGAACAATGAGCTTACCCCTACCAGCAAAGCTCATCCTTTTGTTGGCCAAGCTAACAAACATCATTCAACAGGAAAACTCACTCAGCTTTAAAGAGGGCCATACATTTGCTTTAAAAAGTGGCTTGTAAGCTTTACAAAATGTGAGGTGTTGAYGAGCTCCTTTAGAGTGGCAATAAGAGAAACAGGCAATGCAGACTAARAGAGGGTGAAGGCAGGAGGTTTCTTTGCATGCCAAAACAACTTTAAATCGTGCCAAAGCATGAGGGGGCAAGCAGGGAACAGCATACAAGCATAATGTTTTTCACCCTACATTTAACCTATTGAACATTTACAAAGGCTAGAACTCTTCTGAATAAGCTTTAGTTAAACAGCAGCTCTTCAAAATACTATTCAAGAGCAGGCACCAGGATGGAGCTGTGCACCCTAGAAGCAGCCAGGGATGCCAGTGTTTGGGCTCTGTAAAAGCTTCATCATACACAGCTTGGGATTCAGAGCAGTCTGTTTGGCAAGCAGGGCTCAATAGGGCTTCTTACCTAGCTGAAATATTTGGAGGCTGGATAGTATCTGCTCACTGGAACACTTCCCCCATGGTAAGTTCACTGAGCTTAAAAGTGCAAGGCAGACATTCTCAGAAAGAGTGACTAACAAAGTGCCATGAAATAAAGCGAGATGGTGACAGCTCTTCTCCATTGAGGAATATAAATGTTAGCTGCTCTTGTACCTTTTCAGAACAAGGGCATCTCTTGCTATATTATAGCAAATAATTTGCTGATACTTCTAGAGATAAAAGACTCAATAAGATTCAAAAAGATTCAGAGACCATCAGCATACAAAATCACAAAACTTAATTCTGAAAAAAAATCTGCAGCATATACATGGGAGATTGACCTTTTTTTTCCCCCCCAGTATAGAACTGGTCAGTTCCAGTGGTCTTTGACAAAATCCAGTTTTAGCATTCTGCTCTCGCTGACTTTTAACATTCTTAATATTTCAGTTGCCTCTCTACATCCAAGATCAAGTTCAAAATCTTCTGRAATCCTGTTTGCCAGTTGTCTACCTACGCTTCATCCAGAAGGGCCTGTATTGTGTTTAAAATTGTATCTTTCTAATGAGGGTGACACAGGGGCATACCTTTAAGCATATTAATCACCACTCAGAAATCATTCTTCACTTGCGTAAGCTTCTTCCTCTTATTAGGACAGGGTTCTTTTTCAGAAAGATTGATTCCATTTGTCTAAACCACATCTATTAAAGAAGTGGCTTCTACCACTCAATTTGCTCTGACAAAGTGAGGGGAAAATTATACCACATGGGAGTCTAGCAAATTAAAATGGGTGTGTTCTGAAAATTTAAGAGGGAACTAGTTTCTAAAATATTTGATAATTGCATTAATTACATCCTCTTTCTGCACAGGAAGCATCAAGATGATTATATGGGGAGCTGGGGGAGGAAGGAAGAGTATTAAGCTTTCCCATTAAGAGACCAATTCCATTTTTACTTCATCCTTTTGTTCCTGTCAAACTTGAGCTTCATTCAGGTTTAAGGCTGCAAAATARAAAAGAGGCTTCATTTGCATTCATGGACAAACCATTCAACTTAAATCTCCTAGGCCGTAGGGGCTTGTGGAATCACCTATTTTACCTGGCATTTGCCTAGAAAGGAGTCTGGTATCTCTAAYGTTAGCATGGATTAAGTGTTATCCAGTTTGGACATCATTATCTTCTGTACAGCATTACTAGGAGTATGTGGAATGCACCTGTCACTTCTCAACTGTTCAGAATAGGAAATGGAACAATAATGCACTGACAGTTAAAATACCATATAGTTCCCATCTCAATCTATAAGTTAAATTTAGGATGTACAAGTACTATTCCTCAGTGAGGCAAGTGTGTATCATGCACTGACAACGAAGGATGCAAAAATTCACTTTCCTCCGATAATTATTAGGTAGATAACACCTTTTTTTTTTTTTTTTTTTTTCTTTTCAGGAGAATCCCATTGAAGTAATAAACCAGAGGGGTAGCAGCCCTGAGTAACAGGAGATTTACAACTTTAGACTTCAGATTTTGGACTGCAGATTTTGAAGTCTGAAATTGGGCTACCTTTTTGTTCTACTGAAATAATTATACTAGATGACACAACATGTCGCTAAATATGAGGCAGGGGCTTGAACAAGGTCCAGCTCAAATGTACTTGACTGCTAGTTAAAGGCTGCCTTTGCAGGCTAATTATTATAGCTGTTCAGAGTAACAGTGACATCTATCTCATATTATGTGCAGTCATGTGTATGGTTAGGCACTTCCTAGGCTGAGACTGATTTTTGCAGCATGACACAACACCAAATAAGAATTCTAGCAGAAAAGGTTTACAGAGCTTGACTAGCACTTTTGGATTAGGACAATGGTATTTTTTTCAGCAGAGGGGTGTGTCCTAGGATGAAGGCACAAAGATCAATCTTGCATTAGCATAAGTTTATTGTTTTTCTTCTCTAGGCTCCTAGGTAGCAGACAGGTTTCAGACCAGGCATGCTTAAGGGCAAGGTAAATCCACATGGAAAGGGTAGATTCTCCAAAAGAAAGATGGAGAGAAGCAAGGGCCTCGTGTTTCAGAGTAGTGAGTGCTGCATCAATGCTCCTACTGGAATAGTACAGGATAGAGCAAACCTAATCAATCTGATCTTGCCAGGAGAATACAATAGTGTAAGGTGTTCTTGAACCAAGTCATTCTGGCTATGTCCCGTGGCTTCCTTCCAGCTTCAGCACAGGAAGCTTTCCATCTGAGAGAGGCTGAACTGCAAAGACCTGCCCCTTCTCTTGGATTTGGTCTCGCAGTCGTTGGATTTCTAGCTGCTGCATTTCTATGATTTTTTCACTTTCTTTCTCTGCATTCAACCTCAGCACAGCTGGGCTGGAGAGAAGTTCACTCGAGGGCACTAGAAGATATAAGAGAAGAGAGAGCAAAGTAACAAAGCTTCCAGCTTGCAGAGTTCTTGGGAATGAGCAAGGATAGGCGTTTTTCAGGGCTGAAGGAGTAGAGCCACAGCAAGATTCTGAAGTATTCAGGAGTTTCTACTACTTACATTACAGTATAACAGGTACTACCAGGCAGACAAGCTGGAAATATACAGAGTAACAGAACTGTTCATAGATAACAAAGAGGGCTTTTAAAATGAAAACTGTTAGTATGGAGACATACAAGAAGCATTATTCACCTGGGTCTTGCATTACTTGCTTTTTCTTGATTAATCCTAACGTTGACTGGAGGTCATGTACCTGGGTGCGGGTCACCTTCAGTTCTCGACGCAACTCATTAATCTCCTTAATCAGACTCACATTTTCCTGCAATAACAAGAGGCTCTATAATGAAAAGTGCATATAGCACCTGGCTTAGCAATATGTACCCTGCTGTCCATGGGAAAGGACACCGGAGAGCACATACTGAGCTCAGGTTATCCACACAGCACACAGTATTTAGGGCAAGGCTATAGTACAGATCTGATATAAACCATCAATGTTCTAATCACACTCCTCGTGAAGCTGGTATTTGTTTTGCTTTCCTGACTGCAGCTGTACTTTAAGATATCATTTTCTTTGCTGATTCCACTGTGAAGCTTGAGTCCTTTCCTGAGAGGGATTTAATTAATTCAGAATTAATGTGAAGAAATTCTGTTTCTCCCTCCAGTGTRCAACATTTTGCTTTTCATTTGCCACATGTGTTTGCTCACCTAAATTACATATGTAACTCCCCATGTTTCTTCAGAGTCCTCTTCATGTTGACTAACATCACTTTTCAACACCCCTCCCAAATTATTAAGAAATATATAAATCATACAGATCCTTGATATAGCCACTGCTAACATTTTGTTACAGGAAAAAATGGCCATCCAGTCATCTTTCTTTCTTTTTTAGCCAGTTTTCAGTGTATAAAATATCAACCCTATAAATGTCACAGAGTATGAAATATCTTGCTGGAATACTTGTACAGATTTATGTAATATGGACACACAATTTGTTCCTACACAGCACACTGATAAAAATATTAGCACCATACAAAGGTCAATGTAGTCCAGCTGGACAGCTTGGAACAGGTTAGCAGCAAGACACTGTGCTCACAGCAGCTCTCTGCACAGAGATGCCCTCCAGGATATCAATCCAGCAGCAGTAACTGAAGGGGCTTGCATGTGCTAAGATTATAAATACTTGACACTAAGGAAAGTATTCTGAGTGTGCTTGAGTGCCTCAGCTGAGAGTCACCCGTCCGCAGACCCAGACACTGACACAGAGGCAGACGGTGGAATGCGTTAAGGTCTGAACTTGTTGGGCAAGAGCAGTGGTTTTGACAGTGATTGTGTTAGACTTCAGATGTAGGATAAGCTGATGAGCTGAAGACTGCTCTAAAATAAGTAAACAATAATATTTTGTAGACTCTGACTTTGTTAATTCAAGTCTTTAAACATGGATGAAATTTGGCAACTGTGCGTTTATCCCAGAACGTGATCCTGAAAGGAACCCATGAAGAGGATGACTTCCAAGACCCTCACAGCAAGACTTTTTCATTAACAGTGCTGTGGATCAYGTACACCATTTTTGTTTAAGTGCACATCTTTGGTATTGAGTCATAAGTTTACTCTGGGTAAACTGATGCAGCTGAACGCCTGCTATCAAGTGAAGATCTTGCATTAGGTCCATGGCACAGTGTCACATCTCTCCCGGGTGAGGCAGCCTGGGCTACGCAGAACTGCTTTGCCAGCCTTGCTGGATGCCAAAAGGCTGCCTCTTGACAGTGATAATGCTTTTCTGCAGTGGCTATCTGCACTGATCAACCTTTAAATCAGCCCTTGCAGTCTGAGAAAGCCTGCACTGAAATAAAATGATCGTGCAGTGAGTTAAAATAAATGCACATTATAAAACTTAATGTCAAAAGATGTGGCAAAGCAGAAATTGTTTCAAAAATACATTGATCAAATGCACATAAGATGAGGCCATCAGGAAGGACTGCATATCATGTACGGATGCAATCTACAGCCTAGGAAGTCCCTACAGTGCTGACTGCCAGAAACAGATAGGACATATTATAGAAATTATCATGCTATACATGCTTTTTTAAAGATATACTTTATAAGCACTGTTACTTCAAGATTATTCAGTGCACCTGTTCTAATGCATCCAGGTGATCGAAGAAGCCATTATGAATTTAGAAGATTTGGAAGTATAACTAACAGACTAACAACAAGCAACTTACCAAGTGGTAAGAATAATTAAAATTATCTTGACAGTTCTGATCAGCTGTTGCAATAGTYACTAATAAAATGCACCTATGAATAATCACTCAGAGAGAAATGTACAGCTCTGAAAATGTAATTACAAAAGAGAACTAATAGAAATACAGAGCTAGAAGGCTTTCAAGATGTCATTCACCTATTCAAAGAAAGGCCCGATAGAAGTTCATCTAAACTAGTCTTAAAAGACCACTGTGAAGGACTGGAAGACCATGATAATTCCTCCTGGCCATAAAGACTCATTAATCCATGAGCCTTCAGAGAACTGCCTTTTTCTTTGAAGAAACCGGGCTAGTTAGAACCTTTGATATCTTCATCTTCCAGATGTTTTATTAATTCAGTTTTAATCATCATTTCATGTTAGGCCTACTGATCCAAGACATCAAATATTATCATTGTAAGCACCATCTGTCACCCTATTCCAGCAGGGAAATTTTCCAGGTTATGTTTTGAAGCATCTCCTCTTCTGCCAAAGTGAAAATTTCTAACCCAGAGAAAATTTCTAAACCAGAGAAGTAGCACAGAATTAAAACAGGGAAAACAGGCCTAGGGAAGAAGATCACTGTTGCCTGCTCCTGAAGGAGGCTATGAAGAAAGTGTAAAAAAAAATAGAGGACCTAAGAGAGGAGAAGGGTATAAAACTCTGGAGGAAGCATAGTAAGTAACAGTGAAGAAAGGGCTAGCGAGGGGAAAGGGAAATGCTGACTGAGCAGAAGGAGATCATGGTAATAATAGATAGTGGGAGTGTTGTCCTCCCTGGAAATTAGCTGTTGGGCTGTTGATCTTTCCAATCCAACAGAAAACACACTGGATCTTTGGCCTCAGTGATTGCAAGTCTACCTTGCCCTGGAACAAGGATTCTGAGCAAGATGTCCTGGTACTGGTGGGCATATTCATCATTAGTTTTGAATTTCTTATGGAAACTTGAATCTGAAAAGCTTTTTTTTTAATCTCTGAAAGAAGTTTTTTGAATTCAGACAAGTAAAAGTGGGACTACATGGCCAGAAAAATCAGTCTATATAATAGCGGCAATTTCTGGCAAGAGAGTAAATAAAAACTATTTCAACTCTTAAGAAACTATATCAGCATAGGTGCTAAAGTTTCTTTAGTGCAGTTGCKTCCTTCCCTGTAACACAGGGAAAAGGCTTGTTACCTGCATGATGCGCACATAGTCGCCTCGATGGATTTCACTTTCCTTCACCACCTTCCTTTTTAAAGTTGCAAAATTCCTCTCAAGATGCTCTCGCTGCCTAATGAACTCCTGCTGCAAGTCTGTGTCTAATTCTACAGTCTCCACCTGAGGGGGGACAGCATGTTGCCTCAGTAATTACAGTACAAAATAAGCTCACGGGCAAGGAGAAGACAAAGGCCTTAACTCACCATGTCAGTTTGATGGACGTACTTAGCGTAGAGCTCACAGATCCTATCCTTCAGTTTTTTGGGATCCTGAATGTAGCCCACACAGTTATGAAGATCTGTTTTAAATCGTTTGATGAGAGCTCTCATATTTTGTTCCTGCAACAGTTATGTAGGTATACTCTTACCTGACTGATCAGAGCACTCCACATTGTGCAATACCTTGAAAGTTGAGTTGAACTGGTGAAAATCTCTATATGCTTTAAGTCYATTTATTTTTGTAAAATATGTCATTAAAGAAACCATGCTCAGTCTGTGGCCTGCATGTGGAATACCAGTGACAAATTTCAGCAGTAACACTTAACCCATGATATCTGCATGAGGTCTTGCCCGTGCCAGCACCCTCAAGTGAAGAATAGCACATTAGCACCAACGCTGTCCCACAGCATCCTTTCCCAGAGAGCCTATATTCTTATTTAGGAAAAAAAAGATACAAACAGTTAAAGAGAAAAGGCGAGGGATAAAGGATATATCAGATATGCATACTTYGATAGTTTCACATTTAGATTCCTTTCTCTTATTTGCTTTCTGCCAGTCCCCTCTCCCTTCTTTCTCTGTCCTTTATTGCTTCAATTTCAGTTCTTTTTGCTCCCTCAAGTCTGACCTGCTTGYTCTCAAACACAAGGAGCCCTTGTCTCCTCTGTGAACAAGCCCATCCTTCTTTTCATCCTATTAATGCCTGCGTATCACTGCAGGTGCTAACCCATATGTAGGTCCTACTTGGGTCCGCTGTGCTGAGATTTCAAGTTCGGGCAGGAAGTAGTAGCATGTTAGGCATGTGCCTCCCTGCTCGATTAAATCTGGGAGAATATAGGTGTTGACTTTTAGAACAAATTACATTTAAACAGCTGGAATCCTGCAGGCAGTGGGGACCACTGCCCAGTGGTCACAGCCCCTACCTTCTGCCTCTCTCTGTGCACCTCCCTGTCAGTTGCCTTTAACTTCTGCTGCAGTTCTGTGATATTCAGTTCCAACCGGGCGTTCTGCTTGTGGAGCCGTTCCAGTTCCCCCTCCATCTGAAAGGAAGCGGGAGGAGGAAATCAGGACTAAAAGTAGACATTACTGAAAAAAACAACATGAAAAAAACAACACGAAACAGGAAAAACGCAGAATTAAAGTACAGACACGATGGATTAGGTCCCCCTTCAGGTTGAACTGAAACTTAAAATTTAAAGTCAATCTTGGAACAACACTGCCCTCTGTCAGAAAATACAGAAAATACAAAACTGGATAGTTGAYGCAGTTTTCCAGGACGAGTATTTGAGTGATATCCCTTCATTTGCCTGGGCTGAAGTGGAGCTGTACTGTTCCATCAAAATAAGGACGAGTGGAGATGGAAATTAACAGTCAATACTGGAAAGAATAAGTGCAGCAATGAGAAGAACTCAGTGCTGAAAATGAAAAATTGCATGAAAAGTTGTGACTGTGTAAACAGAATGGGTAAATAAGAGGCACTGAGGACACTCCAGCACTTACTGATAGGAGATCATGACCAAAGGAGAGGGTAGGACTTTCATTATGCTAGTTGGATATGCATATAAAATGTTCGTTAGTTTGCATTTTATTTAAAAGGGCTTTTCTTCTGAATAGGCAGATTTCTGAAGAGAACTAGCAGGTCACTGACTGGCTATGTCACTGTAGTTCTAATTTGGCTCTGTTAAAGGCACATCAGTGGAGAGATTATGACAATGTGATATGAATGGATTGCCTTAATGAATATGCAAGCTATATACAAGTTTGCATGGAGCAGGTAAAGAACGGTAATTTGACTATGTACCTAACYTTTCCATTGGGTAGAGTTTGGAGAAATCTGTAACATTTTACACAGAAGTTCACCTTCTTTTCCTGCAGATCAGGAAAGAGAGTATCTCACAAGCTCTACAGGGTAGGCGGAGGCAACCGCATATGGATGAGAAATATTTTTGATCAAAACTGACATCGATGCAGAGTCTGGCATTAAATACTGAAACGAGAGTTTAAGTAACCATATCCATCACTGGTAGTATGTGATAAAAAGCTAAATAGCAGCTACTGTGCCTAGGTATTTTTAATAGGCACAAAGATACTGAGTCAGTGCTGTGTGTCCTTCAGAGAGGTCAAAGAGCAAACAAGGCAGAATCTTCTGAGGGATTTGCCTGGGCCATCTTTGTAACCAGTTAAAGGGGCTGGGTGGCAGAGGTCAAATGACGGTGTTCCTCACCTCATGGATCTGCTCCTTCATTACCATGATTTCATTTTCACGTGGTTGTATTTGCTTCTTAAGCTCCTTTATTTTGTAATCCAATACAAACTTGAACTTTTCCAGCTCCTGATTTTTCTTTTTTAGATCATATATCCGCTTCTCCTGGAGTAAATGGGTAGAGAGATCTATATCAGACCTAGCGCTCTTGAACAGACTCTTGGTCCAGGCATAGATATAACAGAAGCAAACATATCAGGTACAGATCTCGTGGAAGAACTGACTTTTGTCACACATCTCACACCAGTTGCAGGGGGAGGGGTGTCAAATAATGCAGGGCAATCTACAAATCCCAGAGCAGGGGATAAGAAACTCAGCAATCTGAACTTTGGCTCCTCAAGGAATGCTTAGAATGTGGGGAAAACATAAAGCTCCCCAAATAAAGACTACAAATTATTTAGGTTAAAACTGAGCTTCCAGTCACATCTCGGAGAGAACAGATACTGGATAATATCATAACACAATACTGTTAATATGAATATCTACATTCAATTAAAGGAGGGTCACTTTCTATAGAATCAGTCACCCGGTTTCTCACCTTGTCCTGGATAGTGTCATCTCTCTCTTGAATCTCCCTCTTCAGTGCTAAGATGTCTTTCTCCAGTGATGCAATGATGCCTTGCAGCTTCTGTTGTTCCAGTTTCATTTCCTCAATCTCATTGTTTCGGTCCTCAATGTCTTTCTGTAGGCTATTGAACTAGAGAGGAGACTAGGTAAGAATTAACCACCTCCAAAATTTAACCATCTTACTTGGTAAGGATTACTTAGACAGTGTGGGAGAAAGGATAGCAAACTGAGAGACTACAAGATTTAATTATCACTATAGGAAGGGTTTTAACTTGCTGGACTGTATGGAATAAAGYAAACAGCTGAAGGAGAGATAAACATTTAAAGTTGGGAACAATTGTGAGTAATAAGAGAGGCTCTGAAGAAAGCAAAAACATTTCTTACTTAAGCAAGGTGGAGATGAGGGAAAGATAGGCAATGAAAAGATAAGGCAATGAAAATTTTAATGTCATAAGCAGGAGAAAGAGTAACTGAAGAGAGAAGACAAAAAGATATTGGTTTATATGAATGCAATAAGGCAGAAAATATCAAGACAGAATAACAATCCCTGTGTCAGTGCTAATAGCTGTGAAATCCAAGAAGGCTGAAAACAAGAAATTGGTCAAACCACAAGAACTGATCTTACACAATCCAAGTATCTAGAAGATATCAGAATTGAACACAGCATCACAATAAAGGAAGGCATAGAGGCAGAGAGCCTCTGTGTCTCCATCTAGACACTGAAGAAAGTGAAAATTAAAAAAAAAAAAGTCCCTTTAATGTCTTCAGACATTTATAATACCCACCTAGTGTAAGGGCTAAAAGGTTGTATCCCTCCTTAAAAATCCTAAGCTTATTGGTAGAAGCAATAAAAAATGATGGTGCATGTAAATYACAAATTGTCTACTGCATTAAATGAAGTAGTAGAAGTATTTTTCTAATAAAATACTTGCAGACTTGGAGAAATGAAAAGGTCYGTTTCTTGCCCATGATATAATTAACAATATTGTTTATTATTTATAATGTCAAACTATACAAGATAGCAAAAAATATACTAATAAAAACACATCATGTCTTTCTTTAGTTTTACTAGCGATGCAATCAGCACACATCTGCTGCTTCTTCTGCCCAGACATTGTAAAACGTGCAAAGTGTTTTACTGTAAGAAGAGCCAGTTATTCTCATATGTGACAGAAATGTTGAGCATGTAGAGACTACATTATCAAACCYTGATGTATCACAAACCACATTCAGTTCTCAGCTATAGGTCCCCAAGATTAAGTCTGATCTTAACACAAAAAAATCAGATACCCTTTTCCTCATGATTCCTGTTTCTCCTTTCAGTCGCAGGTTTGATTCCTTTTCTTCCTGGAGCCGCCTCTCATATTTGATTTTGATTTCCTGGATTTCTCGGTCTTCATCATCTTCAATCTGTTTCTTAATTTCTTCATATATGTGAAGTTGCTGCCTGATAGTCTCCTCTGTCTGTAATTATGGAAAACAAGCATTAGAGAAGACAATAGTATTTAGAGCCTGTGTTTAATGGATTCTTCAACTTCAACTGCAGGAATACTGTTTAGGTTCAGCAGTGTTGTGCAGTGTAAGCACAAAGACTTAGGCTTACAAACCTGAGAACTTGTCCCAAAAACTATTATCAGAGAGATTGCTTTGGTAGCAGAAAACGCAGACATGAGTAAGACTTGAGAGAATCTTTTAAAATTTTCATTTCTGGTGCATTAAGACCCATAAGAGACTTGGTTTTGCCCAAATTATGGAGGCAGGATCCTTGGGGACTTAGTGATATTGGCAATTTCAAAGACTAGAAGTTGATGTGTCACAGAATTCACCATTGCAGAAGTATTATCTCTTCACTAGAACAAGCACTTGACTGAATCTCTCTTTCTCAATGACAGTAAATATATCAGCTGTACTATGTTAATAATCAGGAATTCTTGCATGCAGGGAAAAGAGAGGTGAAGCTAAGAACACTCAAAGATGTTCTTCTTAGAAGATCACCTACTGAGGGCACAAAACCCACATAAGTTGGTAACTCAGCTGGGGTTTTCCTCATTACTATTCTATCTGTCAACATATTTCACTGTTTACAAGCAGATTAGGATTTGCATGCAGGGAGCCAACTTCTCTTGCCCTGGAGAATATCTTATCACAGTTGGAAATAAAAACACAGTCAATAATTCAAACTGCAAAGCAAGGTTCTTACCTCTTCCAACAAAACAGATTTCTCATTAAGTTTTTCTTCATAATATTCTGTTAGCTCCTCCAGAGCCTTGCTTTTGCTTTCCTCCAAATCATGCAATTGTTTCTCATACTCCTCCTGCATCCTCTGAGATTTCACTTGCAGCTCCTGGTATTTTTCGTTTTCAATTAACAATTTCTGATTATTGCTGGATTCTGATGACATTAAACATATGGAACTGATGAAACGATCAAGAAAATAAGGTCCATCCTATTTTTCTACAATTACTATTGTCTGCTTTTGTCTTTTTGACAGCTGGTTGCAGTTACTCTAGAAGCACCACCTCACTCTCTTCAACACAGTACAGTGGGTTTAGACTCTGTGACAATAAAAATATTTTACATGGGAAAAACATATCTTGAACTTCCTGCTCTTCCCTCTACTTATGGATCACTAATTATGCCTGTTGGAAAGCAGTCATTCACCTCTCTCTCTAGCTGTGTTTCTGCATACCTGACCATATCACTGCCTGGTGCCTCAGAACAGAATGTTGCTGTGTCCCACCCTGAACGAGTGCAAAACACACTGAAACTTCCTAGTCTGCTGTGGCAACAAAAGAGCACCAGCAAGTCTSTGCACTTCCTTGATAAAACGGCCAAAACGAAGCCATATAGGCACAGCTCCTCCACAGTATGAGCAGACAACGGCCTCTCTTCCTGCCTGACTTCTTCGGCACAAATTTTCACTATTTCTGATTTGTCTTGATTATAAATCCTGGGCCTGGGTACTTCCATATTGTATGCACTGTACAGCATCCTCCTTGTTAAGGTATTCCTGTTTTTTACACAGTTAACTATGAAATAAATGAAAAAATYACTAATCCCAGGAATCAAATAGCTAAAATACAATATCCCTATGTATGTTCTCATGGACATATATGCACTATAGTTTAGGCAGACTTTTTGCTGGCAATACTTTTATGACATACATGCCACCCATTTTACTTTGTACTTTGCACTGTGTTCACTTCTCCCTGTAACTTTATTTGCCATGAATCTACTGCGCTTTCTACAAATTCTACTTATAAACATATGTTATAGTCTAACCTAGGTCTTGCACCTCCTTGGCCTGTTTCTTCATTAGCTCAAACAGYTGGTACTGGTGTTGTAGTTCCTGTTTTTCTTTTTCTGCTTGTAACACCTGGATTAAAAAAAAAAAGAAAATTTACTTTGAAAGTAGGCAAACCCTTGTCCAAATTCTTTCTGTTCTTGCGTGTGGTGGTGAACTCATAGACAATGCAATTTGTATCTTTGAAATCACTCACCAAAATAGGCTAATGACATGCATTAATAGCCAAGTTTTCCCTGGGATTAGTTAAAGGCAGGTTACAAAACTAGGGAAATCCAAAAGAAAGTAGCAAAAGGTATTCATATAATACAGAGTATACTCATAACTTACATGAGAGCCACAAGACCCTTCATTTCTTTGTGAATGTCTGCTTGAGGAGTAGTCACAGTTTCACAAGTTAACAGCAGAAACACCCATTTTATGCAACAGCTAAAAAGGTTAGTGAYAAATCTGTCCAAACCTGTCATTTTGTTTAACCTTAACACACTGATATTCAAACTGAAAGTGTGATTTACTTGCCTAGAACTTTTATTCACCTTCAAAGTCTTGCAAGCCTATAATCAACAAGCCTAAAGRAGAAGCATCACTGTAGCTGAGATTATTAAAACTCTATGGCCAAGCACTACCCATAAAAAGGCCTGAAGAACTGCAGAAGAAAGCTGGCCCAGAAAAACACAGATAGAGCAATCTGTAAGAAGCAAGAAGTTTCCTTCTCAAAGCTCAAGCTATATAAAAAATGAGGAAAATGAGAAGGGCTCAAACTCTGGCTACTTAAAATCAAAAAAAACAGAATAAAAAATGCCAAAGGGCAAAACAGCCTGAGGAAAATCTTGCAGAAAGCATAAAAATAAGTAAGCAAACGTCTTCAAAAAATCAAAGAGCAGAAGTCTGCCAGAACATTTGTAGGGCCAAGAGAAAAGAAAAAGATATAAAAGCAGCAGCAGGAGATGATAAGATCATAAAAATATAGTTAGTAGCTTGGCAAAGGTTCACACAGGGCTCCTCTATGTCACACTGAAAAACTGGTTGAAGAGACTGTGGTGCAACTGAACAAGATAAGAAGTAACAAATTACCAGGACAGGGTAATATTCATCCAAGAGCTTAAAAGGAACAGAAGGATGAAAGAACAGAATCATTAACCGCGATATATAATCTCTCACTCCAAGCCATTTCACTGCCAGTGACACTGCAATTGCATCACCTGCCTTCTAATTCTACAAAGGGTCCAGAAATACAGCAAATTACTGATCAGAAGAATGGTGTTTGTTCTAGACAAATGTATAGATATTTAGAAAACAGAAACAGTGAACACACAGATAAACAAGGCATTAGGAAGAACTATCATGGCTTTTGGAAAAGGATGTCCTGCTCCATGATCACAGAGGAATCAACAGACACATGAATAAAAGAAAATCAGGGGATATAGTCTGGTTCTGCTTTCAGAAAGCTCACATGGCACCTCACCAGGTGTTCCTGAAGAAGCTAAGCAGGCAACACACAAAGAAGACAGCACATAAGGACTATTGCTGGATCCTGTAGCAGCTGCAGCTTACGTGTGATGGCACGGTYGAATTTCTAGTTAAGTCTTGATGCCCAGCCCAAGGCAGCAGTCATTACTGACACTATTTTATGTGGTGATACAGCCTGCATGGGAAAACTAGCATAACCTCCATACTTAAAATGTACTTGGCTCAAAAGATAGTTTTATGCTTTACAAATACCCTGAACATCCTTATTGGAATGGAATACTTGATTTTTCTCGTGCTTTAATGGCATTTATATACCTATATATGAACACTTGAATTTAACCCTGTAGTGAAAGTAAAAGACTTTTTGATACTTACTGCTGCAATATGAATCATACCTCATGTTTGGTTTTAAGGCAGTCTATTTCCTGGGTGAAAGTCTCTTTTATTTCCTTTATTTTTTCATTACAGTTCATGTCCTTGAGCCGTAGCTGGTAAGCATTTTCTGTCTGTAGCTCCTTCACACGAATCTGCAGATCTAGCAACGCCTGACCCTAGAAATGGATGACAAGATACTGCTAACAGAGATACTATTTGTCATTAGCAAGTTTGTTAGGGATGTTGTATCTGCACACACATGTTTATGAAAGACAACTATGCAGAGAATTTTCAGACAGAAAGATCAAGAAGAGACCAATTTTCAGAACATCTTAACAGATGGTTCTCAGAAATGCAACTTTTGACTTCTCCACTCCATTAAAACTACTTTCAAGGGACTGGAGAAAGTATCAGGGAAAAGTGTAGATTTTTTTCCATCCTCACTGCTCCTACAATGCTGTTGATATTTTAATGAGCAGGTCCAGCTACTTGTTATAGCCTCTTCTTATGAAGAAAGCTGTGCCAGCCCTCCTAGACAGAGGGTCACACAGGCACAGCTAATCACAAACATTTTGAAAATATAATTCATAAACTGTAGACCAGGGACCCTGGAATTCCTGCACACTGGTTGCTCCTCCTACCTTCTCTTCGATATCTGATCTCATGATCAGTACTTCTTCAGCATATTCAACTTCCTTTTCCCGTTTCAGTATCTGACCTTCTTTATCATATACTTTCCAGACCAAAAAAGATCCATCCTTTGAAGCAGTCAGTAGAAATAGGTCATCATCTGTTACAAACATCTTAGAAGGAAGAAACGACAAAATAATAGTAGAGACAAGGGAAAATGGAGACCCAGTTTGCTTCTGTATCAATTTTTCCCCCATACCCACAGATTTCCTATCATTTCTACCAATGAGAATACTAATATAGCTTTGCTACCATCATTTTGATCATGTCCTCTASTCCTACTTCACCCAGGCCCAGATCACATGGACAGGGCCAGAAAAGCAGAACGCAGGAAGACACTGGATTCACTTCTGTTCTCTAAGCTGTAGGAAGATTTTCAAAAATAGAGAACTGACAAGATCTTCTAGATAATTATAGTGCCGAATGACAGCTCATATGACAATTCCAAAGGTCCCTAGCCTTTTTCTTTGAAAAGCTGGCTAAGTAACAGATAGATTAATGTTTTCTTTTGAATATACAAATAAGTCCAACTAGAGCTACCTAATAACAACTATTGTCACCTCCTCCAGACATCCTTGTGGCCATGTGCACAGTGCTCCTGGGAGCTGACAAGGTTTATGGGATTCCAGCGACAGGATTCCAGTGACAGAATTCAGATCCTAATGTTGGCTTGTGTGGCTCCCAGTCAAAGTTCTGTATTTGACAGTGATATTTAAAATGCCCAGACTATGAACTGTTTTAAGAAGATAGAACACATGCTGAAATATTCCATAGTCGGAGACTTCACACACTTTATCCCCTATCTTTTGGATAAGGGATATCTTTGGATGGATCTTAAAGACTGCTCATCKGCCTTTAAGAAATACACTGCAGTTACCTATCAGTGTTGCAATCTCTTCTGCAATATACCCTGCAGTGAATTGCTTAATATATTTATCCCATTCTCCTTTCCATTCCCACAAGAGTTTTTCAAGCCTGCATAACTTTATTTTCCTCTTTATCAGCTGTATCAAAGTTCTTCCTCAGAAGCGTGCCACATTAGGTATCTTTTCCAAGCTGCTGCAGCCCCTTTACCTTTTAGCCAGCAAAGGCCTATCTATTAATGTCTGTTTCTATAGACAGGACTCCTATGAATGTTTTAAACCTCATTTTCCACATGCTGGCTTAAACTTAATTTTAATACGATATACTATCAAATGAGAAGCCCACTGCAAAAGGGGAAGTGTGTAACTGGCRTGGCAAGGAAAAGAACATATTGTCTTACCTTTGTAACAGGACCTGCATGGGCYTGGTACTCATTGAACTCTGTGGGCAAAGGCAATGGGTACCTCATAGTTCGGATTGTGCCCAAAGATGTACCAATAAATAACATATGCCCAGAGTGGGAAACAGCTACTGCAGTATAAACAACATCAAAAGCAGGCACTTCATGCACGATCTAAAAAACAAACAACAAAAAAAAACAACACTATGTTCCATGATATTGTTACTTAATGTTAAGTAATTATGCAATGATTACTTATTGCATAACCAGTTTTTATATCACTACCTGAAGCAAACCTGTTAAAAGAATCTACATGCCTACAGGAGCAAAGCCAAGAACAGGAATTAGTATTAAGCTTTATACATGAGCATAAGTTAGCTATTTGTGCTATTTGATGTTTATCACATATGATTTACTACTGTTTTGGATTTATAAAAAAAAAGGATGTAGCCCACAGTAGTGAATAGATGCAATAAATCTTGATTTCAGCRAAAAAGTCAATACAATATTGCAAAGTTTTTTGGTTAGCAGAGTATTTTTAAGGAAATCCAAGTAAAGTCATAAAGCTACAGAAAAAAATCTCAAGTATCCTGGCAAAGGACATCAGAACATTATGATAACGAAAAGTGTCCATAAATACTGCAGTTACCTGAAAGTGACTGATTTTTGTCAAGTAGGTTATGGATCTGAGAGAATGTAGCAAAATCATACAGTGTTAACTCACCGAAGACTCTGAAATTTCCTTGAGTGTTTGGTCAGATCCAACAGCAAAGATGATTTTTGGAAAGGGAGACAGGGCAATGCTGCTGTAGTTGCAGGACCTGAGCACACATTCTGACTCCCTTTTACCTGACAACAAGTTCCACTCATATACAGCACCATGTGCATCACAGGAGACCAATTTAGCATCATCCGCACTCCATTTCACTGCACGTATCTAGAGAAATTCAATGTTTACAGACATATCAGAAGAAGTCATTTTACTGGGAAATCTGTGATAGTTTTGAAATCATACTTTTATATAAAAAAGAAAAAAGTTTTTCAACTAAATGTCTTTTAGCACTAAGAAAAACAGTTAAGAATTACTCTTTGACCATGCTGACAGACCAAAGCTTGCCCTRAAAATGACCAATGTAATTTTTTTTTTCATAATTTATTGGGATACTTTAAACTGCTTCTGCTACTTGCCAGTCCTTCTCTTTCAGTTTAACAACATGCTCTTTATATGCACCTAGTGTGTTCAAATGCTGAGTATTAGTTGATCTCTCCACAAAGAAAACTGACCTTTGYATTTCTATTTTGAATTTTTGGACACATTTCTGATCAAAGATTATAATTTACCTTTCCAAAACTTATCTTAAACCTATCAATTAGTGCTTATTTAAAACAGTCATATATATTATAGGGTTTGTTTACTGACCTTTCCACTATGCCCTTTCAGGTTATTAGTATTTTCAAAAGTAGTGGTGGAATAAATGTGAATCACATTTCCATTAACTGCAGCAAAAAGATGGCCTCCATTACTGAATGCACACTACAAAAAGAACATTATCACCCATTACTGAAGATGCAATGGATATAAAAAATTTATGCGCTGAATTCCACTGATATTATTTAATATCTGAATGCTACAAAAATAAAATCCTTTGATATCATTTACCTCTTAATGTTTTTTTAATTGATGATTTCCCCTATAACATTCACTCCTTCGGTATTTCTGAGCACACCACCCCTCCTACAGGTTCTCTGGTCCACAGTTTGCATCAGTCTCCAGGTTCATTTTCCAGTACTCAGAATCCTTTTCTCTTGGCTTTGATATTCTAAATCCTATTAGGACTATTGAAGAGGATCCTATCCCCTATCACGTTCCTAATCACTCTGCTCTAACTTGCAGGTTTCCCCAATATCATTTCTGAATCACTACTTACCTCTTTGCAACTTCTCACAGCAAATTCCTTAAAAACATGCATGTCTTCATACAACAGACTCATAAGACGTAGTTTATCAGAAAAACCAACCAAACAGAATAGGCCAGTGGGGTGAAGAGATACTGTGTATGCTTCCTCCTGATATTGCTTGTACAGCTCCAAAGTGCTGAAAGGGAGAACCATCACTCAGTATGCAACAGTTCAAACTCCCCATGCATGCCTGGTGAAACAACATCTGGCCCAGCAGGACAACTACAGCTACAATCTGACTCTGCCTTGTCCTTGCGGAAATGTGTTGCCAGTTGCTTATGATCACTGAGGTGTTACAGGAAACAAAGACAATGCTGAACCCTCTGCCAGACAGACAAGGTGGGGAAAGTGCAACAGAAAATACTTATTTATTGTTTTACAAGGAAAAAGGTGAATGAACTTTTAATTGCAAACATATATACACAAACATCTGTTCGAAGAGGTCTTTCCCTCTAAGGATCCTTAAAATCTGGACTCGCTTTGTTGAAGAACTAGGGCCAGGAAAAAGGAGACAGGACAACAACATCTTAAGACAAAGTTGAACAATATATTCCTAAAGATTTTTTTTCCAAAACATATGAGAAATTTGAAACCAAAATAGCATAACAGAGACAAGCTCTTATTCTGTTCATATTGATCCTAAAAGGACTGCATATTCACACTCCCCAAACCATATGAATAAGACTATTTGCATCCCACATGAGAATTTTACCAGAACAATATGGCTGTTCATATATGGATTGCTGCCGTTTCCTGCTAAATGCAATATACAGAAAAGCAAGAGATGAGAGCAAACACAAATAACTCTTTACTTGGTCTTGTAATTCCAGATGCGGACAGATCTGTCCAGGGAACAAGTAGCGACAATCGGCTTCCGGATACAGCTGTCGAGACCAGTGATGGAATTTGAATGTAATGGGAAATGCAGATGTATAAAATGAGCTAACTTCTCCTGAGAAGCAATGAGAACACAGACAAATCAAGCGAGAGCAAAACATAATTGTAGGTATTCAAAGAAATGCAAGTTAGGCAAACAATAAAACTGGACCTGCAATATTTTTGTTAAGACACTTAATTTCTGCTTAGATAAACATTTAAAAATAATCAAGTGCCGAGTAATAAACAAATTAATCAGAATGCTCAATAACAGCATGCTGGAAATTAAGAGCCAATAACATTTTGAACTGCAGGCACAAAAAAAAAAAAAAAAAAAAAAAAAAAAAAAAAAAAAAAAAAAAAANAAAAAAAAAAAAAAAAAAAAAAAAAAAAAAAAATCCAATAATTACATAACTCCTTTCTGTAAAGACTTTTTATATGACTGCATATAGGTAAGGTACTTAGTTCCATGCCAGTTAATTTCATTACAGTACATTTATCTCCTGTCCTTGGATCTTTTAATTCCTTTAGAGTATGGAACGTATTTCTTTAATTTGTCCTTCACAGCAGGGTTTTACTTCTAATTAGGACTTCAACAGCTACTATTTTAGACTAACATAAGATACCCATGGCTAACTTTTGTTTTTTTCATTACATTAATATTTCTGCATAATACAGCAGAGCATAAACTCAATGAGAGTTGCATTAAATATTCCTCTTTCAGTCAGCTGCTCCAGCAGTAATATGCACACTTAAATGGTCTTAACAGTGTTCTTCACAGTTTTACTGAGTAACATCAGGTTACCTTTAAAGGTTCACACCCTAGTGTGGAACATATTACAGCAAATGGCACTAAATAGCCTGTGCAGTGACAGTACAGTCCTTACTGGGTAAGATTGTACTCACTTTCACAATCTCCGTGGAAGGCATAGTGAACATGTAAAGCTGCTTTTTAGTTGTGCTAACAATCATCGTTTCCTCAGAGGGGCTGAAGCATATACATATAATGTCCTCTCTGTCTGACTGGTCTTGTTCACTGCTGCTGAAGTCCCGAGGAATCTGCACAAGGAATGCATTGCATGGGATATTACAGGTCCCTGTATTCTAGTAGTGGGCACACACACACACTTTTCATGCAGTGATTCTCTAAAAAGCATATACATAATATCAGCAATAAAATTTGGCTACTAAATAGTACCTAACCTCTGTGACAAAATACAGGACAAATAACCTGTTTCTATAGCCATTAAAGTTCAAACAGTTCAAAAAGAAAACCACAGCTCATTTCTTTTGTGGGAACCTTTGCTACCTTGCAAAAGGATGGTTGTCATTAACTTTCAGTGCAGCCTCTGACAAGTCACTTCCTTTCTGCATCACTAGGACTGTTAGCTAATGCTTACAGTGTCCTTTAAGGTCATACTAAAATTGATAATTAATCACTGAATCAGAAGCAAATAAAGAATAGGCTATCATTGTATAATTGTTTGGAAAGGCTTTTCTTCCTCTGTCAGACAGCCACCTACCCAGATTTCTTGAGTCTCCCTGTAGACATCCTTTTCCTCAGTCTTCTCAAACAGAAGAACAACCCCTGGGCTAGATGAACATGCGAAGCCTTTGGAATAAGCTGCAACTGCACATATTCGAGGCAAAGCATCTTGTAAGCCATTATCATCAGAAACCAGATCACAGGAGATATCAGAAGAATCAAAAGCAGAAAATGAAGTAAGACTTAAGAGGAATAAAAAAAAAGACAAAGAAAACAAGAATCAGTGGCAACCAAGATATTATAACCTATTCATAAAGGAGACAAAAAGGAAATCGATGAAAGATCTGCAAATAATTTTCACGCACAAGCACGAACCTATTAGTAATGGCCTCAAAGACTCACCTCCCAGGTTCTTTTGTTGTATCTTCTTCCAATTCCCTGGGTGGTATTTTGTACTCAACACTTGTCTCCCAGCGCATCTCTCCATTTTCAAGTATCATAAGCCTGCCTGTATCAGTGCCACATACAACTTTCTCTGCAGACACCCAGGCATGGCACAGGTAATTTTGGAGCTCTCCCCTTGGTAAAATCGTTGCCTTCAAAGTTCCTTCACTATATTTAAAAAGTTTAAAAATGCCATTTCCAGTGATACAAACCTGTGCATTGTCTTGAGGACTGAAGCTCACCTACAGAACAGGAGAGGGAAATTAATCAATTTGTTTAATTAGGTGTTTATTGGTGAAAACAGAGGAGCAGCAATCTCAACATCTAACACGAAAGACAGTAGGGGTAGAAAAGCCAAAGTTTTTCATGCTTAATGGGGCTTTTGACATCAGTGATCCCTGCAGTCACTTTCCCCTCTTCAGAAACCGAGAACTCATCAAGTTAGTGTTTGACGCAACCTCTGCTTGTAGCTGTACTGCAGAAGAGACAGCAACCAAGGCCACATCAACACATTTACCTGGAGGTCTCTTACCTCTCAAGAAAGATACTAATAAATGATGCGCAAAACAGGATGCAAGAATTGTTTGAGTGCCATCASGCTCTCAAGGCTCTCAGGCTCTCTAGGGCAATGCTCAGAATTGGACATAAAACAACCTGCAGGAAGCAAGGGCAGGAGCTCGTGGGGAAGATGAGCATTGCTCTTAATTCTCTCAGCTGTTCTGCTGTCTATAAGAAACTTTATTTTCAGAATACTAGTTTATAGCAAAATTCTAGATCCCTTTTTTAAAACCTCAAAATCAGAGTAATTTAGGGTGGAAGGGATCTCTTGGTTCACCTGGCCCAAGCCTCAACTTAGAGAAGGTCTTACTGGCCTCTCAGGACCATGTCCAACCAAGCTGTGAGGATCTCTAAGGACAGAGACAGTATTTGTCTCTGGGCTATTTTCCAGTGCTGCTTTCCAGCATTCTCATTGTGATTTTTCTTCTGTTTGCCTTGATAAGGCAAGGAAGAAGGAAGGAAAAGAGAAATTTCTCTATTCTTTGGCAATTTGCAACCAGCATCTCTATTTTTTTTTTTTTTTTTTTTGCTAAGCATCTGCAAGAACAACCTTTTCTCCAACTTCTTTGCAATTCCTCACTAAGATGACAACAACTGGCCTTTACTAGGCAACTCCCCTGACTCCCTCAGACCCTCTTCATAGGTTGAGTGCTCCAGTTCTTGCATTCAGGGTAACTCTGAGCTGGTTGTGGTCACCACAGTAGCTCCTTTTCTTTCTCTAGGGTTTCCCTTATCCGTCTTATGGCAACTTTTGAGTGTTGCAACATTGCAGGTGGTACTTTTGAATCTGAAGTTTGATCTTTTAACCCCTCCTTTCTGCAGTGGTGCAACAGGCTCCTCTGGGCCCGCGGCCAAAAGAACCAGTCACTTGTGAATCCCAACATCAAAAGCGGGTGGTGGAGGCACTTCCAGAAGCGCATTGCTGTGACCGTGGGTGTACTGTGGGTGTTAACAGCAGGCTTGTGTGCACGCCAGCTCTCTCAGGACTTCGTGTGGTGTCCCAGGAGAAATGGTGGAGCTGGAAGGGGCCTGGCTGTGCGGTACCTGGCAGAGGCCCTCGCCCGGGCCCTCGATGTGGGTGGTGGCCAGGAGCTGCTGTTTCTCCCAGAGCCAGTAGGCCAGGTGCACGTCAGGGGGGCCCGTGGCGGCCACCAGGTAGCGGGAGTCGGGGGAGAAGGCGAGCGCCACGAACTCGCGCGCCGGCAGCTCGGCGGCCGCCAGCGTCCGGCGCCGCCGCGTCGGGCCCAGCACCACCTCGAGCACCGTCACGGACGGCTGCTCCGCCACCGTCTCCGAGAGGGCCAGGTAGCGGCGGTTGGGGCTGATGGCCAAGGCCTGCATGCCCTGGCTCTTCTCGGAGCCTGCGGGGAGGAGAGGACAGGAGAGGGGTCAGGGCGGCCGCGGGGCCCCGCCGGGCTCGGCGCGGGCGCCACGGCCACCTGGGATGAACTTCTGCCATTTCTGCTCGATGTGGAACTGGACGCAGCTCGCGCCCGCCGCGTACAGCAGGATCTGCTCGTCGAAGAAGCAGAGGCCGCCGGCCACCTGCGAGCGGCACCCGAAGATGGCCACGGGCTGCGCCACCACCGCCGACATGTTGTCGCCGACGCCGCCGTCGCCAGGGCAACCGCGGGCCCGGCGGAAGCGGCGGCGCGCGCGGCCGGAAGCGGCGCGGGGCTGGCGGCGACAACATGGCGCGGCGCGGGGACGGCGGCGTGGCGCGGCGCGGCTCCCTCTCCTCGGCCTCGGAGGACTCGGAGCTCTCGGGCTCGGAGCTCTCGGGCTCGGAGCTCTCGGACTCGGAGGTGACCTGCGCGGGCGGGCGGGCGGCGCCGGCCGGAGCCCGGAGCCCGGCGGGGCCGCCCGCTCATGGTTTTGCTGCGCGCTCCCCTCCCCGCAGCTCCAGGAGGCCTTTTCCAAGGGCGCGCTCAAGCCGGGGCTCAACGTGGTGCTGGAGGGGCGGCCGCGGGCGCCCAACGACGTGGTGAGCAGGCGGGCCGGCGGGCCGCGGGCCGGGGGGGCGGCCGCGGCGCCGGGATAACGGAGCTCGCGGCGCTGCCCTCCCGCAGGACGGGCTGAAGCGGAGCCTCGGCGACCTCCGGCGGCAGCTCGCCTGGGTGGAGAGGCTCGACGTGACGCTGGGCCCGGTGGCGGCCATCGACAATGACACCTCAACCGGCGAGGGGCACRGCGCTCCCCAGAAGGAGGCCGTGGACCCCGAGAACGACTTCCAGAGAGAGATGAGCTTGTACGTGCGGTAAAGAGGCTCCTTAGGGGATTTCAGCACCGTGCTGGGTGCCTGGGCTCCCTGGGCGGTGTGCGGCCCCGGTGGCTTCACCCTGCGCTTCCCGGTTAGCGCAGGCTGTCCCTGGTGCCGCGTCGCCCTTGCCCCATGTCGCGTGCGGCTGTGACCGCGGGGCAGCGCTTGGGCCCTTGCGTTGTGGCACTGACGGACTCGGTGCAAAACTGAGCTTGAAATCTCACCACTTTGTTTTCAGCAGCTCAACTTCACTGTATCTAAGTGAAAGACTAATTTATAGTCGTCCAGGTTACTTAATGTAGTTTATACTCAATTGTTTTTTATCTTACCGAAATTTAACTGGAAAAGTACTCTATTAGTATCAAATACTCATATAATATTAAGTAACTAGGCTACTGTTTCAATGAGATCTGCCAGTTGCTTTCAGTGGTCCACAGCAGTTCAGTGCTCGATAGTATGTTTCTGGAGTGTTTTTGTTGCAGTTTGCTGCAGTTGTTTCTTTCGGGAATTCCTGAGCAACCAGTGTAACAATATTGCTCAAGATGACTTTTTTTTCAAGGATACTACAATGTTAGTCCCAAACCACTGTGGATTATGCAAATGTTTTCCATCTGATGGTGCTGAATTTAGGCAAAATAACTGCAAACTGATGCTTTTCCTTTTTAATTGTCTTCTGACAGGAAATAATTTCTTACCTTGCAGCASACTTTCATAATTTACCAGAAACTTTCTTTGAAAAGTTCCTGTGTTGTTTGTAGAACTGTAATTGAAAAAAATGGATGAAGTGTATGTGCTAATATTATACCAGCATCTGGAATACTTTCATTACTAGTGCTTAATGCTGTAGGGTACAGAGGACTCAGATAAGCCTGGAGTGTAACAAAAATGTATCTAGAATTAGCTGGCTCGTACGATCATAATTTCTTTCACTGTCATGAGAGGTGCTCAATACCCAGCAACATTTGGTGGGTGCTGTGTCATCCCTCTAGTTACCGACAGGCTCAGGCTGCCGTCCTGGAAGCGCTACCGAGGCTGCATAAGCTCCAGGTTCCTACTAGAAGGCCAGATGATTATTTTGCAGAGATGGCCAAATCTGACCAACAGATGCAGAAGGTGAGTGGTTGGAATGATGGCGGGTTCTTTCCCATGTTACAYGTTGGTTTTAGCTTTTCTTAGGCATTAGCTTTGAGATTTGATTGTGTTCAGTTAATCGTTACCTTCATTTCTGTGGCAAACGCCTGTGACAATGTTTCTGTTTGAAATTTTGTTTGTGTAAGTACTTCTTTGGAATGTGGGAACTTCCGTAATGAGCTGGAGTGTGATACATAGTTTCTCCTCAAATAAAATTATTTTAAAGATACAGAGGTTTTTCCTCCCATGTATGTGAGAATGCTCTAAAATTTGGGGTCAACTGTGGCATTAATCTGTAATCTTTTTTTTTCCCAATTTAAATGTTAATCTTCATTTATGCTCAGTGTCTTTTGATTCTTACCGATTTTAAAGAATATGTTATTGAACTAAATGAGTGAGAGCTGGTAGTAGTTTTGTAGTAAGAGACTGCAAAGCCCTTTTATCATAAATCATAAAGTACACATTTCCCTTTTCCGTACTCATTTTGTTTTCTTATCCCCCAATTAAGATTCGACAGAAGCTCAAGAGTAAACAAGAAGCAATGGAGAAGTCGGAGAAGGCAAAACAGCTCCGTGCAATGAGGAAATATGGCAAGAAGGTGAGGTGGAGCTAGAGAAGTGACCTATGAGAAGTCTTCTGTGATAAGAATATAGAAGTTGAGTGGGAGTCACGTGAGGCAGGCTAAAATATATGGAATCTGTTTAGTCTTTTACCTCACTGCTTTGAAAGGAGGGAGAATAAAAGATGAGATACCTAAAAGGTCTTGGGTGCGAAATTGTACAACACTAATACCATTTTTGATCTCAGGTGCAAACAGAGATTCTGCAGAAGAGACAGAAGGAGAAAAAATCCATGTTGAATGCAGTCAAGAAATACCAGAAAGGTAAAGCGGACATGTTTAAGTGAATGTGTAATTGGAGCATCAGGGATGCRTGAGGAATGCAGGGCACTGTGAGGTGTGGTGTCAATCAGCACAGGCGGGCAGTGGGCTTGAGAGGCCACTGCTGTTCAGAGTTACACCCCAGTGGCAACAAAAATCCTCCCAACTACCTGCCTTCCAGTGTGGTGACTTGTTATCCTTGCTTAGACTGAAAAATCTTATATTCTCTGGTGGCAGCAGAGCAACTGTTTTCTTTGCTCTTGTAGGTCTCTCTGACAAGYTGGATTTCCTGGATGAAGAGCAGACTTCATCTCAGGGGAACAAGAAAGGCGGTGGAGGTCAACGCGTAAARAAAGGGTGAGACTAGGAAAGAGAAATACTAATGACAGAATTCGTGATTTTTTTCCAGTCTTATCAGAGATTTTGTGGAACAATGAAAGCTGTTTTAATTGGTATTCCTTAACAGTAAGTCCCAGGTAGCTTTCTCTCTCTCTGAGAATTGTGAACAGAATAGAGAGGTGATGAAAATATGCTATTTTCTGTCTTTTCAGTACAAGTGGTAAGGTTTGTGCTRGCTGAAGGGAGTCTGTGAGCAGATGCATGTGCCTTCTTGGGAGCTTGCTATTGCATTGTTTTTTTCAGACCAAATGCCAAACGACGATACAAGAATCAGAAGTTTGGTTTTGGTGGGAAGAAGAAGGGCTCGAAGTGGAATACCAAGGAGAGTTTTAATGATGTATCCGGCTTTCAAGCAAAAGTCGCTCACAACAAAGGCCCAAGAAAAGGAGGGAAAAAAGCCCTCAATGTAAGTAAAATGTTGCATGCGAGTGATTGCAGTTGGCTGGGAAGTCAGTCCTGGTCTGGCAGGGCAACCTGAGTGCATTGTGTTGCCTCCAGGAAGTGACAGTGTTTGTGGGGACATAGCATAATTCAAAGACAGACAGCGCTAAGGATGGTAAATTGTTGTCTGAGCAAGTAATTGAGCAGAAGAGTGAGTGGGTGCTGTTGGTCGCTACCTGTGCGAAAAGCCTCCTTCTCTGGAGAGACTGACAAATATCCTCTCCTTGGTATCTTTCCCATGCTATTGAGCTAGAAGAAAGTTTGGGGACATGGAAGTAATCGAATCTATTTTCTTTTTGCAGAAGAGACCTGGAAAGAGAGCAAGGCAGAAAATGAAGAGCCGAGCACGCTAAGTGGACTGTTCTGTTAAGTGGGGTTTTTTGTCCCTTTGTTGTAAAATATTTCTGCTATCTCCAAGCATCTAACTACAGAGCAGGCTAGATGCTTCCATGTGGCGTGAAGAAAGTTAGTGAAAAATAGTGCCTTATCACTTATTTCTTACTGTGTATATCCTGWAGGAATTTGTGTTTCCAGTTTAAAGGTTTGGTGCATGTGAACTCATTAAACAGTTTGCACAGAACTCCTATGCCTAATTTGTGTTTATGTTGTGAACAGTGGTTGAGGTCTCTGTTCCCTTTAATCCCATAGCTTCTCATGTGGCTACTGTTGACTTGTACTTGCTGCCCTTGAATTCTGGGTCATGTTGTTGATGTTGAAAATAAATCTTTTGAGGGGGCTCTTTGTGTAGATGGTTTCGGAAATAACAGTGAAACAAAAGCAGCACTCTCAAAAATGGGTTTATTTTTATAACTTGTCAAGCTGTGAATTTGGTCGGCCTGGCTSCTGGCTTCTCTCCTTCCTTTTCTCATCTTTTGCCAGAAATCTACCAGAATCACTTAATTATTAACAAGGTCTAACCCGTTAGATGGCATTAACTGTTTGCATTGGAGTTGTGTGCCTGGACCACACTATTGCAGGTTCTCAGACTGCTCCTTCAGGCGCCAGAAGGCAGCCATGTATCTCGTGATCTCCGTGCTGCGGCGTGGGAAGTGCAGTCTGCAGTCAGTGCGGTCCACGTGAATCTGGAGTGGGGAAAAATAACCATAGCAGGAGTAGTCACGTACTTTAGCTGTCAGGTGTAGTAGTATTCCCTCCTGAGAGTAATGCATGGTGTTCACTGATGCTAAGAAATGCCTGAATCACTTCAGAACAAGGTACTGCTTATTTTCATTATGAAAGGTAGTAGGACTTGGTGAAAAAGCAAACAATATTTCCTAAAAATTCACTTTAAAAGCAGTCACGTTGAAAACAGTATCATGGATCCTGACTTCTAAAATAAAGCTCAGTTTCCTGCACTCAGTTTTAATTGCTTCTTCCCTGCCTGAAACCAGCAGTCAGTGTCTAAAGGCTTAAAGCTGAGTGGGGCTGTTTGATTCTAGTCTTGTCAACGGTAACTAATTTACCTGAAGTCTGATATGAAAAGTTGTTGAGAACTAACCTTGTTTACAGTTTTCTTCATAACAAATCAGCATTAGTCAGGCCTTCTGTGGCCTTCCTGGAAACATTAAGCTATCCATAAAATCAGTCATGGTTATAGCTATCCCTTTGTCAGATATGATCAATGTTTTAGCTTGATAATAAAAATTCCTTTTCTTCCCAGTTATTTCCTCTTCTGCAAGTGAATCCTCATTTATATTTAGCCAATTATTAAATTTCTGGTTCTACTTTAAAGTTGTCTGAAACAAAGTACAGTTGCATATTTCCCACAATACTTAGGTATAACACTTCATACTGCTCAGTATTTCTCCTGGCTACATAATTTCGTGAACACATGTAAACACTTGGCATTTGCATATATGCTTGGGTTGAATGTTACTCTTGATACGTTCCCTTCAATTTGTCTGATGTTTTTGTGTTCAAAACCTGTGCAAGTCCTCAAACACTAAACTTCAAAAGCTCACTGTCCGTGAACATTTCTGCCTTTTCCTGGTCAGTCCTGTTTTGCGTCTTTGTCACAAATTGTTTTCTGGCACAAATATCTTTTACTGTGATGGCCTAAACACTCCGAATTGCAGAGAGTTGGATCCTTAAGCACCTAACTCACCAAAGGAGTTGTGTTCCAGCCAATTTCCTGGCTTTCAGTTTGTGGCTCTGAGTATTTCTTGGTTGGCTCCAGTGCTGCGTGGTGAATAAGATTCAGGAACTTGGCTGTTGGTTTAAGAGAGACAGACACAAATGCAAGAAAGGATGTTTAAAAACTAGCAAAAGTCAAACCTTTTTTGGAGGCAACTCCTGTGCTTCCACAAGAAGGCAGGGTGATGTTTCTATTTGAATTTATCCTGACAGAGCTTCAAAATTTGTCTTTCTGTACTGGCTGGTTGATTCTCTCTTCCTTGTCTACTAYCCTGTAATGTCTTACGCTTCTTAGGCCATACCTAATGTTATAATCCACCCTGGCCTTCCTCAGGTGTCCAAGACCTCTTCTCTCTATCTGGTTTTGATTTTTTTCCCCTTGGGTGAAGTTTATGTTCTCAAGCAAAACTTTAATAGTAAAAAAATAAAAATAGCAATCTCATGAATCCAGGTTTATATTCATCATTAAAGGGGCAGGACCTTAAACTAGAGGGAAAAAAAAAAGGAAAAAAGCCTTATTTAATAATTAAAAAAAAAAAAACAAAGGGGACCCACTTAAAAAGTATTGAGCCTTATTTAATAATTAAAAAAAAAAAAAAAACCCACCACTGTATTTTATGTTCTTATCCTGCCAGTGGGGTTTCCATGGTGTCAGCTTTGGGATTAGCTTAGAGTGTTTTGGTCCTAGTTATTGGACATTCCCTTACTTAAAGGCCACCGGGGTTGCTCAGGGGCTGCTTACCGTCCGCAGGCTCCTCTATGTTGTCGTGCCAAGCCATGGGCTTCCTGGTGATCATGTGAACTGCGGAGAAAGGAAGGAGGGAGGAGAACGGCTTCCATCGGCACCGCACCGATGGAAGGGGCAGTTTTGAGCGCAAACGGGGGGATTTTGGGGGGAAGTTCTCCCGCTCTGCGGCCCGGGCGGCACCCGCGGTGTCGGGGCTCACCGGGCCGGAGCGGGTTCACGCCGTACTCGGTGTGCAGCCGCTGGCAGCGCAGCTCCCGCCGCACGCGCTCGCGCAGGATCCGCTCCTGCTGCACCGCGTCCGCCGGCTCCYTCTCGCCGCGCCGCGCCGCCATGCCGTCTCCCGGCAACGGCCCGCGCGGGCGCTCATTGGCCGAGCCCCCCGCGGGCCGTTTCACCGCCTCGCCTCCTATTGGCCGCTGAGTTAAAACCCCGTGGGCGCTGATTGGCCGCGCCGGCCGCCGGCCGGTTTGAATCGTCGGTGCCCGGTGGCCCGGAGGGCTGCGCGAGGGGACGCGACCGGACCGGACCGGACCGGACCGGACCGGACCGGACCGGACCGGACCGGACCGGACCGGACCGGACCGGACATGGAGGGCGCGGGGCTGCGCTGCACCGTGGCCCTGGAGCAGCCGCTGCCGGGCGCGGGGGCGCCGCGGCGCCGCGTGCTGCGCGACGCGCTCGTGCAGCTGGGCCGCAACGAGCTGCGCGAGCCGGTGCTGCGCGTCACCGGCGGCAACGCGGCGCCGCTGAGCTTCGCGCTGGGCGGCGGGGG